>NC_088854.1:50170552-50518052 GCF_963853765.1 Magallana gigas
GGAGACTGACTTCTGTTGTTTCTTGACTCGGACCCCATCCCCCCTATAAAAAAAATAATAAAAACCACTGGATCCGCGCATGAACTTTTGTCAAAATTCGAAATAATATAAATTTTAGATAGAAATAAAAAATAACACAATTTTCAACCATGAACATTTTTCGGCCGTATTCTAGCTCATTATCTGTTCCTAAATATATTGAGTTATACATAAACTTTAAAACAAATAAAATATAAATATATAAATAAACTTATATGAACAAGACATTCTTATTACCATTTTGGGACATAAAATGCACCATTCATTAGGTACAAAGGACTTTTATAGTATATTGCATACTTCCTTACATATTGTCAGCATTTTGATCAATTCATTAATTGGAGATTAAAAATATTCATGCATATACTTGTACAATGTATTATCTGATCTGAATTAAGACGCCCATCATGCTGAGTAATACAGAGAATGATTTAAGGACTTTTTATATAACCGTTTTTAGCCTTCCGGGAAGTTTTTGAAGAGCAGAGGATACAGCGTGAATTGACTAACTTAAAAAATAAAAAGTAATATTTTGCCGAACTGTTTTTAAAATTCCTAATAAATCTGAGAGAGAGAGAGAGAGAGAGAGAGAGAGAGAGAGCATATATATTTGTATCGTGTAAAATTTTATAAAGATACACCATGTTTCACAAGGCAAAACAGAATACACCGGTTAGATGAGAATTCAGAATGAGAATGTTTTAAAACATGGGGAAAAACGTTTAATGACAGAACTTTCAAATTTTTTCACTATTTTATAAGTCGTAAAATGAAATGAGATAAATTCTGACACAAAGAAAACATTTTATGCTTTTTATCGCTTTCTTTGTGCTAACTACACAAAAAATAGGGATGGAAAGTTGATCATGCTAAAATATATTTCTTAAATTTGATTTTAATTAGTAAATTAAAAATAGTGGATTTAATTCTAACTCAGATTGTCAGTTCAGTTCAGTTCATTGTCTCACGCCGTGTCATTTAATTTTTAAGGTCAATTTAAATACCTCCCCCACCCACCCACCCACCAATACACAAGAATATAAAAAAAAAAAATTAACACTGACAATGATATTTTATTAACACTTATTATTTCAATGTTGTAATAACTAATTACATCCTTAAAGTGATTGAGAGAGTGTAATGTATATCTTCCTGAAATTAAGAGCGAGGATTTCCAACACGGAAGTAAATGTCCAATGCTGTATTGGACATTTACTTCCGTGTGTGTTTAGAATTGCCTAACTTAAAACATAAATAATACTTTTTGCCTAACTGCTTCGCAGTATCTTGATAAAGTTGTGATATTCATAAAGTTGCAACGCAGAGCCCGATCTCGACATTTGAAGATTGCTTCCTGTTTTTGTTAAGGGTTTTTTGGTGGATTTTTTTTTAGATAAGTTTTTTAACGTACATGCGGAAACAGAGAAGTAAATTATACGGGTAAATTTTGCCGAACCTTCAAATCGAGCCCGATCTTTATTTTTTGCAAGGCTAAACCTCCCTGTAATCTTTGGTTCCCTTTTTATAACCCGTATATAGACGGAAGAAAGACAGATGATATGATCAGAATTGCCTAACTTTACAGACAATAAAAATAAAATGCCTAACTATGTTATAATATTCTAAATTGATGCAGCGTCCAAATCCAATATACATATTTCCCTAAAATATTCAAATCATTCTCTTGAAACTGCATTGAAGAACACTAAATATGTGTAAACTGCTAAACATATATGTGAAGGTTACATTTTGGTTTAATTTTAAGTAATTGTTTTAAAGATAAATCTCTTTCAGTAGAAATTTAGACAGCGTGTTTTAAAAGCAATAAACTAAATTAACTCCTATCTTTTATTTACTCACAGGTCGCTCAAAATATGGGTATTTTTCAAACAAGTGGTTGTCATACAAAATTGCAAAAGTTGTTAAAAAATCTTAGGTGATGAAATTTTTAATTCGTTGTGTTATTTTGGGCAAAAATCAAAGTAAGATCGAAATTATAGAAATGAAATGGATTAGAAACGATGGATAACTAAAGTTTTTTTCGTGACGCTAAAACAGGATTTGTTCATATCTCAGTGAACATTTTTAAGTTGCTTTTTATATCTTATGTATACTTTATATATATCTGCATAGATATACAAGGGGGCCGAAAAGCTTTGGGTTTGATTTCTGTTGGCATACTATATTTCATGCATGCAATATATATGCACTGAATACTTCCAGTAATATCGATCCATGATATGTTACATGTCCATAATAAATTCATAAATTCTTAATACATGTAATTTTATATTTCCTTTTCTTTTTATTTGGTTTCTTTTAAAGTGTCCTCATTAATTTTTTTTGTCATGCTGTAGCAGTTGTTAATTCAAAACATGTAATAATAGAGAGACACTACAAGCACCTCTTCGTTACCAGGAAGAAAATATGCATATTGCTATTTCCAACATCTTGTATAAAATGCCTAACTCTTCACTACCGTGCAAGAACGCGAAAGAAAATGCCGAACTCAATATTACATCCTCTTTCGGTCATAACAGTTGATATGGTGGCAGCTTAATGCAATTTTTATAAAGATCTACGGAAGGCAGAAAGGGTGTGTTTTTTTTAAAGTTGAAACCTGTAGTGCGAATAAGAAGAAAAGCCATCTGTTCAAATTGCTAATCAAAAAAGATGGTTGTAATGAACTGCATCCTTAACCACTATTGAAATAAAGTATTTCAACTGTGGTTGTAATGAAATGCATACCTAACCACCATTGAAATAAAGTATTTCAATAGTGGTTGTAATGAAATGCATACCTAACCACTATTGAAATAATGTATGTTTATTTGCGGGAATTGGTTATTTATTTCTGCACAGCAGTGAAAATTGTAACATAATTTTGTATTTTAAATTATTCGTCAGATTTCTTGCATTTCAAAATAGTTTGCAAATATAATATACAACTTCTTTCTTTCAAAATGTGTTACAAAAGTGATTACATAGTTATATTTAAAACGAAATTCATTTCAATCTGCGATTGAAAAAATAAATTTAATAGTAGTTGAACTTTAATGATGTCTGTAAAGTAGTTCTTATAATGAAATACTCCTCAACTTCTATTGAAATCATTACTTCAATAGTAGTTGTTTTTCAATAGCGGTTGCAAAGTTATTTTTCTAATGAAATACGTCACCAACCACTATTGAAATAATTTATTTCAATAGTGGTTGCAAGGTGATTTTTCTAATGAAATACATTTCCAACCACTATTGAAATAATTTATTTCAATAGTGGTTTTATTTCAATAGTGGTTGCAACACAGCTATCTCAGGGGCTAACTTTGTTTTGCGTTACACCTCTTCAAATCCATAAACAAAGATTAAATTGCGAAAAGTTTGTATTCAAACTTATAGCCCAAAAAATTGGCTACTCGTCAGGGTAGACAAATCCTTTTAGTATAACCTGATGCTGTTAGGCTTGGGTTTTCGACAAAACATCCAGAGACCGACCTATGATATAAAAGGTTGTTGGTCTTTCGGTTTGGACCTCGTGCTTCACGACGAGTACCCTACTGGAACTGCAGAGATCGCCCATGAAGTGTCGGTCTTGAGGCCAGGCAATGGTCAGCATTTACACCTCACAGCAATCAGTCCCGGTGGAAGTAAAACTACGAGAAGGCGTTTTGATATTTATAGATATAAAGTTGTATAACCTATTTCAATAAGTGGCATCACCTTTTCGTTAACTGATATCACCGACTCAAATAAGCGATATTACCTGTTCATCTTTTGATTTGGCATCATCTATTCAAAAAGGTTATACCACCTATCCATATTCAGTAAGATTTTGTGATTTCATCTTATCGAATAAGTGATGGATATCATTAATTTTAATGGAACAGATCTTTCACCGTTCAAAAGGGTGACACATGTATTACAAATCCAGTAAGATTTTGAGATATCACCTCAGATAGGCGATATCCCTTTTTCGAATAAGTGAAATTACTTCTTCGATTTGGTAATATTGCTTGTATTTATTCAATTTGGATTGAAGGTGTAACATAAGCGAATGGGTAGTATTTACTTTAATAAGTAATATTACATTTTCGAATTAATCAAACAACATGAAATAACTTTATGTAGTAAGAAATTCAATTGAGTGATATCAACTAGTCGGAAAGGTGTTACCCGGTATCAACAATTCAAAATTATATGTGATATCACATCTTCGAATAAGTGATATCATATATTGATATCACTACTTGGATCACATACCGATTGAAGAATTACTATCACAGATTCAAATAGGTGATACCAAAGAAGATGGGGGAATAAGATGGCGCAAATGCCCATTCGGTTTAGTTGTCAAATACAATTTTGAATTTATTTTTTCCCATTTAATTCTATTCAAATATATTATAATACAAGTTTGCAAAAGCATAATTTCTAACTATATTAAGTTTTTAATATGTTTAGCAAAAGATAAGAAAAACAAATATTGCCTGAAAATTTGGTGGTATCGAACCCATAACATAAAAATCCTAGATATATAAGGTTAGCTTATATCAGGTAATCTAACCACTGAGCCATTTCAGACACAACAAAATGGGCTGTTTAAAAACTATGTGTTACTTTGGCCACGAATTTTCAGACTTGTATTATTTTTCAAACATTCAGTTGATGGGATACAAAATGATATTTTTAATGCACAGTGAGTCATCTCTCCACGTTTTTGTTGATTAAAATCGGCTTGTTTTCCATTAGATCTTATTAAGACTATGAGAAAAATATGGAGACAGACCCACTCTATAAAGGAAAATTCCCTGAAGTTCTAAAACATGACAGTATTTGCAGGTTTTGATACGTATACTCCTATTTGAGTCAACATATTTCAAGTATTGAACATATTTATAGGTTAAAATCAATGATATGTTACATGTGTATTGTTTTAAATGATTTTTTAAAACAACATCAGATTTATTGATATTTTATTTTTTCAGTACCTTGTCCGACCGTGTATAGACATTTTAAACGCCTTATCTACACATCTTCTTTGGAAAAGGTGAAATAACATGTACTTGATATATAAATTGTTAAATAGGTTAATGACAATAAATAGAGAAAGTTGCCTCTTGTGAAAGCATATAAAAGGATTGTAAAACTGTATACTACAATCAATTAACCGATTTTCAAAAGAAATTACCAAAACAGACTGATGCCAAACCAATCTAAAAACAATAATTTCGTAACCGTTACTGCTACCTCTAAGAAGGGCCGCTGATGATAAGCTTGAGTAGTCCGGATATTATAGGTTTACAAAGATATCATCTATTCGTTTGACATTAGAAGAGGCCCAGTCTATCTCGAAGTACAAATGGGTTGTCGGGGTTTTTTCATACCTAAGATAAAAGTGTTTGAAAATTAACCAGATATTCATGAAATATATTTAAAGAATAGGTCATTACTCGAATTTACAATTACATTTGCAAATAGGTTGAACAAAATCATTTACATAGAAATTACCACTAAATATAATCAAATAGAAATCAAATTTAAGTCTTTTAAGAATTGATGAATAATATCTAATTATCAATGAACAAAGTAAACATATTTTAATTAATAAACATTAAAAAAGCTATATTTGTAAGCTCTATGGGTTCTTAAGGTTAAATAATGTTAAAACAACAGTAATGTCCTTAAAGGTATACAGATAATAAACAAACTAATTACGATGAACAATGCTGCAAGAACGTTGTGCGGATCATTAAATCTCAGAACTATTTTAGCATTAAGAAAAATTAAAGTGGGATAATTGTTTGCATAACTTTCCTTAAATGAAAGAAAATGGTGATGTATTAGACAAATTGCATAATTATATAGTAGTTGTTCATCTACTGAAAAATTGGTTCGTTTATGTCAACGTCACATCTTGAATTTATCCGCCATGCTTACTGACCTTTACTAGTTTATTTTGAGACAGCCATAGAGAATCCAAATGACGGATCTTGTTTACACAATATGAAAATTGTCGTCAACAATTCATTGTTTTTTTGTGTTTTGTTTTTTTTGGTTATGTTTCGATTTGTTCTTGTTTTTTTTGGTTAGGTTTTTTCTTAAGGTAGTACCACCCTCTCACGTATCTGGTTTTTATTTTATAGACCGACTACGAACTTTTCGTTGTTGCTTTGGCTAGCGAGTTGAGATCAGAGATTGTTTGGTGTGTGTTACAGCCTTTAGATTGCTTTACATGTTTCATCGGAAAGACAACCAGAAAAAAAGTAAAGGAAATACAAAACAATCAAGAACAGAAGCCAGAGTCAAAAAGATTTTTTAAAAAGGGGGTAGTCGGATATGCGACAAGGTCCCGGTTTACTTTCTTTTGCCTGTTTGGAGAAAAATGTCAGTACATGTATATATTTTTCATTTTTCTTAATTGTGATATACACAGAATTGCCGCTGTAAAAAAAAAAAACTTGATTACAACAATATCACGGGAGTATATATGTTCAGGAGACTATCATGCAGATTCTACGTGGGATACTTTGATTAAAAATTCTATTTTATTGACCTTTTCTATCACTCTGTGTGTTTTGAAACATGCATTGCGCGTAAAAAATTCTATTTTGAGAAATCTTTAGAAATAAAGATATTGAGATTTTGTTTGAAGTTCATGAGCAGATTGAACTCCTCTTTCTTTATGCTCTTGTTGAATTTTAAGAGAATATAGGTTGTGTTCCATAAATAATTACTTTACATGTTGTTTTTGCTGCTTATAACATGAAAGCATGGTTCTATGTGATAACTTTTGGCTGTTGAATTCTGGAAAACATGTGATCAACAAATATAAAATTGTATGAAAAAAACATGTAAAAGGTACATGAATGATGACCATGAGCTTCTTTAATTTTGACAATTTTTGAAAGTTTTCTATTGTTGTCAAAAGGCAACTAAATTTATTTATACTGATAATAAATTAATCAAGCAAAAAATATAAGTCTCAGGAAATCACGAAACGTGTCATGGTTTCTCAGAAAATAATTGATAAACACAGCTGTGTATTTAACGTGTGTAAATGGATTTAGGGTTAAATTTTGAACAAGAATGATAGTTAGATTTCATATTATGGAAGTATCAATTAAAAACGACCTATTCTGCGTTTGTCTCATGTTTCAAAGCATATCTATCATAGAGCCCTGGGATGTGATATAGCTCCGGGACCACATCACTCGCCTGAGCCACACGTCTCTCTGAACTCAATATGCATGTTCTTGTATTAATCTTATATTCGCATAATTAAAATGAAATGCAGGTTCGGGTTTTTTTTTTATTATGCTTACAATGAACCAAGGGATATTTTTATTTTTTGGTCACCGATAAAAAAAATAATACAGAATGAATAAATAAAAATAAAAAACTTTATATCTAGGGGCAAATTGATTTCAACAGTCAAAATGTTCCTAAAAACAAGAACTTTTACTAGAACTATCGAAAATATTCTTCATTTTAGCTTTAATGAAACAGTTTTATGTTTGATGACATTTACGTCTTAATTGAGAACACTTTAATCATAATGAAATGTTTAAGGATTTTAGAACAAATTCATTCTGATTGAGTAGTATCAGTGGCACTATATGATACTTAAAAAAACTTACCATTGGTTACATTAAATCCCATCATCAGTTAAATCTTTTGTTTTCAATTATAACCACAAGTTTTCATCATATTTTATCACACCACGATTCCCTTTACTGAAGCTACTTTTCGCATTGGACACCAATTACAAAGATTAAAAATATGTAATTATAATGTACTACGCATTCACGTGACAATTGGCTTAAGCACCGGATAATGTACAAATAAAAAAAAAGGATATAGATTCTGAGAAAAATTACTCGGTATTCTTAAAGACATAAAATATTGATTTTCCTTTCATGATGAGCATAAAAATTAGCAGCGAGTTTTAAAGATTATACATAATGTCTTTAGAATTTTATAGCATTTTATCCCAAATATATAGTCGGACGTGGGTTCGTCACCAGGAAGTTTAGTAATCAAAACGCACTTCTAAAAATTAAAAACAAAACAAAACTTAAATTAAAAAAAAAAACTTTCAAGGTTTCTGAATCTGCAATCTTTCTTCTTTTTCAAAACGAGATCAGCTGGTGCACGTATATTGTTAAAGGTGCGAATGAGAAATAGTTCTATGTTAAAACATTTATCACGTGCTAAAAAGGTCGTATTACGACATACATGTAATTATTTTATGAAATCAAAATAAAGATATCAAAAAGAAAGAGGTTAAAAACCAAAGCTTCTCTAGTTGTTTTGTTCGAAGTGTGCTCAGGTGAGCGATGCGGACCGTGTCTTTTGTTATAAACCATTGGGACAGAGAATTTTAAAGACAAAATCAAACTGAAAATAAAGATAATTTTGTTGACCTAAGTTTCAACGAATATGCCATAAATCCATGCGTTAAAACCCACTCCGCTAGCTCCAAATCATATTCTTATTTGTTTGATGATATAAATCTGCATTTCAATAAATATCGACGCTAGATTTTGACAATAAAGAAACCGCTATGAAAAACATTTATCAAACTAACCTTTTTGTGAATTGCGAATTTCTTTTAAAAAGCCTGTTTAAAAATCTGAGTTATCAGCTCCATGTGTCTTATATATGGCCATCATGGGGAAGTATGGTTCAATTGGCTAACCTGATCAACCTAAAGATATAGCAAATGCATGTCTGCATGGCGTTCACTTTTTACAGTTGTACCATCTTCTCTAGAACAATTGCGCAAATTATAACCACAAGAAATACTTTGATGAAGTCTGGGTCACGATTTCTTCCAACGGGAGATAACGGGTAAATAAGAGAATAGTTTGTTTTATTTTTCTGTTCAGGTCGCCTTCTGAAATGGAATCGAAATAAAAGCTATCATTTCATAATTTACGTTGAAAATGTTAAAAGTGAACATATAAACCTCCAAGATAAGAGGAGGTACTTTTATTCTCTTTACAAAGGGGAATAATAACTTGAACGATATGGCATGGCAGAAAAGGGTCAATAACTTTCACAGCTGAGAGAAAGTCGAACAATATTTGAAAATAAATATGCACAGCGATCCAAGGAGAGATGAGGATTTAAATGAGTATGAGAAACTGATTCAACCAGACAAACAAGATCATTTGTTCAACGAATCAGTCAAAAATGTCATCAGGTAGGCAAGAGGAGCATGATCATTATCAGGACCAATCAGAATTCCATACACAGACAGAGTTTACAAAAACTCTCCGAGACAAACACAACGTTTATGGAGACATCTTGGAGTCGTGTGGAGAAGGGGGCAGTTACAGTCATCCGCCCCCCCCCCCCACCCACCCCAAAAAATATGGCCGCCGCAAGAGAGAAATGTAGGTTCCGCTTGGAATTGAAATAAGGCAATAAAAACACTCACCTTAGTATTTTGTTTTGTTTCTCTTAAAGTTCGTCTAGCGATGGATTTCTGCAAGTTCTGAATGTAATCATTGGGTATATTTGTCCAGATGTTCAGAGTGCTATTTCATGAACGTTATTAATGTTTGCGGCTCTTTTTTGAAGTTCTCTTTTTAAACACCACCACAATTTTCGATTCTATCGAGGCCAAGGCCGTTGGCTGGCCAGTTCGTTGACTTCAGTTGATTATTTCTTCGAAAGTCTTGGCTGATGCGAGCCCTATGTACAATGACATTTCGTCAGCGAAATGTCGTAATTATGACAGGCAACACATTTACATCCAACACGGAAATATTCCCGGTACTTTACTTTTTCTGCATTGATATTCCGTCGACGACACAAATTGCCCCGATACCGTGATATGTGATGCACCGCATATCATTTAAGTTAAATTACTTTTTGAAAGTGGCAAATGCATCAGGCAGGTACTTTTATCCAACTCTTCACCATTAATATAACATTATATTCATTACTTAAGATGACCTTATTCCAGTATGCATTAATAGTCCTGGAGATATTTTCTGGTCGTTTGTCAACTCTTTCCCTTTTCGACCCATCTTTGTTTACGTAGGTTTTCCTAAAATACAGATAAAATTGATATTACGCAAATAATGACGTATTGTATCGCGTAATTATTAGGTGCGTTCAGAGTTGTACCATTGGTGGATTTGGAAACGACCGCTGGCAGCATTTGGTTGCCATCGGTGAACTATGGTAGCCAATGGTAACCGAATGCTACCAATTGTAGCAAATTTTACCTGTAGAACTTTGAACGATATTTGGTCAAATTAAAACAAATGGTAGCCCTTGGTTACATTTGGTCACCAATTGTTACTATTTTAAACTAATGAAATAAGAAAATTGGATGACAAAAATAGGTTAATTCTTACAGCCATTTTAACATCTTTGCAAACTCAAAGTGGTCAAAATTATCTCGCAATGATTAACCATATTGGCACCACAAGCATGCTTGCAGAAACTTTTCTACAACAAAGAGAGGAGATCACAAGAATAAGAAACTATTATGACCAAATTATACCAAGGTATATGCCTGATGAATTTAGAAGTCATTTCAGACAAGAGAATCTTTTGATTGCTTATCGACGCAAATAGGCAATTGTGAAAAGTACAACAAGCCGCATGGGCCAGAAGTTGATCCTATTAAGGATACTCTAATGTTCCTATGGTACATAAGTGGCTTCTGAAAGTGTTCAAATTGCTATATTAGTGCAAGTAATAATCATCATTTACATTCTGTTACTAAGATAAATTTAAATATATTGCTTTGAGCCTTTAACAAACATTTGTACAATCTACATCTTTTTTCAATCATCCACCAATAGGTAATCTGGGGCCCGTTTCTCAAAAAGGCGTAAATCTGGGCCTAAGTTAGTCCGACTAACGAACTTACGCCAATATTTAGTCGGGTCTAAGTTGCGTTTCTGAAAGAGGCGTAAGTTAGGGTTTAAATGTTTAAGAACTTCGACATCTCCGCTGAGTACTAAGCATGCGCATATCGTATTTTGTTTTGCTTTGAGGCTATGATTATATGTGGTGGATCAATTTTCCAATTCATATATATAATACATGTCCCGAAAGTACGCATGCTATTCTATACCACTGTGCATAGTTCAAGTCGCTCATAACAGTGTGTATTTATGAAAGTAGAACAAATGCCTATACACTTCTTAACATAATGAAATTTTAGAGAAAACAGTTGATATGAAAAAGGCATATGTAAGAGGATTCAGAAACCAAATATATGCATTGTAGATGATGTTGAGGCACAATCGTACATATTAATTGAACGAAACAATACATAGAAATTAACTCCAATGTTCGTGTAAACTTCAAATATCTATAGAATACAGGGACAGGGTACAGTAGATATACCCGCATACATCTGCAGAATGATAAGTATGCTTCATGTAGATATTTAGACACTTTCAGATGCTGGGATAAGGCTTGATTCTTTTTTACCCTATCACTATATTATTTATAGAAAATAATATGTCCATAGGTTATAAACAGCAACCAACTGAAATAGAAAATATCTACTGTATAACTAACATTACATGAACCTTGTCCATGTCTACAAAAGGAAAAAAAGTTCCATCCTCTGTTCCAATAATGAAAGAATGTAGACAGTGACATGGAAAGGATTCTTGATTTTCTGCGATTCAAAGATAATAGTTTTGAAAGATATTGTCAACAATTAACAAAACACAAATTATGAACATTTGTGGCCGGGGTCTCCCCAACTCCCTTTCCTGTTTTTTGGTTTAATTGATTGATTGGTTTTTTTTGTTTTTTTTCGGGGGGGAGTGAAAGTAATATATACTGCATACAGGGGATTATTCGCCCCCGTTTAATTTCCAATCATTTCACCCTCGTTGTCAGCGGGTGAATTTTTTTAAGTAACAACTGTGACTGGGCGAATTCATGACAGAGCGAAACTGTTTGCAACTGTTAGAAGGGCGGAAATTACACGGGACGAAAATAACTCTGTGTACAGTATCTTGATTAAAACAATTATGACAAATGCACGCTAGTTAAATTTGTAAATAATGCACACTGCTGTAAAATGCTAAAACAACGCTTTTGTATTGCAAGTCGACAACTTCGAAATAAAAAAAAAACATCCCTTGATATACATACATCTTTAAAAATATGATGAAACAAAACTATCATGAATTCAAGTAATTAAATACCAATTCAGTTAAATGAGTACAAATAAACAACACATATGCATATGCACGAAGATCATCCATAGCACATGTAAACCATACCTATTTAAAAAGAATTACAATCGACGTTTAATATGAAGGAAATTGAACACTTAATCCTAGAATTAATAAAATAAATGAATTAATTTGAGCTCCGAAAATTCAAGGTGTGCATGTGAAATTTTAGAATCGTCAAGAACCTCGACAAACGCATGTCAATAGATCTACAATTGATACACACTCTGCACGCTTCTAAAACATATTTTAAGTAATATTTTAACAAAAATTGATTGTACATGTATCTAAATGCGAGTTCATAAACAATCAAAATACATGTAGCTTTCATATGGTTTTGTTAAGATACTAGGAGTAAAAAAATGAAAATGAGAATGTATACATGTTGTAAAGTTGTAAGTAGTATACATGTAGGTTTAGAATATACAACAACACACAAGGACAAATTACAACTGTAAGCGTTTTGAATTGCTCCTATTCAAAGGAGTATTCTCAATATTTTGAAATCAGTTTCGTTTCATAGGTTCAAATTTGATTAGAATCATTAAATTCCAGTCTATGCTTACTGAGTATTGATTTAAAAATCAATAATCTATTCATACTTATGTATACATCTATCTTGTTGGGGAATACATGTTTAATTTAAAATTACAGCATCATTTTAATTATTGTGTTTATATCATCTATCGGGGTATACCCATCTTTAATTCTTCATACTTAAAATATAGATTTCATTAACGAGAAGTAATGTATATTATATGTGTTTAATAAGGTAAGCCCATTAATTATGAAATTGATTTAATCTTAATCTATTTAAAAATAGGAACAGTTATCGAACAATAGGTATTTTTTTAAAGTTATACGTACATGTACAAATATTTCAATAAATGGTGAATGTTTACCTTAATAACACGTATAACAAACCAAAAATTAAAATTCTCTGTTTATTTTGCCTTAAAAACAAAACACTCGCCATTTTTGTGCACAGACTAAGGACTTACTCCTACCCATTAGCAGGCGTAGATTTAAACCCAAATTTAGTCCCGACTAAGTTTTCGCCTTTTTGTGAAACGCAACTTAGTCTGGTTTTGAGGTTTAGTCCCTGATTTAGTCCGGACTAAGCTTACGCCTGGACGTAGGCCTTTTTGAGAAACGGGCCCCAGGAGAGTTTCCGGTCAATGGCAGATAGGTTTGACGTAGGAAAAAGTTCCTTTCACTTGAGTATTTCGAGAGTTGCGAGAACTCTAGTGGACGAAATAATGCCATCCGTTATACAGTGGCCTCGTTGTGCAAAAGCCCTGGGGCTCGTTTCATAAAGGGTCGTACGTCCAGACTTAGCGCTGCGCCAGTGTAAATACGGGACTAGTTCGAATATTTGCGTTTCATTAAAGGGCGCATCTTTACGTCCGACTAAAGTTAAGGTAAAGGTCCATACCCCACTTGATAAATAAAATGCGTACAGATTTTTTTCATATTTTTCAAACATGTATATGAGCATATGTTCTAATCAAATTTTACTCAGTTGGCTGGTTCATCGGTATCATTAAAGCTATGGCCGTGGCTAAAAATAGAACCGATTGCGGAAAACGGCGCTTTTTTCATACATAATGAATCTAAGCCTAAGCCTGAAATTTTACTTTCACAAAATCATTTTTTGACTTGTATCCTATGTAAAATGAAGGAATTATCATTTCAAAACAAATAATTTTTTGTTCACTTGCTTATTTATTAAAATATAGATAAATCTACTAACAAATGAGATAAAATGATTTAAATTTTCAAAGCGAATTTAAGCTCTTGTAATTTTATTTACGTACAGAATTCTCTGAAATATTGATATTATTTACCCCCTAACGTCCTTAATCAAATGGAAATAAAATTACCCAAAGGACCGGCCTTTTCAGGATCACAATGGGCGTATTTTTGGTAAAAAACATTAAAATATATATTTTGAAAAAAGATCCGTAAAAATAAAATTGTGCAAAGGTTTATTATTTCATCACTCTAAAAAAATATGTTTAGTTTATTTAAGGAATGAATTCAATATTTATTTGTTTTATACGATATAAAATGGTTTGGGGCAGTTTACGCTTTATAAACCGCGAAGCGGTTTATAAAAAAGCGTAAACTGTTTCAAACCATTTTATATCGTATAAAACTAATAAACATTGAATTCATTGCTTATAATTTAATTTTTTTACTCTTCATTGTAGATAAAAACGGTCATTTGACCTTTAAAATGAGGTAAAATGGTACAAAATTCAAACGTAACGTCAGGCGTATTGATACGTTTTTGACGTTAGTCTTACTATGACGTAGGCAACATTCTTTATACGATATAAAATAATTTTTTTAGCCAATCAGAAGGCGCGTTACAACCAGAATTAAATTATTGTTAAATAGAAATTGCAGTCACACGCGTGGATAATGCTAACTACCTGATATGCTTTTAAGACAAACCTCTATTCAACATTTTTTTTAACTGGTTTAAAGACTGTTCTTAAAATGAAATAACTTTTCTTCAGCGTATGGTTTTAATTCAAAGAACATTTTTTGTGTGGAAAATATATATATGCTCGTTGCTAAGCGAAAAGGATAAAGACGATATCGGTCAAATTATTTCCCCTTGTGTATTTATCTCCCTTATGCACTGGAATAGATCTCGGTCAGGATTTCATTTTGGGTGTTTATGGACTTTCGGGGATTAATGTTCAAATATTTGGATTAAATTCAACCTTATAATGCATTGAAGTTTATGCAGGAAAACAGTAAGAGGTCTATATTTTCAAAACGAGTACGCAATCGACACAACCCAGTCAAGTTTTCATTTCGCTGATTAACAGGCCTAATTGATTGCAGTTGTCAGTATTTTGAATAGCTTTGTTTTGAATCAATTTCTAGGTCAGCTTGATTTCAGAACAAATTAGACCCGGCCTCGTTAAATTACACCTTTTAACGCTAGCTCTCAATTAGATCGGGCGCGGACAAGACGTAATAACGCGTGAATTACGTCAGACGTTGTTTTGTGACGTATGGATAATTACCTTAAGCCAAAATTTTACGTCCACTCATAGGTAGGCGTAAGTTCGGACGTAAACATAAGTAAGCATATGTATTATGAAACGACGATTGTATTTTATCACTAATGCGATTTAAGTTACACGTATTGTCACATTCAGATACTGAGAAAGAAGGATTTATACTTTTAATACTTTTAATCTAATTTGATTGCCACGAGAGTTTCTCCGGAATAAATGTACATGTGATCACGGGGGTTTCTCCTGAATAAATGTGCAAGAGAGAGAGAGAGAGAGAGAGAGAGAGAGAGAGAGAGAGAGAGATCATAATTTATGTAAAAAAAAAAAACGTGCCCTAATTTTAATTTTACGTGTTGCATTTTATAAACTTATATAATATTTTTTCTAAACCATTTTTTTTTCTTTTTTACAACATTTACCATGAACAACTTTACGTCACATTTAGTCAAAACTTTACCTTTTAAAAATCTTTCATTAAAATTGCTTCCCGAGAAAATAGCTAATATTTTTTGTAATTTATATATGAACAGTATATTTTTATAACCGACGATGTAAGTACCTGTAGATGCATTAATATTGATGCAAGTAATACCGAAAATCGAAGCCGATTAAACTCACAGATACTTATGCACAATTATAAACTTAATTTGTGATTTTCTCTTTATAGTGAAGATATGATATTGATACATGGTTATTAACTACAAGAATGATGACACATTAGAGTTTAGACAACTCTGCAACTCAGACTGATTTGATAAATATAAATTAATATTTTTAAATACTGGATACAGAAAGTTTAACTATCATAATACATGTATATGTATAAAATACATTATACTGCGCTAAAATACATAACATTGCGAAATGATTGAAAACAAAAACCATTTATTTTGTTTTATAACCTCTAAAATTCATTTCAATTGAAATGCGAAATGACAAAGAGCGACAAAGGTCAGAAAATTGGATGTAAACATCAATATGACAACTTATATATTTACATCCACCCAGTAAATTCAAAATTTTCAATATGATAAAAGTAATTAAATAACATACACTGTATATTTTGGACTACCTAATTACTAAAAAATGATATATTGATTATTCTATTGAGCACATTACACAAGACATGTACTTCAACCAAAATAATACCAAGTAAGCCCGCTTTAAAATAAACATTATACATGTACTTGTATTATACGGATAAGTCATTTAAGATTTACATGTGTATTTGACACAAAATAATACTTCTTGCGCTAGTATTTAAAAAAAATCATATACTCTTCACGATTTTTGGGGTTTCCCTTTAATGTTTTATCTATTTGTATAATTATGTATCAGGCAGGTTGCATCGTTTTTGAAAGGGGGGGGGGGGGGCAGACTCATCCAAAAAATCTTGACAAGCCAAAAAAAATGTATTTTGAATTTAACATACTCCCAAAAAAGTGGGGGGGGGGGGGGGGGGGCAACTCCATAATGATTAAATTTTTTATATGTAAATTTAAGAAAACTATTTGCTGCGAGAAAAAGTGGGGAGACCAGGCCCCCTGACCCCTGCGCCCCCCCCCCCCCCCCGCTGCTACGTGCCTGTGTGTTTTTTGTCCGTAAATTGTTGAAGGATAAGGAATTTTATTTAAAATTTTTATTCCTTGTGTGAACCAAGAATTAATCAAATTTTAAATATTTTTTACATAAAAATTATTACAATTGCTAGTTCCTCTAAAATCGATCGTATTTTCACATGCTACATACACCTATACATAACAGAGTATTAGAAACAATTGTATGCATGTGCAGTGCTGCGATGTCAAGGACTTATGCTAAAGCTATAGTCTAAAGTTTACGCCTCCATTTACGCCGCTTTATGAAATGCAAAATACGCCCAACTAAGTTTCGGTGTAAGTCCTCGGACTAGACTAAAGTTAGGCCCAGAATTTAGGCCTCTTTATGAAACGAGCCCCTGGGGCCCGTTTCTCAAAAAGGCGTAAATTTGGGCCTAAGTTAGTCCGACTAACAAAGTTACGCCAATATTTAGTCGGGTCTAAGTTGCGTTTCTGAAAGATGCGTAAGTTAGGGTTTAAATGTTTAAGAACTTCGACATCTCCGCTGAGTACTAAGCATGCGCATATCGTATTTTGTTTTGCTTTGAGGCTATGATTATATGTGGTGGGTCAATTTTCCAATTCATAGTACATGTAGTACCCGAAAGTAAGCATGTTATACCACTGAATGTGCATAGTTCAAGCTGTTCATGACATTTTATATTAATAAAAATGAAATGTTAGAGAAAAACAGTTGATATGAAAGCGTCATATATAAGAGGTTTCAGAAACCAAATATGTGACAATTAAATGCATTGTAGATGATATTGAGGCACAATCTTACATATTAATTGAACGAAACAATACATAGAAATTAACTTCAATGTTAGTGTAAACTTCAAATATTTATAGAATACAGGGACAATGTACAGTGGATATGCCCCAATACGTCTGCAGAATAAGAAGTATGCTTCATAGACACTGTAGATCTTTAGGCATTTTCAGATGCTGGGATAAGGCTTGATTCTTTTTTATCAATTCACTATATTATTTATAGAAAATAATATGACAATGAGTAACCAACAGCAACCAACTGAAATCGAAAATATCTTTTGTATAAATAATATTACATGAACCTTGTCCATCCTCTGTTCCAATATTGAAAGAATGTAGTCAATGACATGGAAACGATTCTTGATTTTCTGCCATTCAAATGATAATAGTTTCGAAAGATATTAATAGTCAACAATTAACAAGACAGGAATTATCAACATTTGAGGCCGAGGTCTCCCCATCTCCCTTTCCTGTATTTTGGTTTAATCGATCGATTGTTTTGTTTTGGTTTTTTTCGGGGGGGGGGGGGGGGGGAGATTGAAAGTAATATACACCATAAACAGGGAATAATTCGCCCTGTTTAATTTTCAATCATTTCACCCTCGTTGTCAGCGGGCGAATTTATGTTGATTTTCAATATCTAATATTAAGTAACTTAAGTAACAGCTGTGACTGGGCGAAGTCACGACAGAGTGAAACTGTTTGCAAGTGTAGAAGGACGGAAATTACACGGGACCAAAAAAAAAACCCTGTATACAGTATCTTGATTAAAATAAAGATATAAAAGCAGTTATCTAAGAACACCCTTCCTATTTAAGGAAAGTTTTATAGATAAAAGGTTTTTACAAGTTTAATGGAAAAGGCATCGAAAAATCCCCTACCCCCTTCCGGATAAGACAACTTCGAAATTAAAAAAAAATCCCTTGATATACGTACATTTTAAATATGATGAAACAAAACTATCATGAATTCAAGTAATTAAAGATCCATTCAATTATATGAGTACAAATAAACAATGCATATGAATATGCACGAAGATCATTGATAGTACATGTGCCCCATACCTATTTTAATAGAATTACGATCGATGTTAAATATGAACGCAATTGATCATTTCATCCTAGAATTAATAAGATTAATGGATTTGATTTCCAAAAATTCAAGGTGTGCATGTAAAATTTTATAATTTTCGATAACCTTGACAAACGCTTGTCAACAGATCTAAAATTGATGCACACTCTGCACGCTTCTAAAACATATTTATAAGTAATATTTTAACAAACAAAAATTGATTGTATCTAAATATATGCAAGTTCATAAACATTCCAAAATACATGTAGCTTTCAAACGGTTTTGTAAAGATACTAGGAGTAAAAAAATGAAAATGAGAATGCATACGTGTTGTAAAGTTTTCAGTAATACATGTATATGTAAAGAACAAACAACCACACACAAGGACAAATTACAAATGTAAACGTTTTGAGTTGCTCCTATTCATAATTTTGAAATCAGTTTCGTTTCACTGGTTCAAATTTGATTAGAAACATTAAATTCTAGTACATGCTTACTGAGTATTGATTAAAAAAATCAATAATATATTCGTACTTATATACATCTATCTTGTTGGGGAATACATGTTTAATTTAGAAATAAAGCATCTTTTTAATTATTGTGTTTATATCATTTATCGGGGTATACCCATTCTTCACACTTTAGGTCATTACGAGTAGTAATGTATATTACATACGTTTAATGAGGTGAGCCCATTATTTATCAAATTGATTTAATCTTAATTTATTTAGAAATAGAAACAAAAGGTATTTTCTAAAGTTATACGTACATGTACCAATATTTAAATAAATGTGAATGTTTTCTTTAATAACACATAAAACAAACCAACAAATAAAATTCTCCGTACATTTTGCCTTAGAAACAAAACACTCGCCATTTTTGTGCACAGACTAAGGACTTACGCCTACCCATTACAGGCGTAGCTTTAAACCCGAATTTAGTCCCGACTAAGTTTTCGCCTTTTTGTGAAACGCAACTTAGTCTGGTTTTGAGGTTTAGTCCTTGATTTAGTCCGGACTAAGCTTACGCCTGGACGTAGGCCTTTTTGAGAAACGGGCCCCAGGAGACAAGTGATGCATTTGGAGAGATCTCGGGATTCCTTAAAGCTGACATGAATTCATAAAAGCATTTGGTCGCCATATTAGTTTCGATCGCTCCTCTACTGCCACTGGGGTATATATACCGGTTGAGAAAGTTACGGTCGGTTGCTTTCCAATCGAGGCATTCACATTGCACGGACTTCTAAATGCATGAACTACACATCGTACATGTAGTAAAATGTAGTAATAAAGAATAAAGAAAACAACAATCAATTAAATACAAAATTTATTTATTCTTTGAAAGGATGTCCAAGGTATCTGTATTATTTTGCACAGACAGTGCTGCCTTACTTCGCATGCACATCGAACACGTGTGTCGTTCATACATACACATGTAGTGCATAACGTCTGCATCTTTTTGAAAACCATGGCGACACTACATCCAACACAGTTGCTAAATGATAGTAAATCCAAGAAAGTAACAACGTTTCTCTCCGTTCCTACAAAAACTCCCCGTTTATAAAATCCATGCGATAATGACATTGCTCTATCTGCCACAATGTGTGGTTTGCGCATGTGCGATGTTATAACATACACAGGAAAACGGTCTACAATTATCGAGGAATTTCTTAAGTATCTGCGCCTGTCTTGTTTCGTCGTTTATTGGATATATCTTGCCAGTGAAGTGGTTGACATATTATTTTTGTTCAAAACGCGTTTTTACAAGTCTTTTCGTCCAAGGTAACGTGTTCGGGTGTATGAAATTCCTGAATGCGGTGAAGCATGACGAGGGCTCACGGCCTTATATAGGGGGTGTGAAGCGATGAGCAGAACAATAGAAATCGACAACTAATATGGCGGTAGTCGGAGATAAAAGGGAAGTAATGCGTATTTATGAATTCATGTCAGCTTTAATGTACTTGGGGCAGTTGATGGATCGCACATTCCTATTAAGGCTCCCAGAGAAAATCCTAATGCGTATTATAATAGGAAAAAGTTTCATTCAGTGGTACTTTTAGCTACATGTGATGCAAATTTGCAATTCACATATGTTTGGACGGGCAATCCAGGCAGCACCCACGATGCGTCTGTACTTAGGTCATCAGAATTGTTTGTCAAGTCGGATGATCTGTTTCCCCCAGGGTTCTATTTACTTGGCGATTCAGCTTTTCCACTGCTAGGCTGGCTTGTGACACCATTTAGAGACTTTGGTAACTTAACAAGAGGCCAACGTCTCTTTAATGTATGTCACAGCAAGACTAGACAAGTTATTGAGAGAAGTTTTGGGCTTTTGAAGGTCAGATTTAGACGTCTGCTCAGGTTTGATTCTTGTGACATGAACTTGATTGTCAAATCCATTCTTTCAGCTTGCGTTTTACACAATATTTGCATCAAAATGAATGAGTAAAATTTTGATCTGTTTGATGATGATTGTCACAGATTTTCGAGCGGAATTAATTAAAATTTATATTTACTTTAAGACAAAGAATAAGACGATATTTTTACATTGTTTTTACATATTTAATATAGTTTGAATCGATACATATTGAAAGTAGTTGTCCTAGTATGGGAAGTGGTAAGGTCCTCCACTGTAGTTTATTGCCACTTGGCCTAAACAAGAATGGACTGGTAAGGTCCTCCAATGGACAATGTTCTCCACTGGCCACTTAGTCTACACAAGACTTCACCAATATTCGGCAATGAGCACCACCATCGATGAAAGTGGTTTACACAATGGCTGGAAAAGGGGACCTGCGCCAACATAGTACACAAACACATAAGTACATGACAAAAGCAACTGTGGCTTTTACACCAATACGCACCATACTTTACTTACAGGCTATACAGTCTTGAATGTCACACTTAGCATAGACGCTTATTACACACAAAATAATGATATACAGTCTTAAAGAAGACTTACTATAAAGCATATTAGCTTTTACACTAACAAAATACTAACTCATAATTACTTAAATTCAGTGTTGCATAATACTACTCATTACTACAAAAGGATATGACCATAATAGTCCGCCATACTTATAACTGATTCAAACACGTGTATCTAAACATAGACATAACAAATAAGCATAAAAACGATTGGAATACCATGACTGGTTGACACTTTAGAGTGTATAACATGATATTAGAAAAGCTTTCCTTGATGCAGAAAAAATAATAAAGGGCATTGCAAATAACTCGTACATGCATCTTACCAAAGTGACAGTTTAAGATAGCGTAAGATAGCTTTTCAATTATTTTATTCAATACAGCATTTTGCGATTCCTGCATTTCCCGGGGAGTATTCAAAAACTTGTCATCCCTTTCTTCTAAGATTTTGCGCAATTCCTCTGTTTTGTTCTTCTTCCTCCTTTTTTCTGGGGGCGGAGTTGTGTTAACCTGTGATTCGTCATCCTCTTCCTCATCTGAATCTAGAGTGCCAGTTTTAGTAAGAAAGCCTCTAACTGCTACTGGAGCAAATTTTGGGTCTTTGGCAAGAATTTCTTCCATTTCTTTTTCAAGGAAGAAAGGTCGTGGCCTCTGGTTTCCAGACTTATTTGATTCCAAAACATTTTTTCTGTATCCTCTTTTCAAAGTATGAAATCTCTCTCTTGCTTGCTCCCCTGTAATGTTAATATTTCTGGAGGTCTCTTGAGGGAGGGCTGCAGCTATCTCATCCTATACTTTCTTTTTGTTTCTGGTTGTCTGCAATGTGTCTGCATTCTCCTTGTAGATGGAAAGAAGTTTTCTGGACACGTAGATACCTCATTCTAGTCTTCCCTTCTTTTCTGTGTCAATGTTGTCCTCACTGCAGTCATTCCCGAAGCATGGGGTATCATCGTAAACATTGATTCTGGTTTTGGGGCTGCTGGATGAACATCCATCATCCTTGCTAGTGTTGCTGTTAGGCATGGGCTCATTGCTGGTACTGGGACCTGCAGACCTTTTGTCTAGGTACTCTTTGGTCAAACTTTCCACGTTACTGAGATATTCCATAAGGGATGCACTTTCTTTTTTATGGTAGAAATAATTTGGAATGGCTTTCTTGAAATCCTCATAATCTGTCAATAAGAAATGAAAATTCATGGTAATATAAAGTTCACTCCAAACAAACCTGGAATTGATGTTTTTTAAAACAATCTAATACAACCAGCCTTTCCTAATAATTATCTACAAGGAAAAGAGACCAAAGTTTTTTCATATCTAGTTTCTAGACAGAAGATTAGCATACATATATTTGTAGAAATGACAGTAAAATATGGGAGAAATAATTAAATAGCTTAAATTATTTAATCATATATTGCTTATTTTAATCAACATACAATAAGGTATATATATATATATGTAACCAAAGTTACACCTTTATTATAAATTATATCAAATTGATATTTCAAATCAATAACATATCAAGGTTTTTTTATTAATAATTTAAAACATAAGATTAATATATGTGTAAAAATTCGTGGACCTATGTTATAGTTCTGAAGTCTGTCAACAAACATGCAAATGTGCATATCTCAACAGAAATAACTACAGTCATATCATTTATGGAGTTAAAAGCGTTCATAACCCATAGTCCAGATCTACCCTAATCAGAGATTCCTACTATTCTAATCCCCATTTTCAGGAGTTAGAATCAGAGGAATCTCGGATTAAATCAAGCCATATAACGTTATTGGCCTCAACATGAACACCGCGCCGTAGCTAAATTGGAAAGTAAAAATACTTTTTAAAAACATACTCTCAGAAATGAATGCTGCTGCCGATTGTTTGACAAAAAAATTTTTGTTTTCTGTCGTCTATATCAATAACAATCGGAAAAAGATCTTCCCCGAAGCCCAGTGATTTCTCCAGTCCCGCCATGTTGAACTCTTCTGATGACGTCACGCACCAAACTTGCCTAAGCTCTAAGTTGCTGGTAGATTTGGTGACTTCGTTAAAAATCGAAAGTACACCGATGGTACACGTTGGTAACCAATTGCTACCGATTGCAACCATTTCCATCCGTTGGTGGCCTAACATGCCAATGGTAACAATCTGTTGAACCCTGAACGCATCTAATATAGTTTATGTAACTCGAGGATTTCCCATTCATAAGGCGGATCATAATTTTTATTGTTAAATACAAAACTGGTTTTGTTTATATTAGGGGGCCATTTTGATTTTTACGAATCGGATGACTGTAGCTTATAGATGGCATCAAGCCGAGGGGTGTTTCGTTGCAAAAAGAGGAAAGTTTAAAGTTACTCAAACAGTTCAGTACCACCTCACTCTTGTAGATGATGACAACCTGTATGCTGTTCAATAGGTTCATAGACATAGCTGTGCAGAAAGGAGGAGTGCCAGGAGGGTCTCAGAGTTTGTAAAGCATACAAATGTTTCAACAGTAATCATACGGGAGGATTAAGTAATGCTGTCATATGGTTGGATCTAGCCAATGCTTACGGTTCCATGCCTACATGTACTAAGCTATTCCAACTAACAATACAGCGATATCGTATACAGACAGGGTACAGATGCTGTTCAACTGCTACTCTGATATGCTACAGTTAAGGTCACTACACTTCACACGGCAGTGTCCAAGGATGAAAGTAGGCGTTATACAATTTCAGAGCGATCATGGACGATTAAACGATGACTCGCGGTTTTGTGAAGATTCGGCAGCATTGGTTTGTACGACAGAAGTTGCAATTACCGTTGACCTCAATCGTCAAGGAATTCAACGTCACCAAGGTCAGGCATTTTTTTGCGTTGCATGACATGATGTCGAGGTATAAAGGCATATGAATAATGAATATTTAGATCGGCATAAAGGGGAAGAGGCAGAGTCTCGCCTGAGACACGGATATATTGTGGGAAGTGAGGCAATAGACAGGTAATGAATATAAGTAATACTGAAATAATACTATCGCCCAGATGGGACACGGCAAAAGAAGCAAAGAAGAGGCAACTGGTGCAGAAAGGGCTTGCAAAATGGTAGGGCAAACAAGAATGGTGAATGCATTTGGCATGAAGAAGCATGAAAGATGGCTTAATTGAAAAGGAGCCCGAAAAAGTTAACCAAGTTGGCAACATGGACCATAAGGAATGACCCAAACTGCAATTTTTGTGGTAGACATGGCAACCTGGAACACATTCTGACTTCATGTTCATTAACTCTAAAAGATAGAAGATACAGGTGGAGACATGACAAGGTTCTATTCGTGCTTGCAGACGTGTTTGAAAAAATCAAAGTAGAAACCTCAGACGATAAACAAAGTTGTCAATTTCGGGTGAGCAAAACCATGTTGAAGGAGTGGAAGGAAGATGACTAATGGGTACCCCAAGCGATAGGCAGATGCAAGCTGATATCATGTTGAATGCCGTGGATTTGTAGGGCAATCCATATAGGGATCGCTTGAGAGAGGCAAATTATTGGAAGTCTTGGCAGAGATGCAAAGTAACATCTATATGGATAGAGATGAGGCGAGAATATCAATGGAAAGTGCAACACTATCACCTTTTTTAGTGAGTTAGCATTGATAGTGTATTGTAGTGTGGACAGAAAGTGGATAGCTTAGTGGTTCCTGGCTGGGTCTTGATTATCAGTCGGCGCACCTCTGGAGGTTAAAGTTGACAGCGCCGAAACAACCATGGAAGGAGGATCCACCTGATGACGCAACTATACGGTCTTTGGGCCAAGACTTTTGTTTTTACAATACTTAGTGTCCCTTAAAATTTGATTGCTTTCTCTATAATGAACTTGAACTGTTCAGCTTTCTTCCATGCGAAATTATTCTAGATATTAAACGTGTATATATCTAATTGGACTTTTAAAAAAGCTTATGAGTTACCCAGTGCTTAACTGGATTTCTTTTCAGTATATTGCTATAATATCTATCTATCTGGGTTTGTAAACAAAGTTTTTGTATACCTATGATTTACAATTTCCACCGATCCGGTTTAATTGAAAGTTTCCGTAATTTTGGTCATTGTAACAGGACTTCTCTACCAGTGCGCCTGTGCAAACTCTTTCAAAAGCATTTTGGGTGTCCAGTATCAATATATTACGGTGGAGAGATGTGGAGAGGCAGAGACAGGTGGTTGTTTTTGTTTTGGGGTTTTGTTTTTGTGTTTTTGGTTTTTGTCTTTTTTTGCAATCCTCCAGGACACTACAAATGACACACGAGCTAATATGTAACACAGCGGAAATCTTTCGGGACACAGACACCAAATTACGAATAAACTTGTATTAAAGACGCAAAAACAAGTATGACCATACAAACACAGACTAGGCATACAAGACATGATGTATGAAACACAATGAAACACAAAGAATAACTGGTACATGTATATAACCAAAAAAACTTATCTATAGGACCGGTGTTGTATAGCAGTTGTTCCCCCATAGTAGCTTTTCCCCACGGAAAACCTACTATATAGTAGCCTTTCCCCCCGGGGGGAAAAGCTACTATATAGTAGCTTTTACCCCATAGTAGGGTTTCTCCCTCACGTTTTTGGTTCAGATTTTATAAAAAATATTTATGGAAATCCAGTGAGGATTAAAATCAATGTTTCTACACTTCAAGGTTGCATAAATGTATATCTGCATTCATCTGTACAGGTTAAGTTTCGTTTAGCCGATTTATCATTTTTATAGACAATGCTGAGGGTTGAACATGTGTGTAATGGAATTACACATAGAACTTAATTTAGGTAATTTATTGAAAAAAGTTTTACAAGTTATACACTTATATGCATAATTCTGTGTTCTGAAATTGTATTAAACGAGAATGTTTTAAGAATGTCTTGATAAATTTATCAGACTGTTTGTCTGTTTGTGAAAATTTCATCCAGGCTAAACCTCTGTTTTAGAGAAATTTTGTTTCCGATGTTTCAGAGCCCGATTTTTAAAATCCTATTATAATAATGATAGTGCATATTCTTTAGGGTCCAATGTCTCATAAACTAGAGATGACTATATCACCATATTTTTATAGTGGCAGTGGTTTACCACTTGAAGATGACTCTGAAAATTTCAGCTCTCGGGGTAGGGGCCCTTGATGTTTTAGGGCCCGATGATTAAAACCCATTATAATGATTGAATAGTGTTTTATAAGTGGGGACCCGAATCTCAAATTATAGATATGACCAATTAACTATATTTTCACAGTGATAGAGGTATACCACTAGTAGATGACACCGAAAATTTAAGGAGCCTTTGTTGTTTTCGAGCCCGATGTTTGAAATCCAATTATAAAGAATATGTATTTTTTAAGGGCCCCATATCTCAAAAACTATAGATGATCACATGAACATATTTTATTTAAAAGTAAAAACATCATTTAAAAATACACAATCACTCATATATTTCTTTATCAAAATGATTGAAAATTACGTTTTATTCTGCTGCTTTTTTTTTAATTTACAAACAAATTTTTTTAAAAAGGTACGCGGATAAAATTCATTATTCTTCAAAACATTTAATCAATTCGTAAGATGACTAATGAAATAATAAATAAATAGATAAATAAATCAATCAACTTTTATTCATAAAAGGAGAAACCGAAAATCAAAAATAAATAACCAACCTAAGCGCATATACGACTTTGATTAGAAGAACAAGCTTATATTTTTAAAAAAGTCAGCTCATCACAATATATGTGTTGGTTGTTTTTTTGTTTTTGTTTTTGTTTTTTTTTAATTACCCTTGTTATTGCAAAAATATGAAACAAATAGTATAAATTTTTTAGGTAATTGAATCGTATATCTTGATTTATATAGCATCGTTTTCAAAATTGTATATTTATAAATCACGTTGCAAACTTAAAAGTGGAAAAATTAGCAAATAGCGAGACAATATAAACATAAAGTTAGTTCAGGCTCCATTTCATATTTTCCAAAGTAACCAGCAAAGATACCGACATTGTTCTGGTTGTGAAGTCATTTCATTGTTTTTTAAAATGTTCTAGCGTTTCGTAGAAATGTGCTTAAAGATATGAATATGCGTAACTTTAAAACGAAATGGTAAACACTAACTTTACACATGCTCTTAATACATAATTAAAATACCCCTTAACCATGATTTAGAACCCCATCATTCAAAGTAAAACTAAAACATTTCAGTTTCTCATCATATCATTGCATCCTGTCTACCGTTTGGTATTTAGAAGAAGAAATATTTAATTGTTTATAAGATCGTCAATTCTAACGGTATTAATTTAAAATTGATAGCCTTTTGGACGAAGGGAGTAATACATTTCCACTTTTTATTCCATTCCTCTACAAAATTAAGTCAAGATTGGTCAGTTAGTTCCCTGGGAGAAGCTTATACATTGATGGTAATACATTGGAAAATTAAGTTTCCAAACCGGCGTATTTTTACTCAAATGTGTTCTCACGTGCTCATAACGTCGAAGTCAAAACTGTACATAAGCATCGATTAGATGAAAAAGACTCGAGGTATTCCGAAATCCGTGTAAAAGGTGTTCCAAAAAGGGGTGAGAACAGGTGAAATAAACGATGATGACACATGCATGTTATGAAGGCGCATGCCTTAGGTAGCAAGGGACAGTTTCGAATAAAGTACCCGTCAATATTTTTGTAAAATTGAGAGTTGCTGTACTTGAAGGCTTATGAGTGTTGCTAAAATTCATGAAATGATTTTTAATGATTATCATTAGTTAGAGGGGTGTCTGTTGTTGAAATTGATATGCAATATGTAGGCCCCTTATGTTAGGTACATGAGAATCAGAAGTAAAATGCGAAACTTGCGGCTATGACTGTTGTGCTGACTTTACACAGTGAAATTGCAAGTTACAGACGGGAGGTAAAATAACACGAAAAGTAGGTGGATGGGACATCGTAAACTATACACCGGTAAGTTTCTGACATGTGATAGTGCAACATGCACGTGGTACAGAAGGTCAACCCTCTGCAGGGAATTAGCTGGGGGAGGTCTAAAAAGCTGAAAAATCATGAAAATTTAGCAAAATATGAAAGGGTCAAAATCTCATAAAAACCAGTATGTAGAGAATTTTACAGGTTTTGACTAATGATTTTCTTCAGAAATTGGTGATTGGCCTTATAAAGAGTGAATTAAAGGTATTTGTGCTGAATGGGAACTGAGGAAATTCTAGTTACAGAGTTCCGAAGACATGCATCCCTTGGCTACAATGAATTGTATCAAAAAAACTGTCCCCTGCCACCTTAGTTCATATTTGGGGTTGAAAAACCATGTATTTTATTCTATGTATTAATAAATGCCATAATTATCCTTTTTTTGTGAGAAATTAATATCATATCAGTTATTGCAAATTAGTGTCACGAATGGTCCGCAATAAACATGGCCGGAAAGTAAAAATGGGGGAAAATCCACTATATAGTAGGTTTTCCATGGGGGTAATCTGGCTATAAAAAGGGGGAAAGCCCACTAAATAGTCAGCTTTCCGTGGGGGAAAAACTGCTATATAGCCATTTTTCCGGGGGGAAGAACTGCTATATAGCCATTTTTCCGGGGGGAAAGATAGCTAGGGGGAAAAGGCACTATATAACACCGGTATTGGATTCTATCTTTACAAAAAGCTTATCGATTTTAGTTCCACTTCTTGAATTTAGGCCATACACAGTAAACTCTTAGGGTCTCGTTCATATAATATAATGTATTGTGATGAAAAAAAGTTTCACAGTCGTTGTCCGAGCAGTATGATATATGGACGCTTTTTTACTTTAATATCTTTAAATTCTGTTTTAAACTTACTTTCTATAGTACGATACATGTACTTTATATGTGTTTATTTACAACCAGGGACATATTAGCGACTATCGATAGTCTCGTGTTACGCGATTCCAAAGATCATTTTATGCATCAATTTTCTGAAATGTTAAGTTCAATCACTGCTCCTGTAAAATTAGTCCAACGATTCGATCTTAATTAAAAGACGGGCCTCTCAAAGCCATGAACCTACGCAGCGCATTAATAAAGGAAGAGGTGGACATGCGACTCCTCAATGGCCTGCGAACGAACTGTTCGTTAAAAAAGGCAAGTAAATATCATAAGCTCATATTTTCTGATTCACAGTCTCTCTGTCCCTCTCTGACATAAGAGAACGATGAAGCGTGCTGTATTCTATCCTTAGGCAGGTCGGCCATCTTCTGCCATCCAAGCCTTTCAGTTTACGATAAGTGACATAGGATTTGATCTCGGATAGTATGAAGCTCTTAGCTCCTAGTCTATTAAATTTTTGAGATATAGGTTTGAGTAAAAAAGACTGCATGGAAAAATATCTGTAAAATGTGAAAAAATATAACATTTTGGAGAATAATTAATAACAGTAAACAATTCTTGATAGCAAACATCTATTATTCTTTTCTTTATAATTGGAAAATGTTTATGGGAACACAAGGTATCCCTGGTGTTCCCATAATTCACCAATGCTATACAATTCTGAATATTAATAAACACTGCCAAATTGGAGCATGACCTTTTGGCTTTGCAGTCTTTGGTAAAATTTACATAACAGGGTTTCAATATACAGTTTATGGTTCCAAGTAGTTTAATCCAGTACTTTATCATTCTAATAATTCTTACTGACCTAAATGAGAGACATTTCAATTAAATGTAAACCATATTATTACAATTTGATTTCACTCCTAAGAAACGCTTACACAACTTCAAAAAAAAAATAATTGTCAATATCATTAGCCCTGTGTGATCCCCAAACTTCATAACTATAACATTAAATACTTTTTACATGTGTTTCGAACAAAGCCATCATTGTTTCATTATTCAATTACAAATATTTTGTTCTGGAAAGCATGGTATAGAGACACTTTGCCCTTGTTCTGTCAACTTTTTTCAGTTTCTAGGAATTTACAATTGTACTTAAATATGACACCAACGTAAGTAAAGCTATCGAAAACATCTAGTAACTGTCTGTTGTATGACTAGTGTTCATTTGTGTATATTTACATCTATTATTCCCTTTATTTCTTACGGAAACTTATAGTTAATTCATAGCTCTATAGATACAGCCAGACTGAAATATACACACCCCGTTTATCGATTGGTCGAAATCTACAGGCTGAAACTGACAAGAAAGTGACAGGACTCAAAGTGACCCGCCCTGTTTCTCGATAAGTCAAAGCCTACAGCCACCTAAGAAAAATCACGGACTGCACGAAATAATCATGATGATGTCAGACTCAAAGTCTCACAGGAGACGATTTGGCTGGGGTTTTTTAGCTAATGTACTACATTAACAGTAGTTTAGTGAATTTCACTAACTTTTCATAATCAATTTATTAATTACTTAAAAGAAAGATGTAAATATTAACAATAAGATGCTTTCTTTGATGATTCATTTGGGATATGAAAGTAGCGATCATTGAAGAAAAAATTTGCATTTTTTTTTATTTTTTATTTTATTGTTTAAGTAATTTACCACCATTTCTGAAAACAACAATTTTAGTTTCTAAATTAACCGTAAGATGCCATTTAGTAGTGTTTTCATATAAAATATCTAACATTTTTGTAAACCATCTACAGATTCTGATAAAATAACCATAAAGTCTGCAAATAGAAGTACAAACATTAAACCTTCAATTTCCTTTATGATAGTGTCTCTACACAAGAATTCATTTTCAAAATCCTTGACATAAAGATAGAACAGAATAAGTGAAAGAACGCTACCTTGCATCAAACCTTTATTTCCTCAAAGTTTTCTGTAATGAAACCATTAACTAGTACTGATGCCATGGTATTAGCATACATAGATTTGATACCTTACAGCAGTTTACTACGGATTCCAAGTTTTGAATGAATTTATAATGAGTATAGGTTAAAAATAGCATCTGTTGAGCATCGGATATAACATGATTTTCACAAGACCATTTTAATAATCTAGAGTTCAGAATAGATGAAAATATTGTTCCAAGGTTGCTTGATCAGACTGTTGTAGCGCAGCGTAATACGCCCTCTGGTGAGAGATTGCTTCTTCTTCTTCTTCAGAATACTGAGTAGGGCTCTTCAAAGAGCATTAACCCGTATAGAAAGAATTAGTTGTATTAAAATAATTTAATGCGACTGAAAAACATTGAATGCCATTATAACTTGCTATTGAGGTCGCATTATAACGTAACCTTGTTTATAAATCACGCCGTCTTCCTAGCTTCTATTATGCAACATCAATAGATCTAGGTCAGTTCATGGAGCATCTTCTTATGATTGAGGTCAGTTCATCGAGGTCAACTGCATTACTGAATGAATCTTTCGATCGAAATTCTTACGCGCGAGACAAAATGTGCATTCTTGAATTAACAGGTCGAACTGTATTTTTTTGTATGTTTGCATCTCTTAAGGTAAATGAATTAAAATAAAACTGAGTAAAATGTTATATAACTACTAAACCAGACTTCAAGTTTTTATAAGAACTACTTACTCAAGCGGAATGTGTGCGCACGTGGAAGCATTTGCCGGATGCCTCATATGGACACAATAGTGATCGGCCGAAGCCGATCACAATTAGACAGAACTAAGTATGCGCCTCTAGCTTTCCTTATTGAGCCCCTTCGCTAAGCCTTTTTAGTTGTGCCGTGCCCCCCCCCCCCCGAAGTATAAGCATTATGATGTGCTCGCATGCGCTTCCTTTTTGAATTATGCTCGCTTTGCTAAATAGGCCCCATTATTATACCTACTTATTTTTCCTCTCCGTGCCGCGGAGGACGCATGAAGACGTGCAACAAAAGACGCCACTTACGTCAGTCGCTGACAACAAGCCTCTCTCCAACTGTTCCACCCAAATTGAAGCTTCTCCTCATCTTTTCCGGTGGTTCTTCAGACTTCAGGGTAATACAGTAATACAGAGATGTTAAATATTCTCAGCTTGGTCTTAGTGCTATATTGGGCTGATTTCCTCACGGATGAAAAGGCACTTCTGGCTAGCCATAGTTTTTTCTGTACATCTGCTTCTGTCCCTCCGGTCTTGTCTATTGTGGCTAGGAGGTAAAGGAATGTTCGCACCTCCTCAACTTCTTAGCTGTTTAGGCTGATGGCATCTTTCTTTTTCCATTTATCCTCATGCTTTTTGTTTTATTAATATTAACATTAATTTAGTCCTCTATATCTTGCGACATCTTTCAGTCTGGTGGTTTTCTCTTGTATGTAGCTATAGTTTCTGGATATCAGCGACAGGTCGTCGGCATAAGCAAGATCTTCTAGTGTGGACATGAATTTCCAGCGTATACCCCATTTGTTGGTGTTTCTCATTATCCAATCGACCACAATGATGAATAGGAACCCAGTCATGACACATCCCTGCCTCATTCCGGTCTGAACTTTGGACCAGTCAGTTGTTTTTTTTCCGTTTTCAATGACACAGGTAGTACTTCCATCATACATTTTTCTGATGATGTTAACATATATATCAGGTATTCCATAATGCTTGGATATATTCCAAAATGCATCCCTTATCATGCTGTCAAAGGCTTTCTTGAAGTCTATAAAGCTTGTGTATAAAGGTGCTTGCCATTCTATGGACTGTTCTAGTATGTTTGGGAGTATGATGAAAACCTGTTCTGATGTTCCCTTTCCTCTCCTATATTTAGCTTGTTCTGGCCTTAATTTGTCCTTTATCCCATCTCTAATTCTGTCTATCACTACTCAACAAAAAACTTTCGAAGGAACAGATAGTAGTGATGTTACTCTATAATTGTCATATATAGTGAGATTCCTTTTCTTTGGTATTTTGACGATGAGTGATCTTTTCCAGTCTGATAGTATCTCCTGTTCATCAATGATTCTGTTGAATAATACCGTTAGGTTTGGTGCTGTTGGTTCTACATTTCTTTTAACAGTTCTGTGTTGGTGTTATATATTCCGGGGCTTTTTCCGTTTTTAATTTTTAGGATTGCTCTTTTAACTTCCTCTTCTCTTATCGGTGATGTATCAATATCTATGTCCGTGTTAGCCTGGTCAGTACATCCTTCTGGGAGTTCTGCTACCTTTGTTGGAACATTGAGTACTTCCTTAAAATGTTCTTGCCATCTCTCTATTATCTCTCCCTCCTCAATGAGTAGTTTGCCAGCTTTCGATCTTATGCCACTTGTCCTGCTCCTTTTCTTTCCGCAAAGCTGTTTAGTCAGCTGGTAAACTTCTCTGAGGTGGTTTGACTTTGCTGTATTTTCAGCCTTGCAAGCTACCTCCTCCAAGTTTTTTTTCTTTTATCAGTTCTTGCTCTGATTGACTTCTTTGTCCTTTGCTCTATATTCCTCTCTCTTAATTTCTCTTATTCTTTTTTAGTTTGATCTTCCGATTTCTTCTTTTAGTTTTCTTCTTTCATCTATGGCTTTGTATGTTTCGATATTAAGCCAATCTTTATGTTTCTTTGTCTTCAGGTCCAAGATTTTTTCCGCTGTTTCGTAATATATCTCTTTCACCTGTGTCCAGTATTTACTGGTATCATTTTCTTCACCTAATAGTTGTGGAACCTGTTTCTGATTTCAAGTTGGAATCCTCTGCATACTTTGTGATCTTTTAGTCTGATGAAGTCGTACATCTTCCTGATTTTTGCTGATGGTTTTGTATTTCTGCAGAGTTTCAGCTTTACTTTCGTTATCACTAGATTCTGGTCTGAGTTGACATCTGCGCCACGCATAACCCTGACATCGCATAGTGATCTGCTGTATCTGCTATTTACCATTACATGGTCGTTTGGTTTCTATCTCTACCGTTAGGAGATTCACATGTGAGTTTATGTATGTCAAGGTGTTTGAAGAGAGTTCCGCATATGACAAGGTTGTTTAAAGCACACATATCTGCTACTATTAACACATTTTCATTCATTGTGCCTATCCCTTCTTGTCCTATGACCCTTTACCATTCTTCATTTTCAGTTCCAACTTTTGCATATGCATCGCCAAACATTATTAGAATGTCATGTTTTGGAACCTTTTCTATTTCTCTCTGCAGCTGTTCGTAAAATGTGTCTTTATCTACCTCGTCTGCATCATTTGTTGGGCTGTATATTTGACAGCGACTCTCGTGTAAATTCGGAATTTTGGATTTATCACTTTTTGCGCTAACGTTACACTAAATGTCCGATAACTCTGCATCGCCGCCATTATATGCCCAATAAAGTTGTGTAAGTACAGGCACGTAGCATCTTATTTGAAAGGAAGTAGGACAGACCAATCCAAAGTCAGGACAAGCGAAAAGAAGAAAAAAAGGAAAACATTTTTCGTCAGTTTTCAAAATCCTAATGCGTTGGGGAGGGCAATTTAGGAATTTTTTTCTATAATTTTTTATCTGCTTCCAAAGAAGGGGGCTCCTTATAAATTCAATATTTTACTCGTAAACTTAAAAATGTTACCATGCCATTGGGAGGAGAGGTTTGGAATTCGACTGCGTTGGTTTAACCATAAACAAAGTGACCAGCTCTTGTAATTAAAAGCTGGAAAACAAATTAACAAAAACAAATTCTTTTTTGAATGAGGACTTTTGGTCTCAATTTGGCTTGGTCCCAAATCTTGGCCTGGCATCAAATTTGGCCTGTTCCAAAAATTTTATTTTCATATTTTATTTACATATTTGATGGTTTTATTGAATTTTACTGATTTAAGTGCATAACACATAAATCATCAAACTACATGGCTTTTAGTGTCTTATGTGATAATTCTATTGAAACAGAGATCACTTTTTTGAGAACGGTGACAAAAAGCAGCTGCTGTTTCTTCTTTTAGAAACTGCTAAAAATGAGTATGATTGCCTGGGACACTTATATGGGAAATACAAGTAATGTTTAAAGTTATGTAAGAATATGCCCGTATTATTTACTAGATTCATATGTCGTTTTTAAATACTAGATTTATATTCAAATGAAGTCAAAGTCAACGCCAAAACCCTTTTTAGTGTCATTGTTTCTTTACAATTTGTTTTCACTGTTATATACCGAAGTTTGCAAGTACATTCTTAATGTCAATTTCATTGCGACAGATATCGATTTTAAATTCTTGCAAAATCGATTGTAAAGTATTCTGTTTCTTGTGTTCAATTCTAAAATCGAAGTTTTGGTATTTGTGATGTTTATATGGTTTTAAAATCAAGCATTGTATTTTTTTTAAATACTTATTTTTAAACCTGTTGTAACAATAAAGAATTCATTGTGAAAAATATCCAAATGAGATAACGCTTGCAATCGATCGCGGATCTAAGGGATGGGAAATTCAAACTTATTAAGGTCATCTATTAAATTTACCTACATGTATAATAGGTATCGACCCCCCTTCCCATAAATATTCACTCCCCCCAAATCCCGGATAAAATTTTCTAAATTCACGCATGTGATGAGATGTGCCTATTTCAGACCAATGGTTAATAAATTTTAAGGTGGAATAACACACCTGGAAAAAGTCACTCAAATTAACAGGAAATTTATTGATATTGAAAGATATAATTATAGATAAAACTGTACAAATGTCAAATAAGCAAAAAATTTGCAGTTTGGGGATAAAAAATGAATATCTAAAATAATTATTACAGTAAGTAACAACAAAAGCCTCTGCGGGATTCGAACTCGGGATGTACGGATCAATAGTCCGACACGTTATCCACTTGACTATGAACTATGTTACATTTTTCAGTCCATAAAATCCTTTTAATAAAACGAAATGTCGTTTCGATCAGCGATCAGCCATTTTGTAATGATGTGTTATTCCACCTTAATTTCTCATTGTGATAGGGACCGTGATGAATAATTTTCTATTCCCCCATTTACTGGTATCAATTTCTGTTTATAATTTGTACGAGTTTTGGGGGTTTTTTTCATTTAGATTGATATCGTTCCTATTCAGTTATGATTGAACAATGTACTTTAATTAAAGGAATATATATCTTATCTTTTTTTATTTGAAAAATTGAAAAACAGACTAAAATAATGATGAAAGGCAATGACAAGTGATTAGAAAAGCTAACTCAAGTTGGTTATTCGTACAAGGTTTTACGATAAAAAATCTAAGTACCAAGCAGGCAATTTACCCCCCCCCCCCCACTATCACCACCATCCCTGTATCCACCCAAAGAAAAAAGAATGGACCTGAAACAAGTAAACCTAGAATATGTAATAAAGTTTAGTCAATATTCTACGGGGTCATTTTTCTACAACCCACACGGAGAAAAATGACCAAGGCCATAATTTCTACGATGTAACCCAAGTATTCTACGACTGAGTGGGTCATTTTTCTATGTAGAATAATGACCCTTGGTCAATATTCTACGGGGGTCACCTTTCGTCGTTACACCTGACATTAAATTCTAGATGTGGGATCAAAACCTCTTGCAAATCATTGCTAAAGAGTTTAAAACATAAGTCAAGAATTTCCGCTGTGTCGTAGGAACAGCATCTGCGCTAGCCAAGGGTTTCCGATCCGCACCGCTTCTCACGAGCAGATCAGAAACGATGTAGGAACAGGGGAATATGTGGCTTGTTATTTTGTTCAGGTTTTTCTCAAGTGCTAGACGACCCTCATGAATTTTTTCACAGTTGCACTCAGGAAGTGGTGCACACATTAACTTCCACTTGAGGCATCTTGTCCGGGTTTTTCGCACTGCTCTCCTGATCTGTATATTTAAAGGTGTAGTGGAGCATGGTCTGAGAATTGGAATAAAAAATTTTTAACAAACTTAAACATACCACTTCTAGTTAATAGACACGTCATTCCTCTTATATTCTGAAAAATGTAAGAGTAACCGTCCGGGCTATCAACCTGTGCAAATCCAGTGGTGTACGCATTGTCTTGGTTTGCACAGATTGAGCAGCTTGTATCCTAAAGCCTAAATCATCTATCTCTATAACAAAATTGATTCTTGACGAATAAGAAGTATGGTGTGTATTTCAAAAAGTCCAAGAAATGGTGCATAAAAAATAGGTGTTCATATCTTCCAGCATCATTGTCTTCAGTTGCAATTTATTTAAGCGATTTTGTTTAGCAATATGTGTCTTTTTCCGTATTTTGTGTGCATTTTTTTAAATTTGGTAGAAAACCTATGTGATGATAAATAGCTTCATATGATTGCGGAAGGCGCAAAAAGAATTCTAGGAATTCCAACCATTAAAAAGGAACCAATATCCGTAGTGCATTTGCAAGAAATTGTGAAAAATTTTGTGTCGATTGTTTGAACTTATACAACGTCAGAATTTGTGCTATGTATTACACTTTGTTTTGCTGGTTTTCTTCGTTACAGCGATATTACCAATTTGAAAATGTCAAATTTAAAATGTCATGACACGTATATCATAGTGAATATTAGACAGGTAAAAACCGATGTTAATAGAAGGGGTAACAACGTCATTGTATCAAAGACAGGTACATCAACTTGTCCAATTAGTTGGTTAATCAGGTACAATATATATTAGTTTTGCTGGTTTGAATTTAAATTCGGATGTAAATGTTTTTTCGCTCCGTCTGATATTTTAAATTTCAGAATAAGTATAAGTTAATCACGCAAAATCGACCTCTTTCTTACACGAGAGCGATGGAAATATTTCTAAACGTTTTGTCTCAGATAGGGGTGGACTGTAAATCATTTTGTCTACATAGTTTATGGAGGTTTGATGGTAAACAAATTCACCATCAAATCTACGTAAAATTTTAAAGATATGATTTGTTTAGCTATAAACTATTTTTTCACAAAAAAAATATCCATATATTCTAACTTTTAAATTTTGGTATTTTCCTATAATTTCATATAGATCTCTTCTTCTAAGGAGATAAATACAGTCTGAAAATGGCCACGACTATCGAGTCCTCTTAAGAATTGGCGGTGCAAGTTCTGCCGCCGCTAACAACAGTGTACCAGATAGGCTTATTAAAGAGCATGGTAGATGACGAACTGATATTGCCAAAGTCGGGTAAATTAAAGACAATAATAATAATACACAAGCATATATATCTACAAAGTTGGGAATATAATTATTGATATTTGTATCATTTCATATATTATACATTTACTGTTTATTACGGTATCCATTTGGCTCGAGGTTATAGCGAGTAGCATTCCTATAATTGCCTTTACTTAATTTTACATTGGAATAATAGAAAGAATATAAATATATGAGCTTTGAAGAAATAATTACTTTGTGAACATTAAAAACTATCCAATATATGTCTGGATTCAACATACTTTTGAAATGAAAACTATCAGAATAATTAATAAACACATTTAATCTAACAATACATTTGTATACATATAAAGCCACAACTGGCGTGCTGATAGTTTCATCGGCTTTATTGTCCATATGCTAGATGTGTACTTGTTAAGAATTAGATCTTTATACATTCAAATAAAATCAAGAGGAAAAAGACGTCAACTGCAATATTCTACAATGGGGAAACTGAATTATCTCTCTTTAGATATATAACTAATGAATGAACTATGCATACTAAATAACACTATATACTAATATAGTATTCAATATTCTGTTAAGTAATAATATCAATTTATCATCATCAATTTACTTAGGCGGATTAGAGCTAAACACACTAGTATAATTATATAATGCCAGAAACATTCAAACTTAGGGGCTTCATATGTGCAGGAATATCTTTGAAAGTTTTTTCCTTGATCACAAGGTGTTGTAAACAATATCTCTATGCTAAGTACAAAAAAGTAGCCAACTGGATGTAGCTATTTGGCAATCATAATATTTGACTGGCCACACAATTGCTGTATGCATTGGTAACTGCAGTGATTGATGATACTGTTGGATGGATGCATGTAAGGGAAGTCACTCAGGTGTCAGACCGTATCCTCAGCTGTGTCAACACTGTCTTTCATATACTTCCTGTTGAAAATGTCTATGGTAGTCTGATGACACGGTCGAAGGTCAAAGTCACAAAATCCAATGGAGAACTTGCTCTCTGCAGCTTTATATATGTCTAAACCCCTGCCGATTTTAACCACCCATCCAGTGTCAAACCTGAAAATTAAAAAATGCAATCTATAGTCATACTCTTTTTCTCAGTGATAACAAACACTGACAATGAATGACACTGCTTTAAAATCCCAAAAGAGTGCCGAGTCAGAACAGTTATAACTTTAATTTCAATGGTAGAATGACAGAGTAGCTGTATTAATAGTGGTGATTTACTTTAGTGTGACTGAGATCTTGTCTCTGCTGAGGTTTTAACATAGGACCCAGCACTGATGGAAGCTGAATGTTAACCCACTAGCCAGGGCTAGTAGGAATGCCATATATCTTATTTTACCCCTGATGGTTTTATCCAAAACTTTGATAATGATTCAAGTGAACAAATAAATTTTCTTCATCAGAATGAAATGACCAAAACTGTTGCTTTGTCAACTAGTATTTATGAAAGCATCAATATCAAACAATTAAATGTTTTAAAAAATATTTGTTTCTTAAATACAATGTTAAATGTCTTGGAAGTGTACATATACTAGTAGTACCAATTTATCCTTTTCTGTTTGTGCAGTATCAGTTTAAGGAATAAGAATGCAAGAGAATATTAAGGAAAGGCTTTAACAAGAATGCAAAAAAGGCATCCAACTGGCAGAGCATAAAATACATAAAACATTAACAAATCATCTAAACAGCATTTAACTTTTATATTACTGGTACTCTTACTATCAGAATTATTTACTTAATGAACCAGTACAGGCAAACTCCACAGTCACTTGCAGTTAATGCCTAATAAATTTATGATTACCGGTATCACCGAATATAAACCGCACCTGATCTCTCGATCATGCAGAGTGTCCGAGTACTTGATGGTCAGCTTTATATTGTGCTTCTGTAGGCTCTCTGACAACTGTCCCAACTTATCATGCTGTTGAGACTGGAGCTCAGGATTCTGAAAACACAAAAGTCAACAAGATTAAACTTAAAATAAATGTCAATCTATCCTTTCTGGGAAGTTCTTTGGATATCTAGTAAACACATTAATCCCACCCCATTCCCGTTCTCTCTAATGTCATAAAACAACCCCTGCATGTAAGCTGCATCTGCATAATAGTGTAGTTCATCAAATTGTGTTTATATTGTTCATTTAAGACTTTTTTCATATCCTGTAAATTTTTATTTTTCTGGGCCCAAAATTGGAATGAAATAAACCACACATTCATTTAAACTTTTAATAGGTAATGAAACAATCCTTGCATGTATAAACACCAACCTCATCACTCCCAGTTAACAGCCGGATCTCTTTCACTGGAGCTTTGGATTTCACAACCAATTCACAAAATCTCAGGAAATTGTATATCTACAAAAATTAAAACTCTTATTTCAAAAGTTACTCCAATAGATTTTCTTCTATCCATTGAGAACTTATGGATACTGTAGAACTATTTAATTTTTGGGGTCCAATATTTATGGATTGTCAACTTTTCACAAGTTTTGGGATGTAATTTCGTGCATTTTCTAAAATGATTAATGAATTAAAACAGTGTATCCTAATTTGCTGAGAATTTAAATTCGTTGGTAAAAAAAAAAAACAACAAAAATCAACATAACCTGAGCCAACACAAATTCTAATGATTTCACCATACCTGATGATGAGACCGAATGTATGGATCCTCCACTTCAATTTCTGTCAAAAACTGGTTGAGGAATCTGGAAAACAGTGTCTCGTAGCTGTAACCTGTGGCATTGCTCTCAATCTGAATCTGTTCATGCTGTTTTCCAGCTACATTTAAACAAAATACATGTTGCTGAGAGAAAACATAATTTGAAATCTATATTTCAAGGTACATTTTCTTTCCTTGATAATGCATATATTGATTTTATATTTATTACTTTTAAAATATTATCAAAATGAAAACATATTTATTATTGGACCCCCTCCTTTTCTACATCCAGTTGAAGGGAAAGCACCCTTTTGTTTAAATATCTTCTTGGAGAAAGGGTTCAAAATGATATACATGTGATAAATATATTTTTTTCGTATTCTAATGATAATAGATGCAATGTCAAAATTTGACAATCCAAGTTATATGAATCGTTTTTCCAATTAAACAAGGAATTTAAGAAGAAAGTTCAATAATATTTACATGTATTCCAGGCTTCCAGCCATAATATTGTCAACCTCTTAATCCAGAATCATACTGTATATAAGGTTATTTTCACCCCATGTAATTTTCGCCCTTCGACACTTGCAAGCTGTTTTGCCCAATCTTGAATCCACCCAGACACAGTTGTGTTTAAAGAGAGATATTTGGAGACATCAGAATTCGCCCAGTCTTAAATTCACCCGCTGACAATGAGGGCGAAAGGGTTGAAAATGGGGGCAAATATTTCCCTGTATAAAGTAGTGGACTTCAATGTTTAATTACTCAACATAAATACCTGCACTAAATCTGTGAAGAAATAATTTCCGTATTGTTGTATATTGAAAAAGGTTCAATATCACAGTATAAAACCTTTTAAATCCATATATCAATATATCTTGATCACCAGTATTCAAATAATTGAAGGCATCATTGGCTTTATGAAGATATCAACAAATGAATTGTATTGCTGCTCCATCTGAACTATGGCACTAACTAAACAGATTCAACAATATGGTAAATTCAATTCAATAAATATAAGCACCTGTCTTCTCATCCCTGACAAACTTTTTCAGTTCCTCTGCTCTTGCCATGTACTCTAGCATCTTCTGTCGAAATTTCTCCTTTTTGGCCCCATCTGACACCCCTGAAATAAACACAAATCAACGATGAATGTTATTCCACATGCACATACACAGGACAAAATTGTAGCATGTCAATGTACTCCAGCTAAAGACTACATGATATTTCACTGTCTGCAATCTTCAATAGAACAAAGTGAAATATTTTGAAATGTTTTAATATGGGGCTCAGTGAAAAAGACATTTTCTAGTTCTTGATTAAAGAATGATCGTAATTCCTACATTTACAAAAAATAATCAAAATACTGAATTACTGACGGGAGTTGATTATATCGATTTTTATTCATTTTAAAATCAATGAAATGTTACTTTGCTTAGCAAGCAGTTTATAACCTGTGTTTGAGTTACGCATATTTTTATAATATGAATTCTTGGACTTTTCCTACAAGAATTTTGAGAAAACCCCGTATGAATTGTGTTGTGTAATAATTAAAGATAGAATTTATTCCATCAAACTATGTATAAGAAATCGAAATATTCCAAAAATGTATGGATCCAAGCAATAATGAACTTTAGTCTCGTTCAACCAGATGCTCGTGTACACCAGGTCACGTGACAGCTTGATGACGCGACCTCTAAATATAGAATGACTCTCTGCTTGTCAGAGATTTACGGAGACAGCCGATGGTTTGAATGAGACTATATTGAACTCTGGCGTATGAATACAAACGACTGCAAAAAATATCTAAATTTTTCGTACTATTTAACATCTGAATATTTTCAAGGTGTTCATAAATAAATTTCTTAAAACACAATGCTTCAAGATACATTACATCGAATTTATGGATTATTTTCAAGAACTAAATCTTGTCAGCGGTGATGATTTGTGCTTAGGTCCAAACACTGTTTCACTTTCGGTTTGCCAGAGTGACTGCATAGGAGAGTTGATTAAACTCCCAAAAAACAGGACAAATGTAATGAAAGGAAATGATTACTCCTATTATCTGTATAAACTGTAACTTTCATCACCTCCAGCAGTATTGCCTTACTCTCATCACCTCCAGCAGTATTACCTTACCTGTCACCACCTCACCCAGTATTACCTTACTTTCACCACCTTAAGCAGTATAACCTTATCTTTCACTACCTCCAGCATTATAACCTGGCCTTTTACCACATCCAACTGTTTTGCCTTATCTTTCATTGACTCCAGCAGTATTACCTTACTTTCATGACCTCCAGCAGTATTGCTTTACCTTTTACCACCTCCAGCAGTATTGCCTTACCTTTCACCACCTCCAGCAGTATTGCCTTACCTTTCACCACCTCCAGCAGTATTGCCTTACCTTTCACCACCTCCAGCAGTATTGCCTTATCTTTCACCACCTCCAGCAGTATTGCCTTACCTTTCACCACCTCAAGCAGTATTGTCTTACCTTTCATCACCTCCAGCAATAGTTGCAGTCCCTCCTGATAACATGTGACGGCCTCATCATACCGCTTGCTAGAGTCCAGCTCCACAGCTCGTTTCAGTATACTGATGGCAGAACTCTCCACTCCTTGCAATTTGTCTGCCATTTACTGTAAAATACAATGAACATGCATCTCAATATATTGGTTATTTAATAATATTTTAATAAAATAATAGGCAATACTTCATTTGCAATTGCTAGAAGAAATTAAACAAAGTCCAAAGGACTTGATTGCCTGACCTAAAGATATATTTGCATTGCAAAATGAAAACAACATGAATTTTTGCACAGGTCTGAGTATAAAGTAAATAAGACATCATTTAGGTGCAATCTGATTAAGATCAGCTGTTCTGATACACTACTGTGTTTGAGAGTGTTAGCATATCAGAACAGCTGATTTTAATCAGATTGCATTGAGGTGGTGACCATCTCAAAGGGCCCACATAATAAACAACAAAAAGATGAAAAGAATTTAGAGGCTACATTCATATGATGACTTTATGATATAGGATGTGCTAAGATCTAGAACTAAAATTGGAAGTCACACATTAAGGTCAAGCAAAGTCACACAATATATATGGCAGATAGAACAAAGAAGAAAAATAAAAACAAATTCTATACAAGTATTTTACATAGAGGTCTGCTATGATCTTTAGCTTTTCACATAAAAACCTAATTTAAGATAACTGTACATCACTTACCTACAGAAAAACTTATCATAAAGTCTGGGTAAGATTAGGTTGAAGGGAGAGAAAATAAGGTCCAAAACTGGATTTTAAAGCTATCTGGTATCACTTTAGCCATTGACTAAAAATAGTTTCATTACCAGGTATGTGAAATATGAGCAAAAAAGGATCAAAGGCAAATAATATATGGTCCAAACAAGGATTTTCCAAAGAGTTTCAATATGACCTTGACCTTAAATCTAGAAATATGGTTCAAGATCACTGCAAATAGTTTTTTGTGGGTGAAGTATAAAACAGATTGGGCCAACAGGGGTGAATATATGGTGGGGATAAGCACTACATGTAAGTCTGCTATTGTAAGACCTTGACCTCGGTTCGTCCCAGAAAATTGGTTCAAGGTCACTGTACACTTCACCCAAAGGCACTCTGTGGATGAATTATGAGCCAGATTGGGGTTGGGGTTGGGGTAGGGGGGTAAATAATTTTTATGTAACATTTCATTTGAAATAGGCCTGGGGCATAACTCTTTTCATTACAATATATTTTGAATTTGTAAAATATGTATATTTCATAGACTTTAAAAACCCTTTGAAAGTGTTCACAGGGAAACAATTTGAAAACTTCTACAACATTTTAGATCACCTAGCAAATTGGTAAATATCATCCACAAGACCACAACTCCTCTCACATACCCAGGCCCAAATGCATGAGAACATTTTCGCAGTGGCACAAACATCAGCACAGATAAGACTAAACATCAACATTGCCAAGACAAAGATCTTAGGAGCAAACACGCCATCAAATGCTATGTTAAATATGGAAGGAAAGGAAATTGAGGTGGTAGAAAATTTCACCTTCTTGGTAGTATAGAGGGCCAGCAGTGAGGAACAAAGGCTGACATAAAAAGCTAGAATAGGATAGGCCAGAGTAGCATTCCTGCGACTTGAAAATATCTGGAAAGCAAAGGGAATTACAACATGTTGTAATCAAGTTAGACTGTAAAGGCAGGTACCTATATGGTTCAAAAACATGGAGGATGACTGTCTCTACAACAATTCAGACATTTATCAACTCATATCTGTATCTTCTAGATCAGATGGCCTAACAAAATCAGTAACTTAGATTTGTGACAGAGAACAATAAAAGCCTTGATTGAAGAAAAAATAATGAAGAGAAGTAGGAGATGGCTAGGGAATATGCTACACAAGACACATTGTATCAAGGCAAGCCCTATACTGGAACCCCAAGGAAGATGCAGAAGGGGCAGGCCAAAGAACACTTTGCAGAGAGATTTGGCGGTGGAAATTTAATTAAAAGAATGGGCAAAAAAACTGGAAAAAGGTGGAAAGGATTGCACAGACTAGAGGGGCCTGGAGAAATCTTGTCAGTGGTCTATGCCCCAGAAGGAGTAGCAGGCATAAGTAAGTAAGTAGGTAAGGGGGGCAGGTATACTTTTCACATCACTTTCACTACTTATTTCCTTTTTCCTTATTTTCAATGCAATTTTTACATGGTCACAGAAAAGGGGGTGGGGGACCAACTCCATGTTAATTCAATTAACTGATGCTACGTGCCTGATAAAGATAAAGAAACATTTTTAGATTTTTGTATCTTTTTAAAAGGCATTGCCCTCCATACTTCTTTCATCGACACTGTCTCCAAAATCCTTTTATAAGCCGCAGCCTATTGTCGGTTTAAAATATTTTGCTGTAGAGGTCTCACCTGTGTGGATGTACAGGTTACATTTAGGTCACCATATTACTTAGTTGCATTGAAATTATCAAATTTTTATGCACCTTTTCCAGGAGAATACTAACATCAAATATACAGGCTAATGCATTATTTAAAAACAGAAAAACAAAGTCAGAGACCACGAAGGGAATACATGTACTACACTTTGTCCTCGAGTTACAGGTGTGCAATGGGGTGTAACAAAATTGAAGGTTTTATATGTCTGTTTGACAGTGCCTAATTATGAGTGGTGTCCAGCTTTTTTAATGAAGGTTATCAACTAGATATTGGAAGAAAACCATAACTGATTATAAAACATCTAGATTATTTCAGAACAAGTGCCTAGAAAGAAAATAAAGAATAAAATGAAAACAATTTAAAACTTAAACAATGCAAGCTGAATAACAGAAATAGCAGGACTTGATATCATCAGTTGTGAAATACAAAGATGGAATGATATTGTATATAACGTTAGGGCACATACTATGAGAGGGATATGATGATCGACTGCTAGATACCCTTGGGGTGGTGGCTTGTGGGCAAACACGCAAGAGGAAGACCAAAGACCACCTAGAGAGGACTGTTGAACAACAAAGGAACTAATGCAACTGGTTGGCCTAGCTGAACAACCACATACACAGCAGCTAAGGACAGCAAGAGATAGCCTATTATAGATGTGAAGTGTTACAGCCTGCTGGTGTGGAGAGAAAAAAAGGTTATGGTAAGATTATAGAAGGTTATCAAAAATAGAACAATATCTGTCCCTGAATTTCTTATTCACTGATCTGCCAAATGTTCGTTCATTCAATTTGAAAGACAACAGCGTACCCTGAGTAAGGGGAAATTTGCGCCTGTTTACCTTACTCACTATCTTTTCTTTGTTTAATGAAAGACGAAGACCCGACATATTGAGGCTTTTAAAATGGCATATTCGTCTCCAGCTCTTTTGACTGCCAGTATGTGGAATTTGTTTCACTGTATGTTCATGTTCAGTCACTCTATTTTCACTTTCGGTTTCCCCGGAAGTGAGGAAAACTATAGAAGTGTGTGTGTGTGTGTTGGGGGGGGGGGGGGGGGTTCAAAGGTTCTGTCCGCGAGTGTATGTGCAATATATAATTATTGCACGTCACTGTACATGTAAGAAATGTATCAATAATTCATTTTCGCCGTTTTCGAGTTCTGAAATACATACCTTGCAGATATGCGTATAGTAGTTTGAGAGAGAGTTGATTCTTGAAATTAAAAGCCTACTTGACTTCAAGACATGTCACTGGCGTCGGAAGCAAATTGAAATCCTAATCCGGGGGGGAGGGGGGGGGGGTATATACCTATATCCCCGAGTACCCAAACTCCGTCACCATATGCAGAAAACAGTCCGCGTTTCTCTGCAAATTATTTTTGCGGTTTTTATCATTTGCAATCACTAAATATAACATGAAACGTTATAATTTATAAAATTATTTACAAAAATATTTTTATTATTATTCAAATAAGCCCTCTGAATACGACGTTTATCACACGTGCTATCATAACTTATGAACCTAACTCCGTCACCCACATGATCTATGATACGCCAGGGAATGAAGACACATTAACAATTTAGTTTAAACTCAACTTGTATCTAGGGCAAGTTATAATAAGTAAAATCGGTGTATGCAATTTAAATTGTATATCATTTCATCAAAGTGAAATGATCGCCAGAATAAAAAAAATGGTCCTTGTAACAACAATCACAATGACCTTTTCAGAATGTATGGATGTCGTTTGATTTCTGTCCTTACATGTTTCAAATATATCATATCAATAATGAATATATTAATGGTTATATTATTTATTTATTACATTTTTAATAAATGTAGCATATTCTATAATTACCGACACACCGTATTAAATCTGTAACCCTGTATAAGGCAAAAATTACGGCATGAGCGATTTGACGTTATCATCAATGTAGTGCATAAAGGCTATTGCGGACTGAAAAAAATGTATTAATAACCTTCAGTAATAAAAAATAAATTACATGTGAATGTTTCATTTTGACCTCTCTTAAAATGACTGACCACAGTAAATAATCAAATAGGCCCGCATGTCAGAAATATCGTTATTTTAGTGCACCCGTAAAAAGGTGTCAGCTGATTTCACGCAATTATTGTTGCATAAAATGAACAGGGTGTAATTTTGTTATGTTTGAACACATTCTTAAATTTAAACGTTGTAAACTGTTGACATTTGATTGAGGATTTTTGACATGCAAAAAATGACGTCATAATCGCACTTGATTTCAAACGGCGAGGAGTTTCCCGAAAGTGACGGAGTTAGGGTAGTGACGGAGTTAGGGTGCTATGCGATACTTCCAAAACATAAATTTACCTACCGTTTTTCCCCAAATCATGAAATTCCTAATCCGTGGGGGGGGGGGGGGGGGGGGGGGTAGGCCTATTACTCCAACTTTCTCAATCTTTCAAGGTTAGGAACAACTATATTTCCGGCGATAAAAAGTGGGGGGGGGGGGTGCTAAGCCCTCTATGTTGCTATGTGCTTAATGGTTAGGTCTACATTTGCAAAAAAAAGTGCCCCCCCCCCCCCGGTTCCGACGCCTATGCATGTAGTTTCACACATAGTTTGTCCATATCTCTGCACAAGAAAATATATGTTTGCTTCAAAAATCATTTTCAATCATAAATTATTTCTATATATAATTCAGATGAAGGTGATTTTTATCTTATTGTTTCAGTGTGTGTGTGTGTGTGTGTGTGTGGTTCTCTTACAAAATCCTCAAGTTTTAATTAAACATATCTTCGAAACTGTTTGTTATTACCCCCCCCCCCCCCAATTTGGTGTGTTATTTTACCAGGTAAATCGACCCGATAGCTTTTTGAATCATATCTAGACCGAGACAGCTGCATATTACGGGCCACCCCTCTAATGGTAACTGTTTGCGGTTTACCTCAAACTTAATTTGTTGACATAAAACAGGAAAAGCCTTGTCACCCAAAGCCAAATATTGCCTAGTTGGCTTGGTTGGTCGATAGGGATGGGTGCTACGTTGCTTTGAAATTTGACATAATACATGTAAAATACCAAACGATGCACAGGTGCTTTAGGACAGGGCCTAGCATTCGGGACGATTTGCCTAGTTATTAAAACCAATATAGGTGTACATGTATATCTGAGTTAAAGATACATGTATTTCAGTTTTAAAAAGATCGATATTGCCAAAAAAGCATAATTAAATGCTTCCTTTTTCTGTAGTATAATATGCATGTACATGTATGCACACTAACTCGAACACAACTTTTCACGTCAAAATTAGCTTTTTCAACAAATACGGGATTTTATGATTTTATATGATATCCAAGATTTAAGAGTGATTTAAAATTCATTTTAATGAACAGTGTATCATTCTTATATTCTTTGTAAAAAGCTTACAATTCCAGCGTATGTGTATTTCACAGTAGTTCTAATAATCAATGAGGTTTGTTTCAAAATTAAAAAAAAAAAAAACTGGCATTTTTGTTTTTAACCTTTGCAAAAGGCACATGATTTGTCATCAACAAGAACAGAAGGGAGGCGTATGTACGGGAGATTTATGCAGTCAACAAGTTCCATCCATTTCAAGTTGATTCCTTTCGATGGCAACTAAATGCATTACATAATTAAAGCTTGTAAATTTGCCGAGTGAAACGATTGGAGGATGATTGCAACTATTGCCAGTATCGGATTCGTATTTCCGTTTTCTGTATCTTTTACTGAATGTTTAATGAGTACAAATTTTGGCTGGGATCATTTGAACTGGTATTTCATTTGAGGATATTCTCTATTTGATTTTTATTTGATTTTATTTTTTTTTTTTTTTTGTTATTAGTTCCCATATACTTATAGTTAAGTTATTGTTATAGTTAGTCTTTGAATTAGTAATTCTCTTATAAAAGAATCTAGCTCTCTCTAGTCAAATGTTTGTTAAGAACCTCTAATGATGTTTTGGTTGATGCCAATATTAAAATAGTTAATTTTTGTTTTGAACATATTTTATGAGTATATTAATTTGATATAAATAACAATAAAAACAAAAATATATTTAATAGCAAGGTGCTTCCAGTTTAAACACAGGACAAGGCAAATTAATATCTTTCAACACTTTATTGTAATCTACGGAAGCTATAATTGAGGCCATGCAGTTCAGTAAATAAATCAATTTATATTGCGTTACATCGCAATATTTATTGCGTTTTAATGCAATCTTTTATTACAAAATTGAATAGGTGATATCACCTTTTCAAAAAGTAAAATCATCTATTTGAATAGGTGATTCATCTATTCAAACTCAAAGAGTGATACATGTATCTTCTTTTTTTTTCAAATATGTTATATCCCTTGTTCAATTCACAAGATAAATAGGTTATTGATAGATGATAATACCTATTCTAATAAATGCTATCACTTTTTGAATAGGTGATATCACTAATTCAAATCAGTGATATAACAATTACAATAAATGCCAAATCAGTCCGTCATATTGTATAAACATTTTCATTTCATTTGACAATGATATGATAAAGCATTTTGGATGGCAGTAATACATGCAGTGTATGTGCGGACTATTTGATTTTAGTGAATATTTAAGATTCGATTTATGAGAAACAATATAAAAACCATTAGAAATAGAGGTGAGAGCACGACGAGAAAAGCGAGAAATGTCTAACATTACGTTTGATGGAAAATTGACGGATGATTGTGGCATAACATAAGTAACCTTTTTTTTGGTTTGAATAAACAAGTCAGGTTCAAATCAAAAAACAGTTTTGCAATAAAACGCAATAACTATTGCGTTTAAACCCAATACCTTTTGCGATTAAACGCAACGATTATTGCGATTAATCACAAAATTATTGCGTTTAATCGAAGAAATGTTTGCGTTTAATCGCAATATTTGCTTTGCGTTTAGACGAAATTATTTTTTGCGTTTAAACGCAATACTTTTAAGTTTAAACGCAATACTTTTAAACGCAAAAGCTATTGCGTTAATTCGCAATCTTTTGCGTTTAAGCAAAAGATTGCGATAAAACGCAGTAGTTATTGCGTTTAACGCAAAAGAAATTATTGTTTCTTCTAAGCTGACCACAATGAGCTTCCGTAGTAATCACCCCACCACCAAACTCATATTTTTGTTTAAAACATAAAAAGATATATTGCTTTTTATATAAAATTATCAATTTTTAAATTCCTCACCATTTTGAATATTGAAACCAATTCGATACGTCTAATCACACCCGATTCTTTGAAATGAACTGATTTCAAAATATTTTTGACTACAAAGTCATTAATTCAGGAAACCAAAATCGAGAAATAAATAAACATGTAGGCTACATAAATCTGAGCATATATTTATTTGAAATTTCGACTTGTCATTACTTTCAGTAAAGACTATATTTTTAGGTGTAAACAGACAAGGCAGTATAACTGTCCTATTTATTCCGGATGTTTTCATACCTGGAATTTTAATCAATTTATTTAAACAATCAAATGCTTTCTTCAGGCACGTAGTATCAGGAGGGGGGGGGGGCAGGGGGGCCTGCCCCCCCCCCCCCCACTTTTTCTCACAGCAACTAATTTTTTAAAATTTACATATAAAAAATTGAATTGTCATGGAGTTCCCCCCCCCCCCCCCACTTTTTTGGAGGATGTAAAAAATTGATATGGAAAAAAAGGGGAATTAGGATTGAAATTGAAGTTATATACTATGCTAGCCACCCCCCCCCCCCCCCACCCCAGATTATATATACCACAATGAATATTATCAAAATGTGTGTTTTAAAACAATTTAAACAAGGACTTGGACTTCCAGTTATATACGTAACTATTTATTTCTTGCGTCAAAAAAAATTTAAAATGACGCTGGTTTCAAGCGAAACACACACCGATTGCGTGGTCTTAGCTCAAAAGACACACAAATCTTGTAAATTTCAGCCATGACAGAGTTGCCAACTATGGAATAGACAGGCCTACGTCACATTTCCGTTTGACACAACTACCCAAAGTCCAAGCTATTGCTAAAATGGTTCTACAAAATATCATATGATAGCATGTACAGCAGTTTGGCATCACATTACAATGATTAACTTCTATTAATCTTCGATCAAGCTTGTAATAGGTATTTTCTAAATTATTGAGTTCTTTCGTATACTAGTAGTCCACTCTACTTATGTAAATGGCTTAACTGGTTTATAAACACTTTTGAATGATAAAGATATGTTTCTTTCTTAATTCGCCATAAAATTGACATTTCAAAATAAAATGGAACTCGTCCTCAATATCATTTTGATCATACATATTACAAAGACCGTCTGACTTCTCAACAAGTAGTTGTGCCTGCCTTTTTAATTGTTCAAAGAACGGAAAGAATTTCTATATTCAGTGGCGTCGGAAGCAAATTGAAAGTGTGTGTGGGGGGGGGGGGGGGCTAGACTAAGCCTTAGAAACTTGACAAGCGAAAAAAAACCTGATTCCCCAAATCATCAAATTCCTAATCCGTGATCCGTGGGGGGGGGGGGGGGGGGTGTATACCTATAGTTCCAAGAAAAATTCTTACCTACCAAATTTTTCTATGACTCCAACTTCTCAATATTTCAATCTTTTCAAGGTAAATTTAGGTGCAAATGTTTGCTGCGAGAAAAAGTGAGGGGGCTGAACCATAATGAATGTATTTGGTTTTACGTGGGTAAATTACTAGTACCCAATCTGTTTTTTTATGCAAACTCTTCAGTTTGCAAAATGTCCCATACAAACCTTGTAAATGTTATTGATTCGACATACTAGTATTTACCATTCTATCTAAATATTGCAATATATTGAACATTGACCTTCTATGTGTGTTAAAGCTCTATACTGTAGAATATCCTATCTAAATCTGTAATGAATATGGTCATCGTAAAAAAAAAACCGTTTTGATACTAAAACATAAACGCGTGTGTATGATATATAAATATGTAAGTACAAACATTTTTTGTTGAGATTCAGTATAAAACCATTGATTAGTTAGTAATTACCTATGTATGAAAAAACGACCCGTCATTGGTTAAATATTTGTAATTTTCTTTCAGAACTAAGAAAAAGACAAATCAAAAATTTAAAAAATGCAGAATTAAAATTCTTTGTCCAGGATGGTAGTAAATCTGTTTAAAACCCCAAAATGGTGATATTATATCAATGGCATAGTGCAACACTACCCATATAAATTGGCGCGTGCCAAGCTCGTGAATTAATCCACGATAAAGACATGTCGTGTAGTTCAATTTTCTGTCGTCTGCTACTGTGGTTTGTTACCGTCTGCTATTGTAAGCATCATTCAAAATGTGTCAACATTACAGTTTTTGAGGTAAGAGTGTATGCAAAACTCGACTACTTTTACTTATCTAGCAATTTGCAAAAACCATTTGTAATTTTTCAAGATGGTATAATTCAGTGTATCACAGCACTAACTATGTTTACCTTTAGAATACCAAAATCAACATCTCGTGCGAAGATCTTGATATTTCTGAAAAAGGTGAGTTTTCAATTCTATGTGGGAAGGTAAAAAAAGTGTATTATTGTCCCAAAGAGTTATTCTAAAAACTCAATAACTGAATGCTTATTTGACATAAAATTCTAGGTTTATGGTCTGGCTTAAAGGGGCTTAAAATATCAAATGCATGTTAGTTGCAAGATTATAGGAAATCTAAAAGAGACGTAAACTTCTACAAAAGTCGTTGAGAGATTAAAAATACATATACATTTTTTTTCAATTAAGATTTATAAATGACTTTTCAATAATTGCATAATGAAAGTAATGATTGGGGACATGTTCATACCCCTGGTCAGTGGAAAACTGGAATATCTATTTTGTACGGATTTTATGTCCGTTTAGCAGAAATTTAAAATTTTTATTTTTAACCATCAGTTATTTTGATTTTTAAACAAAGGAGCAATTTAATATTTTGTCCGCCTTTTATTGTCATTTTACTTTGAAGTTGTCATTACACATGTACATAGGACAAAACTAGTTTGAAAATTAACTAAATTAAAGAATTTTATTCTTGTTATTCCATTTCTATAAATTTTGTCTGATAGACATTGTTATTTTATCGATACATTCATCTATCCTCAGAGTGCCACAAGGACGTGGTTTTTGGACATTACGTCACTCCAACATACCGAGCTGTCAGGGATGTTCAGCGGAAGTGTTTTAGCGAACGTAAACGAGAAGTCGCGTGGAATGCCACGTGTAAGTTATCGCTGACGTACATCCCTACCCATAAAAAATAATATACTAATAGTCACTCCTGTACGTTAGAAAGAATTTATAGTCATATGTACACTGTACATATTATGATAAGGCACACCTTATAAAAATATGATGTGTTTATACATATATTTGATTATTAAAATTTTTGAATTTTTTGTTCATGTTGTTCAACAGACGACTCGAGCACGGGAGGATATCTAGTGCTGTACCCCGAGGATCCGTCATGGTCAGCCTCTCTCTGTAAGGTCATTTTGGTCAAATCGGACAGCTCCTTCAGGGTAAGGCAGCGAGTTCCTTTGATTGTGTTCAACTGCATGTTTGGGACCCTTAAGTTGCTGACTAAACTCGGGACATTTCGTTTAAAGATTAAACCTTTAACAGACCTCTAAAAATGTGATTTGCATGTTTATTTACTATTAAAAGCCAGGAAAAGGCGATAAATATTAATTTTGTTGGGGAAAATGCCGGTTAAAAAATTGTCAACCACAGTAAAAAGCAGATAATAATGCAGTGAATTATTTAAACGGTTCTCCTTTGGGACTGACGCATTATGTTTGAAAAAGGGGGGAAATTATTTCACGGTGTGTAGTGGACTCCATGAATTATTTATGAACAATTTCAGGGGACCTTCAAGACCTACTTCCAAACGACTAGTACTCTCTTTCCCAATGTCCAGCCACTATGGAAAATTAAAAAAGAAAAGGGTAAATCGATTTCTGTGTGGTGGTTTGAAAGCCATGATTGTGTTTTTAAAACTTTCCAAGAGTTTCTAATTATCCACGTTTTAGTAGATGGTGGTACCAATTGTAGAAAATATTACTGTTTCTTTTAGAATGGGTTTCATCTTTATTGATAACCAATTGGGTCGCTTCCTATTTGAACATTTCGTTTGAAGTTCAAACATGTAAGAAGTTCAACTACGACGTTGAGCTATGGAAAAGCGACGGAAAATTATACGAAAAGAAAACAGTTACTCAGGTATTATCTTTAGGATTATATGATCGTAGCTTTAGTTATCCATGACATTTAGGAAAAAGTTTCTCTTCTTAAACAATACAGTTCTGATATTCTATCTTTTCATTACATGTCTAATTTCAGAACTTTGCGATATTTCTTGATATCGATCCGGGGTCATACTTTGCAAAGGTATATATAAAAAAAAAATTGTGTTCTTTTACGACTGTTTAGAACTTTTAAAAATCGACATGCTATTACACATTTCTAAATTTTTATTAGATCAAGGTTAGCAACGCTGGCATTTGTCACTGTGTTAATAGCCACCAGTGTAAACAGTATGAGGACTGGAAAACAGATGACTTTATCCACCCCTCCCAGTGGAGAACTGGTAAGATCATCTCACGCTGTCTTGTTTGCCTCAAATAAAAAAAGAACAAAAACAAAATCAAAAAAACAAAAAACAAAAAAAAAAACATGGGACAAATAACACTAAAGATTATGCGTCAAATAATTATGTGTCGTAAAACTACTTAACCAAATAGGGAAACTTGATATTGATAAATGATGGAGGAAAACAAACACAATTATGACGTTTATTGGAACGACGTATCAATATTTAAATTTACTGTATGCAAGAAAAAAAATCGCCCCGTTTTTTTCCCCGGCCTTTTCGCCCTTGTTGCCAGCTGTCGATTTTAAGACTGGGTAAATTCCAGTGTTTCAAATTGTCTCTCTTTGATTACATCTGTGTCTAGGCGAATTCAAGACGGAGCGAAACTGTTTGTAAGTGTAGAAGGGTGAAAATTACACGGGGTGAAAATAACCATGTGTACAGGGATTTCCGGTTTCTGAAAGTTTGGTATTATTTATATTCCTGTTGTACATGTATTGGTTGTCTGTATACAGATTGGCAAACTCCAAAAGGAACACGATTAATGATTTGTATAACATTAGCTGCTTATTGCCTTATAATATCGTTTATATCGTTCGATGGGGTTTTATATCGTCATAGATCAGTGGCTAAAGTATTGGGCTTCTGAACCGCAGATCATGAGTTCGAATCCGCCTGGAGCTTTTGTTCATGTTAACTGAATTAAATTTTTGAAAATGTAATTTTCATCCAAAATTGCACATTTTTTTGCCTATTAGACTTAAATACTTCTTATCCATTATGATATCTATCATTATAAAGTAATTTTCTGCTGATTTGATAAAATATTTCACGGTGTAGTGAGCCACCTTAACCCAATGCGCTACGCTGTTGGTGACAATTTTGGGAAAGACACTACCTATATAATTACACTTCATTTTCAAATTATTGTTTATTTCTATAAACAAAACGTCACAACATGGAGGTCTCCCATACCACCTTAATGTATCATTATATCTTTAGCATCAACCCCATTTACAAAATGTTATATGCATTAATGAATTTCTACAGCTGGCTCTTAACTTTTTTGTTGAGTATGTAAAGCTAGGCAAATAACATGTAAAGTATTAATTAAATGGTTTTAATTTTTGTCCAAATGTCTTAAAAGATGATATGCAAAATTGAATTTCTACGAGTTCTTAAATTATCAAAGAGTTAGTCATTTACTTCATACTAATTTTTACTATTATTTCGATGGTTATTGCTTGTTTTGTGGTATTTAATTGATAAAAGTAGTTACTTTTTTGTGGGTTTTTCGGTTTGTTTTGGGTTTTTTGGGGGTTAGATTTTTTTGGGGTGGGGGGGGAGGGCTTTTGTGTGTTTTGTTTTGCTCTGAGTATTTTGTTTGTTTGTTTTTGCTTTGTTTTGTGTTGTTTTTTTTAAATCTTTTTTATTTGTTTGATTATTTTGATTTTGATGGGAATGAAGGTTGTTGGATAGATACGATTATGTGCTAGTTGATGTATCTATTTGTTGTTAACAGAGAAGACAGCGGAGCGTTTCGTGCCGGTGACACTGGTGTACGCCGTCACCACTGTTATGGTCTTGACCTTCTTCGGAGTGATTGCGACTGTTGCTCTGACCATCTTTTTCAAAACCGTTTCAGGTACGTGAGTCGTAACATCACATTTTGCTTTTTGTAATATTTGGTAACTCGATCAGCACTGTTTGCCAAATCAATTCGATGTAGAATTGTTAGCCCCTTTTTAAAAAAGAAAATTGTATGCATTCATAAACCGCACTATGTCGTTTTTTTGTAGCCAGGCGTTTCAAAAAAACGCGAACAAAGAATAAAAGAAAGGTTATTTTGTATGCTACAAATGAAAACAAATGTCACCAAAAAGCTGTGATTGTTTTACAAAGAAATATCTCTAGTACCTGTAAACAACAAGTGAGCTGCAGGTTTATTGAGCCTGATGATGTCTACAAAAAGGAAATATTCAAAGTTCCAAGTAACACATTGCTCGTGATCATTCTATCAAAATCCATGTTGAAATGTTTGCAGCGATCCGAGGACTTGGCTGTAAAGAAAACTTCAGAAATAATTTTTGTTAATCTTTTAGAGAAGTGCAAAATGATTGCAAAGATGCCATGGTCGAAAATAATGCCACATCAAGACAACATCACCATGTTCCATCTGCCTAAAGATACTGCAATGTTCTACCACTTCATTTTCACCCGTCTTCGTAAAATGAAAAACAAGGAGATTCCTCATATTGCCGAAAAAGCGCCGAATTCAGATAAAACGCTGTCGCAACTGCACAGGTCCCTACAAATAATTGATCACAGTGCCTCACGATTAGTCCCAGAAAAACCACGACCAAGGGCTTTGTCAAATCAGTCCTTCGACAGCATCTCACAGGTTATCGCCATTAACAAAAGGAGGAAATACCGATGCACCAGACGAATGCTGGGTTTCCAATTGACCTCGAACGGTTCCGAACACATTGTATTACCGGGTCATTTTACTTATACAAACGAGGATACCGCAACCGGCTGTGACTATGAAGGATTAATGGTTTCTTCTGCAGACGAGACAGAGAGTGACGTAGAGCAGAGGTTGTGGCACGATACATCCCCAAAGTACAACACTCGCAGTGCGGATCCGCGAAAGTTTTCGCTACTCTCGGACAATGGTCTAATGTCGGATGAGATGGAGGCAGTAAGCATCGGAGGGAAAAGTGTTTAATAATGTGTTATGCAATGAAGAACACTCGCTGTCAAACTTTTGGAAAGACTAAAAATCTAAACTTTACAAGCTTCTTGTTGGGGAAAAGTTCGGTATTATTTCTAATGATTTAAATACCCCCCCCCCCCCTTTAACAAATAAAATAATAATAAATTACATTATTTTAACCACTACATTAATTTGAGTAAGATATATTTTGTGTAATGAAATAATATGAGTGCGGAAAGTAGGTAAAGTGCCTGTAATACAATGTAGGATGGATAAGGGACTGAAAAAAACTGAGGACCATGCAACATGAAATACAGCATTACTTTAAAACATACATTCTCAGCTATGTTTTTTAACAACGTAACGATTTCAGTGTTCCTCAAGTTCAGCGATTCAAGCATAAAGTTTGCCTGAAAGAACCGAGCTATTTAGGTTTGGGTACGTTTCAAGTAACAACTTTCGAACATTTTTTCGTCGCAAAATCCCAAGGATTATACTTATACATGTAGTTGGAAATCTGCTATTAAATGCTTTTTTCATGCTATAAAGCTAATTATTTAAAATTATTTATTTTTTATTTATTTTTTTTTTTTTTTGCTTTTTTGCATGCCTTTATAATGATACAAAGAAGATAATTTTAATAAATAAGCATTTGTCCTATGATATCGTATTTAACCGTGTTTTTTTTTCATATATGGTTTTAATCACAAAGTTCGGCATGTAGTTACACAAAGAATCCTTCACTAGATCCAATATGCCGAATACTTTTGTGTATAATAGTAAAACATGTACAGTATCTTTAAAATTATGTAAAATATATTGCTGGGTATGTCATTTACAAAACTTTTATAATTTACTAAAAGGCGTTTTTTCATCTCGTTAATTACGTCAGCAAAACATTTTACTTGCAGTTTTCTACGTTATGTTTTGCAGTTTCAGGTTCAGTGGCTATCTTATAAAAGTAAATTTAAAAAAAAACAACTTTTATGCAATGTGGTCTTCTACAACTTTGTTTCTATTGCTCTTTGTCTTCAGCAGACAGCATTTTTGTCCAACCCAGCAAGATTTAATTCTACATTTAAGTTGTTCAGTTATAACATAAGTGGGGAATCATATTATAAATTATAGAGCAAGCAGTTTTTTAATCTATATTATATGTATGGCATATAAGAGTAATGGATACACAGTTCAATGTTTAAGGAAAGAACAGAACAATCCAACAGAGGCACAAATTTATATATATCGCGCTGTAGTATCCAATACCAAGCGTAAAATGAAAACCATTTAATTCAAGGCAAGAATTACATGTACTTGACTTATTCTGAATCATTGGGTAACCGTTATTTGGTTTTAAAGTACTTTAAAGGTAAAATCTATTCTTTTGTTTTAAGGTGCTCCGATCCTCAGCCTCAAAGTATTTTTTTCATCATAGAAAAATTATTTATCCTTCAAACTTTATAAATAAAATTAAATTGTGAAAAAATCTATTCATGGTATCCATGCATTTTATGAAGTTACTGCAAATTTGGCCATGATGGATATGATAGGTTAAAAGAAGTCAATATCAAATTAGAAAAAAAATAAACTGTTGTACCCCTGCATCTGTGGCTCGACCCCTTTACCTAGTAGACCTCAGCCAAGCAGTTCGCTGAGTAACAGAGCGTAATATTGACACTACAATACAAATCTAAATTTGTCAATATAAAAGGCAGATTTAATATGGTACAAATAAAAAAAAATCTAGATAATTTAGAGTTATAGAACATTGTTAAGGATCGGAGATCGTTAAATCAGTGTGCACCATATCATTCAGAATAATTATGCCTTTGCAATCTAGTATGACATGCCACACTACCATAAAGAAAACAAACGAATTAAATAATAATTTTAATACAAAATTCTTGTTTGCTTTTATAAACACGGTTACAATGAAAAATATCACAATAAATAAAACACAATCTCATAATAAATATTATTTACACTGCATCATTATATAACAGGATTTCTTTGGACTTTGTGTTAAGATGTATGTGTGTGAGAAATAATTAACCAACTAATCACAAAATAAAATAAGAATATAGGATAAATCGCTAGTGCTTTTCGATGTGATGGCTGGCTGTCTGCTAGGAAGGCTGTGGAAGCTGAAATGAAATGTATCAAAGTGTCAGCTAAAACTTTATTGAGAGTTATTGTAGATACATGTTTTATTATTTATGACTGCAAAGGTACCGGTATTTCATTTGGCCATGGACATGTATTCTATATAACAAATTTACAGTAATGAATAGGATTATTTTATGATAAAAGCACAATGTACTGTTCATTGTAATATTTACCGAATGTGGACCATCCAAATGCTGCTATGACAATCACAAATCTGATGATGAACAGAAGCGTTGATTGGGTGGCTATGAGAATAATTCGGCACACGATGAGAGCCACCGTTAACGGACAAACACAATACCCCAGTACACAGATACTCTGAAAAAATGAGCTGCAAACAAGAAGAAAACATAAATTAGTCCATTGTGTACCGGTATTTTACATTCAAAAACCATCATTACCAAATTACAGTCAAACCTTGTTATTTCAAACTTAAAAGGAACAAGAATTTTTTTTTAGATTTCATACAATGTTAGATTAATGGGTTATATACCAGTAAATAAAGAAACAGTAGTTGGGACTTCCAAATCACTTAAATATCCATGGTATTTCAGATGCTGTCAGAAATATCAAAGTCTGATTCTTTTGGACCTTGATGAAAGCTGCTTGGTTCAATTTTTCAGTATTAAAGTATCGAATAATTTTCCATATTAACCAATTATGTTAGAAAGTTATAGACTTTTGCCTATCTACACCAGTAGAATCGCGGTCTCCTTTCAAAGTTAGAAACATTCAAAGTAGATAAAATAAAAATAAAGCAAACTGCATCATGGGAATGTTTAGAAAAAGGATCTGTTTGATATCGTCCCCTGATTGATAAGGTTTTTTCAACCCGCATGTTATGCAACGATATTAAACAAGGCAACCTTCAGAAATATTAGTGAACAAAATGTAACCTGGTTTATTTTTGACTCGCTAAAACATTAACCATCGTTTAAAAGCATTTACAAAATTTGATATAAAATTGGACCAAGCAGCTTGAGTTATAGCCACCATAACATTTTGCATACATAAAGAAGCAAAATATTTTTGAAAATTAAAATTAACTATGCAATGCAGGTTTGCATGCAGACAGGCAGGGATTGTTTTGGAGAGGATTTTATTTTTTGGAAGACTTGGAAGACAAATATGCTCAAAGAAACCCAGTAGACAGTTTGTACATGTAGTTTGTAATTTAAGACTTACATGTTTCCTCCGAGTAGTTTTGTGTTGAGGGTGACAACAACAGCACCCACCCAAAAGATGACAAAAACTTCAGCAAACTGTGGCCCGCCATCACCCTTGTCTTTATTGTTACTATTGCTACTGTCTGGAGATGATCCTTGTAACATTCTATAAAACAAATTTTGTGACCAATGATAAAAAGTTCAAAAGATTGGAAAACCAATGATAAGTGCAGTTTACCAATTCATGATTGACAGATGTTCGAGAAAAAAAAATGTGGTGAGCAAGATAATTAGTGGCTGTTGATTATAATTAATATAGAAGACTTTAACAGAACAAGAAACGGAAACGTAAGTGCCATGAAAAACAAAATGCTTTTAGTTTCGCATCTACATGTAATTGGAATAATCATTACCAGTAATAACCAGTTCTAGAAATGATGCATCACCCGTTATTAAGTTTAAATGCTGCTGCTGCTGCTGCTGAAATACTTACATTGCCATGAACACACACAGAATTAATGGACCCCAAAGATCCCCTGAAATAAAATGGAACAGTGGTTTTCATCACCTTAACTTAGAACTTGGTCAAAAAGAGAAACTAATTAATTTACATGCATTGACAACATTTTCTACTTACATTCTTTTAAAAGTGCTTTGCTTTGTTTGGGATACAGTACATGCCAGAATTTGATTCCTATTGCTTTTAAATCTCTCATCTGTTAATTTAATTAAAAAAGACAATGTTAATATTCCATCAATAATAACACACTAAATAATGTCTGGTAAAAAAATTAATTGTATAGTATTAAAGGTAACAGATTACAATGAATTTTAAATTTAATTGTACATAAATTATAGTCTGTCCTTACATAAACTATATTCATTCAATGGAATGCAAAAAGTCTATGATTTTCTGTTTTAAAAACAATATCTCTATCAGTCTATCCGTTAAAATTCCAATAGAGGCCAAAAACAAAAAGCTTACAGGGATTTTAATAGCAAATGACATGAGATAACTGATAAAGTTTAAAAATGATAAGATGTGCTCTGAGAACTTCATGATTTAATGATGTCAGATTTCCTATCATTACTCACTGAAAGAATTTTTTTATTGCATCAATATTTCCACGGTTAAAAAGAAGAAACTCATAAAAAGAAGGTATCTAGGAATTTTTGCCTTACATCAAATTGAACTGTTCTCTGTTGATATGCATGTGATTTTATTAAGAAATTTTACAATAAGTGACAGGGAGAGTAACCTCTGGCTTCAGTAGGACAGACCATTGAGGAAATCTAGAATACTAACTATGGTTTCTCTGACTGGTTCGTCCAATGTATTAAATTCCTGTTCTTCACCTTCTGTACCTGCATTAGGGGACAGAATTTCCCCCTCCAGCGGAACATCATTCAGACCCTAAATCACAAATAAACAATGATTTAGGGATAAGTTTGCTTTAATACTAAACACCCAGTTTAGTCAGTACTGTAATCAGAGACATCAGTATCAATAAAAAAAATGTTATTTGTATTTCAGGACCTTAATCAAAATCAAAATGCATAGTTTCTTTCAAGATGCAGTCAGATTGGATAAGTATGCTGTCATACCAGAGACATAAAAACATGATTATTGTTGTTATTTTGTCATACCAAGGCCATAGAACCTGAGAAAATTCGAGCATTATAGAACCGCAGGTGAATTTAACACAACTTTTATACATTAATTTGACAATTATACAGCTATATAAACTAGACACTACACACTTCAAATCCAAAATACTTAAGACAAAACACAATTTTGCACCTCTTGATTTTTTAGGAAATCAACCGATTCCACGTCAGCCATATTGGAGATTTCTATTTCCGGTGAATTCGGAATAAGATATCTATCTTTAAAATCAATAGCAAGTCAAGAGGCCTTCCGATTAAGGGGTTTCCCACCAAACACAGTGATACACGTGTGAACATACAAACCAAAACAAAGTGAACATGATGGATGAAGCTAGTTTACGTTGTGCTGTATTTCGAACATTTTCACTGCTTATAGGCCTAATTTTATTGATTTCATCCGTAACTCGAACCAAGGAAGAATCACCAGATGCATATAAAGGAAAGAGATCTCCATTAGAATTGTGTATCCTTTGAACACTAAAAAATTATCATTTCTTCCATACAGATAAACATGTACAGCATGCAAATTAACATTCGAAGTAGCTGAAAGCGCTTTATGTGCTTGGTTTTAACAGATACTAGTATATACGTCCCTGGTTTTAATTTTTGTTAGAAAACTAGCTTTCAATGTAATTTCTCTTGTGCTTTTATTTCGCAACAAGAGATCAAAGTACCCAGATAGCAAGCTTATATTGGCCCAGCGTTGGCCCGATGTTATCATTTATGTGGGTCCAATGTCGGAAAATAACATCGGCCCAATGTAATTTTGCTCATCGGCGCAACATTGCACCAACACGCTGGCGTGACTTTGGCCCATTGTCAGTAGATTGACGGTTTTAATGTTGGCCCAATGTTGGGGCAAGAATTTAATCCAACCAATATTCCCCAAACTGTCCTTATAAAACAATCTCACAAAGACAGTAAGTCTAATCTTTATTGTTTTCTCACAGAAATATAATCAATATTCAAATTTTCAAATGGTTTTTTATAGTCGATCTATATACTTCCACATCCCTTCAATCTTCTTCATTTGTTTTCTTTACTCCTATTTTCATCCCCTTTCCCAATCAGATGAATAACAAAACACAATAAATGCGTTTGGTCACTATGTTTAGTTCAGTTCCAGTTTAGTTCTCTGGTTCTGACCTCGTTGATAACTTCAAAAGCCCGTTTTCGTAAAATGCTGCTGTAAATTAAAAAAATAATCATAAAAATAGAAAAAATAAATTGATATAAATAGAATTGCATTTACATTATAAAAATAATAATGCAGAAAAAATCAGCAGTATTAAACAATTTAAAACAAATAAATTTGTTTGCGGGAAGGGGGTCTATTTTACTGTGCACAGTTTTAATATTTGTATCAGATTTTTCTTTGCAATATTACGGCTTTGCTACTGTGAATAAGTCAATTTGAATTTTCCGGGGAGGAGGCCATGGGCGCGGGGGGTCTGGATATATCCGACCTTCTTTAGATCCGTGCAAGACCCACAGCTTCTGATCTAATATTATCAGCATATCATGCCGATGATTTATCATACAAACATACAAGAGAAGTATTTAATAAAGCTGCATTGAGGATAATTATATCATTTTGCCATGACATATTCTGATCATTTCACATCATTGATAAAAAATTGTGCCTTTAATTCCTACCCTAAATATTGAATATTATCATAATATTTAATTCAGTTACCTTAGATGTTCCTTAACTTGAGCCGATAAACTGCATGGTTCTATTCATCTTCACAAATAATATAGGAGACAGCCATGTCACCGAGCTCAAGTTTGAACATCAGCAGGAGGATGTCTGTAGTACAAGGAAATTGCCATTAATTTGCTTTCAAATTTTCATTTAAAAGTATTGAGAACATTATTGTATAATTAATCACTCATATATAATAAAAATCTGTAAAAGAACATCTGCATACTTACATTATTCATACAGGCAGCCATGATGATAGCATAAGATCAAGTTACTCTGATGGATTTGTCAAAAATGACATCACAGTTCTTTTGGCGGTAATGTTTCATTCACGAGTGCAGAAAAGTTACTATGCATTGATACTGCATTTCATTCAAAGTGTAGACAAGTAAAATGCTTTATGATAGACACACATAATATAGTCATGTACATTTAAAAAAAAATAAACAACTAAAATTCTAAATCTGAAATTAATTTGAATACATTTATATTTATAGTATTCGTTATATTTACACATTTCACACATTTTAGTCCGTCGGCCCGACATCGGTGCAGTGTATTCGCGCCCACCGAGATCAATTTGATATTGGCCCAACGTTGGCACAATGTTTATGTTCCAACGTTGGATGAACTACGTTGGCCCAATATTGGAACGATGCCAATGCACCAACAGTGATAAATACAATGTTGGTCCAATGTTGGTCCAACGTCGTTCTACCAACAGCGATATGTAGCCAACCTTACAACCATAAGCTAACATTGGGCCAACGTAAACTTGCTATCTGGGTAATGATGAACCCTTGGTTTTATTAAAAATAAATTAAATGAGCATGTTGAAGACGGTGACTCTTAATTTAATTTGTAAAATTGAAGTGGGCAAGAATTGCAAATACAATAGACCCCTTCATGGTAACTGCCGTACTGCTCTTTTGCATGAATTCAGGGCTGTCCCAAGATTCGGAGAAGGCTGCAGTTCATTAATTATCAAGCCGAGCAAATTTTCTACTGAGATTATTTATACATGTGTATAGTACATGTACATGTAGTCATGCATGTTCATAAATATTCATATTTATTTCTTTCTTGAGGTTATAATCATTAAGTGAAGACCCTGCAAAGTCACCTCAATGAATAACATAAAATATGCATGTACAATCTATTAACCTAACAAATACATCCTTCTAATAACAGGATTTGTGCACACATTAGTTTAGTAACCAAATATAGTTTTAGATTAGCTATAGACAAGAAAAATTTCTAAGTACTTTATATATAGGTATCTTATTATTTAATGAATACCAATACTGTGGAATCATCAATTTTCGTGGGGGCCAATTTTCGTGGATTCCTGAAATTCTATAGGTTCGTGGGGACGTAATTTCGTGTATTTTCTTATACCTACAAAATGAAATATGACTTTATAACCCTAATATATTATTCGTGGAGGATGTTAATTCGTGGATGAGAGGTACCCACGAAATCCACGAAAATTGAGCCACCACGAAATCTAATGATTCCACAGTATAACAAAGAACTAAGGATTCATGTTAATTAATGGACAAGACATAACATATTTTATGAGTATTGATGATAAGTGTTCATTATATTTTTAATTTATGATATTCATTTAATACCTAAACAGTGGGTCCACTGCTTAATCTACAGACGTCGTCAGCCAGGTCCACTCGTCGTTGGTCGTTTCGACTCCTATCCCGGAACATCCTCGAGGTAGAGAGTCAGAAGTGATTGGCTAAATCATTGCCCATCTGTAGATGGCATCCAGCTCTGCACTGCTCTTCAGCACCATAATCAGCATGATGACTTCTCTGCTGTTGTTGACAGTCTCTGTGTTCCTGCTTTTCTTTCTTTCCCCTTAATTCGCAGGACTGTCATTGCTTTCCACTTAGACTGGGCTGGGAATCCTCTTCAGCCAATCTCCACTGAGAAAACCCATACACTCCACCCTTTGTCGGGATGTCATCTGCCAGATTTTTATACTTTAATTTCTTCCTCTGGTAGGCCTCCTCACATCTCTCCTCCCATAGAACCGTAAGCTCCACCATTAATATCTCTCTGCCTTTGTGGGACCATAATACGATGTCATGGCGGAGTTTGGTTTGGAAATACCACTCATCGACTGAGGTCTGCCTGCATTTCCCATGATGTCGCTGAATCCAAGATGGACTTCTGTTCTGAGGGTTTCTTGTTGGATGGCATTCCTTCACAAAGTTGATATATTTACCATCTCTCTTATGCCCTCTCTTCTTCTTCCATTCCTTCTCTATAATGTCAGCTAGCTCTCTGAGTATTTGGTTATGTCTCCATCTGTACCTGCCCTGTGTCTCAGAGACATCACATGATGATAAGATGTGTTCCAGAGTACCTCTCTTTCCACATAGATCGTATTTCATATTTTCTGTTAGGCCCCACTTGTGTATGTTGGTTGGCAATGGCAGTAGATCATACACTGATCTTAAAAGGAACTGGATGTGCTGTGGTTCCTAATCCTCCAGATCTCTCCTAAATTCAGCTTCCCATCTGATGTTGTCCATCTTGTTCATGCACCTTGGCTTCCCATTTCTGTTGCTCTTGCCTTTCTTAACTCTTCTTCTATTTGGCGGATCTCTGCCTGAACCATTCCACATTTCTCCATGTTGTTGCTTATCTGTGACTGCTTCCTAGCCCTTTTCTCGCCTCTACTACTAAGCCAACTATATCTGCATGCTTCAGCCTGCTTTCTGCCTGGTGGACTGTGGCACTGGCTGACCACATATCCCTGCTTTCAAGATCTTCTCATCCTTCAAATTTCGTAACGAGAGGACTAACAGGGCTTTAGCAACTTTGAATTCTTCTACCAAAGATGATATTGGCAGCTAGAGTTTAGATAAAGCACTATCCAGTCCAAGGCTTTTGGAGAAATCTGTTTACCGTCCTTTCCAATGCTTCCACTGTCGTACTCAAGACTTCAAAGGGGGTTAGACGCCATAGTAGATGGGGCAGCAGGCCATGTTGGTACATCCACACTTTAAATTTCCCTTACAACACAGTCTTGTCTATAATCTTGACTGGAGTCCCTCTATTACTTTCCTTTCCAGTTGCTTGATGTTTCCCTAGTCCTTCAGGCTAGAATCAAACTATTTTCCTAGGCACTTCATGGGTTTGTCCACAATAGATGGTATCTCCTCGTCTTGTATCTTTAGTGCAAACTTCTTTGTCTCTTTCTCCTTCGTTATATTTAGGCTTCTTGACTTCTGGGGCTTGATCTTCATTTTAGCCCAGCTTATCGTTTCATCAAGGGCATCAAGTACCCAATGTGCCTGGACATGTGCTGTTGTAGTGATGGTAATATCATCTATGAAGCCTCTGTTTGCAGGTACTAGTCTTGTTCCTGTTGATGTCTTGGGGCCTTTTGTTTCCTTTCCTGCGGCACTGATTATCAGATTCATTTGAGTAGGAGCATGCCAAACAAGTTTGTCATATTAAAAAACCTAATGAATTTTATAAATAAAAAGAATCTTGCAAACATCTGTGGGATGCTAGTATGGTTCCATAATAAGACTGAGTTGTTTCAGCATTTGTCAACAACAACCTTCAATGGTGAACAGGCAAAATATGCAAAAACTGGATTTAGATGTTGTCTCCTTTCTCTCTGCCACTCTCTTCTCTTTTTCCGGAACTACTGGTATGTTGTATGAGCCCACTACACATTCCTTTTTTTTTTCAACCTTACCAACCTTTTTTTTTCAACCTTACCAACTTTACCACTCTTAGAGTTCTGGGAGTTCCTTTTACTGACTTACCTTCAAACCCTCTACATCCCTCTTACACAGGGTGATACTAAATTTTCTAGACTGGTTGTTATCATTCAGTATCTCCAAGAACCAATGGTAGAGACCAATTGTTCACTTGATCCAGTCCTATAGATTTAATTTTGGCCAAACCCATATATCTGTCGGCAAAGATCTCATGCAATTAAAGGTTTTTGAATAATGCTTCAGCTGGTTGTCTTTCCTTAGCCATTCACAGATAAAAAATTATTTCAAGAACACAGAGCAATACAGCTAGAGGCGGTCAAATCCATCCAGAACTATGGAGAGTACAAACAGCGACACCAACTTGTCAAGATGACGCTGGAGAAACTGTTTAAAGTAACAAGAATTTTCACAATTTGAAATAAAACCTTTCAAAAACATGAGGAAGTTAAAGTACCACCCAGTTATGTTCTTTGAACTATGACCAGGTCTCAAATGAATTTCTTTGTTTTGCAGGTCATCAGTGAAGCAAAAGTGAATTTGACTGTGTGGGGGTATATACCAGGAGACCCTTTCCCTGAAAATACCACTATAAGGGATGGTAAGCTTGTACTAGAATCTTACTGTATTGTATTATGGATATTGCAGTTTATATATTTTTATAACATATATATGCTGTAGAAGTTATAATTATATATTTTTTCTAGCTGCAGTGCTAAAATACTTCATTCCCACATGAATCACTATTAATAAAGAGAGCATTTCATTGTTTTATCGATAATGAAAGTGACTTTGAAAGGAAATGATGATTTAATTTAATATAGAAAATTGATTGTCACAATTACATGATTTTGATTATTTTATCCATTGATTCAAAGATTCTAGTCATTTGTATTGCTCAATAACAACTTAACAAGTTCACATCCCATTACTTAGGTTAAAAAAACCTAACATCAGGGATGTATTTGCGTGTACAGTAAATGAAAAAAAAATGATAATAAAATTTTTATCACAAAGCTTGGTATTTGATAACTGCTCACACTGTGTTGTAGATTATTATCTTGAGTCTTAAAGGAGCCACACAGTTTTCTCTTACCTTGTAAGCTTACCTCATACAATGTCAAACAACTTCTGTGCATGTTAGCTCAGATAACATTCAAAATTTAGAAATTTCCTTAGATTGTTGAGCATGATATACAGGTTCAACATAAGATTACTTGTTTTGAAAATCTTCAGAATAATTGATGCATATGGTAACCCAATGCATGTAGAGAGCAAAATTTAAAAAAATTTGTATTATCTCTTAAATTGTAATTTGTAAAAAAAAATATATTGCTAAATTTAGATCATTGATTGAGGTTAGCATAGCACCATTTTAAATTCCATTCAACTGAGTAACTGAATATTTCATTCAAACAGCTATAAAAATGTTCCAACATTCTATGCCACCCAACAAAACAAGGGCATATGCTCCTCTCTCTCTCTCTCTCTCTCTCTCTCTCTCTCTCTCTAGCCGATTCATACGTGTTTGTTGGGACATTAGCTTTTCATCGAATTAATGAGGACATTTCGCAGAGAGTACTTTAGCGACACTCTCTCATTGATTTGTAATTAGACATATATAAAAAAAAAGATTTCAGGACTGTAATCATTTAGCTTTAAATCTATATCACAAAAGAGATAAAATAGTAAGGACATGTCCTAACACTGAAGAGATTTTTTTTACCATTTATATCTCTGACTTCTAAGGACTGTCCTTACATCTAAATCTTTCTCGCAATATATTTATCACGCTGCATGTATGCTGATTATGAATTGGATGGACAGATTTCAAATATATGTGTATACTGTCCTGGCACATTATGATAGTATCATTTTATATTTTCTTGGTGCATGCACATTGCACTCAAAATATTTACTCATTTAAATTTATCTTTCTCAATCTTGCCCAACATCGTAGAACAATATGATTTAATGTTCGCTATGGATTAGCAAGTCACGAGTTCCAAAACCACTTAATTGGAATTTTCTTAATTTTACCTTTTCAAGAATTGTTCATTTGAAAATTTTAAGAAGGGGATATACATGCGTTTTTTGTTATAATGTACTTTTACAGACATCTTTATCTCAAGGTTTCCTTAATATTTATTCATTACACAAGGCTTACCATATAGCTAAACCTACTATGATAAAACGTTGACATCACCTCAAGAAAAAAAATTAACATAGTTGAAGTTTTGATGCATGGAAACCTACATATTTTTCAGTTGTACAGGAATTCAAGTATTGTATCTGATGTGTCCAGCAATGCAGTAGAAAGTATCAATTTCCAAAATTTTAAAAACACCTTTTGTTATATCATATTTGTTGAAATAGTATCAGAACTTTATTATGTATACTACAATAACATTCATAAAAAGAAACCAGTATATTTCCACCATTTTCTCTTTATTGGTAAAGGCAAATTTAAAACAAAAAGACATGTAAAAGCAAATTATTCAAAACAGAAAGACACGAGAAAACAACTTAGAATTATAGAATTAAATCAATTGGTTTTATCATTCTCTTAAGCATTTCACATGAGACATTTTTAAACAAGTATACAGATAAACACCCACTCTGTAATACATTCATACAATACACGTGTAGTGTGTTCTTCATAATTAAATGTTATAAACATGGAAGTAATAATGAAACAGTATAGTGTATCTTAGATGGCAAATAAAAATAATGTCATAAACTATTCAAGTTGAGCAAAAATCCCCCATCTTTTGACAAAGTTGGAGCTAATACCATCGTTGTCATACATATATTTTTCAACTTTTTTGTAATACAAGACTTCATTTTTAGCACCTTCAAAATATGGTATTTGATTACAACATCTCTTTTTGTATATGTATCTTTTATTGATCATTAGAACAAGATTAAAAATATTATGAAATATGCGATATCTACCGAAAATAACATCAATTACTGTAATGTCTTTATCAACATTTAAGGTACTATTTATCCAAACTTTGCAAACTGGTCTACAAGTGATAAAGCAGATTTTAGTGAATGCTGTGTGCTATCTAAAGTAAGTACCATGTCATCTGCATATTGCAGCAACTTAAATTCATTATCATTAACTACTATTCTCTTAATTAAGGTATTATTTTTTATCACGATTCCCATTATTTCCGCACATAGCAAAAAAGGACATGGGGAAATTGGATCCCCTTGTCTACACCCACATTTTATTGGAAAAAAAATCTGAGAAAAAAACATGTTTGCACCACAAAAAAGTATTTTAATCCATTTAATGAAGTTATCTCCAAAATTGAAAAATCTAAGAACCTCAAGTATGAAATCCCATGAAACTGAATCAAAGGCTTTTTCAAAGTCTATCAATAAAACTAATCCTGGTTTACATTTCTTATTACAATAGTGCATTAAATCATAGAGAAGCCTTGTATTTTCGCCGAGAAACCTTTTTGATTTTCATGAATTAGTGTATTTCACAGTGGTTTTAGATGATTGGCTAATACTGTAGATAATAGTTTGTATGTAACATTTAATAGCGAAATTGGTCTCCAGTTCTTCAGAAATTCTCTGGGTTTATTTCCTTTAGGTGAAAGTTCATCTGGAATCTGTTTTACCTGGGCTACACAAAAAATCAAAACCCCATTGAGAATTAATAACATTCTCATCTTCTGCCATACAGTGTGTGTCTTAGAGACAATAAACAGATGCATTACTTTCTCTAATATACTTAAAAACATCTTTCCTCTTTTAATAATCTTGTAATCCTCTACAATTGAGGGATACTAATTTAAGTTTAGACATTCTCTAGCAACTTCAACATTACACAGGTTACACATGTACATAACTCAATCATACAATCCTCATACCATACTAAAAAAAAAAAAGCTCCTTGCTGGTTTTCATCCCAAACAAAACAGCAATATGCTGCTTTTGGAGACAAAAAGTAAACAAAAAGAGGACATGTTACTCCAAAAAACAGATAACATTTCTTAACTCACATATCCACCAAATTTAATGTACCGCATGTAGTAAGACTGGTTTATAGTCTAATAATTGGTCAGGTATACTAAACCTGTAATTATCATATCTTATATCATACTTGCCGACTTATAAGCACAATATTTTAAAACAATTAAGTAAACATGGAGTAAGTAGTAAAAAAGTATGCCAGGTATTCTAAACCTGTAATTATGATTGTATCTATATAATAAAACTTACAAGCTCCAACCTGACAATATTTGTCAAAATTTGATGTATGTATTACAGTATATATATGTCTGTTTAAAGTAAATAGACACCACCTGCCATGATGCACGTCACCAACCGGAAATTTACCTTTTATCATTAGTTTAGGAAACTGGATTAATAAATGTAAACGGACGTTGCTCAAATACAGACCCAACCATATCGCAATTGACCACCTGGGTTACTTTGTTTACTCAGTAAAACAATAGCTCTTTTAAGTCAGGTTAATAAAATTGACAGAGATACTATTATAGTACAATTCAAAAATTGTAAGGATAAATATGAGCAAAAAACCTGTGGAGTGTGACACATCTTTATACAAAACATATTTTCGTTATGTAAAAAATCTTGTACAATTTTTGATCCACTCCAATTTTTGCAAAGAACATACATTTTTGTTCGTGAATTAATTTTAAACAAACATTTGATCTTTCACACAGGAATATCTCAGAATGAAAATGCCCATCTTTGGGAAAAAAATCAATGAAAATTAGAGAAAAATTCTCATGCACATACTTCATTCGGTAAATGATATAATAAAGTGAACTGTATTTAGAATTGACCTCAATTAAACTGGAAAAAATATTTATCTATAATTTAATTAATCACTATGTGGGAATTAAATTCTCCATAAATAGGATGTACCGACCTGCCTCACCGCTGAATATTGATAATGACTGCACATTAAACAAGAGGCTAATTGGCCTTAACAGTCACCTGAGTAGCATATAACCCATACATAAACTTGACGAGGAGTCTCATATATGCATTCAATTAATAAGGTTTCATTCTGGAGTAGAAAAATTATAAATTTGTAATGACGACCACCTCCCTGCCTGAAATCTTTCAAAAAGAACCATGAAACCTATAATTTTGGCAAAAAACTGATGTGGTCTACAAAATCATGAATTCAGTTTTCCTTTCAGGTGTGTGGGAGTAAAGAAGATAATTTTTTAACATTATATGCATTAACACCTACACATCCATTTTGGCCCTGCCCTAGAGTCAAAACGCATACTCCAGGGGACATGAAAATTAAAATTTCAGTAGAAGACTTCCTGGTAAACCATGGTAGAGCCATAAATTTTACAATTTTGATTCCTTTTACTATAGATACCTCATACCAAAAATGGTAACAATCAGCCTTGTAGTTTTTAAGAAGAAGTTAAACATAGGTAATCACAGATTACTAAGCTCACCGAGACGAGGCATCACCTTTATGAGGCATCACCTTTATGAGGCATCACCTTTATCATATTATATGAGAATCATGCTTTATGATCTTGGATATTCATGGATACTGTTTTGACACAATATCATATATCATCTGTTAAAAAATTGTATGATAATCATCTGTTTATTTCATATGGTATTATATGATACAATGTTTATCAATACAATAATATAAAATACAATATTGCATCCTATCATACTTACAATTTATATATAGTATTATATAATACAACGCCGAGGGTATAGCATAAGCGTAGCATAACATGGCCCACACTTTTATACTTTTCCATTCCCTTTCATTCAGATCATCTGTTTTACTTTTAGCTTTCAGGACCATTTGCTTTGTTGGTGGGTTTTTTTTTGACATTTTTACATGTGGAATGATGTATTTTACAATGGCAAATTTTTCTTTGGTGGACCAAATTGTTCTCTTTTTACTTGTGTTCTTCTTTGCACCTGAAACTACCTCTGCCATTCATTCATATTATAGTTTAATCAACTATGCAAGTTTGAAATAGTACTATGATCTATAAAACATGTGACCTGATCCAAAAACTTAACCTTATCCAGCATCCAAAACCTATGGCTCAGATTCAGCATTCAAGCCTGTCTCGAACATCAGTATCAAAAGACGCACCATCCATGCAAGTTTGGTGAAGTTAGGACCAGTAGTAGCTAAGATATAATCATCAGAGGGCACCTGCAACAAACACTTTATCCAGCTTTAAAAACCTTTACCTCTTCCAGCATCCGAAACCTATGGCTCATAAGACACCATCCATGCAAGTTTGGTGAAGTTAGGACCAGCAGTTATTTAGATATTGCTATTTAAAGGGCACCTGCAACAAAAACTTTAACCAGCTTTAAAAACCTTAAACTCCTCCAGCATCTGAACTTTAGGACCAAGATTCAGCACCCAAGCCTTACAAGTTCATAAGTAGGTCCAGATGCATCATCCATGAAAGTTTAGTGAAGATAAAACAAGTCATAACTTAGATACAGGACCTGTAACAAAAATTTTACCCAGGTCAGGAGGCCGACGCCGAGGGTATAGCATAAGCTCCCCTTGACTTCGTCTCGGTGAGCTAAAAATGTAAATTGTTAACGCACGTCGCACAACGAGGGACGAAAACGGATTGCATTAATTCAGGTGACCTAAAAATGTTTAAGAAAAAATATATATGACAGAGCTCACAAGATTTCATTAAGGTACATTTTGAAGCTTTGAAGCTACGAGAGCATTTTTTTTTTCTCTTGTTGAAACATGGCCCAGGCCTGGAATTTTATACTTTTCTATTCCCTTTCATTCAGATCATCTGTTTTACTTTTAACTTTCAGGACCATTTGCTTTGTTGGTGGTTTTTTTGACATTTTTACATGTGGAATGATGTATTTTACAATGGCAAATTTTTCTTTGGTGGACCAAACTGTTCTCTTTTTTCTTGTGTTATACTTTTCCATTCCCTTTCATTCAGATCATCTGTTTTACTTTTAGCTTTCAGGACCATTTGCTTTGTTGGTGGGTTTTTTTTTGACATTTTTACATGTGGAATGATGTATTTTACAATGGCAAATTTTTCTTTGGTGGACCAAATTGTTCTCTTTTTACTTGTGTTCTTCTTTGCACCTGAAACTACCTCTGCCATTCATTCATATTATAGTTTAATCAACTATGCAAGTTTGAAATAGTACTATGATCTATAAAACATGTGACCTGATCCAAAAACTTAACCTTATCCAGCATCCAAAACCTATGGCTCAGATTCAGCATTCAAGCCTGTCTCGAACATCAGTATCAAAAGACGCACCATCCATGCAAGTTTGGTGAAGTTAGGACCAGTAGTAGCTAAGATATAATCATCAGAGGGCACCTGCAACAAACACTTTATCCAGCTTTAAAAACCTTTACCTCTTCCAGCATCCGAAACCTATGGCTCATAAGACACCATCCATGCAAGTTTGGTGAAGTTAGGACCAGCAGTTATTTAGATATTGCTATTTAAAGGGCACCTGCAACAAAAACTTTAACCAGCTTTAAAAACCTTAAACTCCTCCAGCATCTGAACTTTAGGACCAAGATTCAGCATCCAAGCCTTACAAGTTCATAAGTAGGTCCAGATGCATCATCCATGAAAGTTTAGTGAAGATAAAACAAGTAATAACTTAGATACAGGACCTGTAACAAAAATTTTACCCAGGTCAGGGGGCCGACGCCGAGGGTATAGCATAAGCTCCCCTTGACTTCGTCTCGGTGAGCTAAAAATGTAAATTGTTAATGCACGTCGCACAACGAGGGACGAAAACGGATAGCAATAATTCAGGTGACCTAAAAATGTTTAAGAAAAAATATTTAGGACAGAGCTCACAAGATTTCATTAACTAAAGGTACATTTTGAAGCTTTGAAGCTACGAGAGCATTTTTTTTTTCTCTTGTTGAAACATGGCCCAGGCCTGGAATTTTATACTTTTCCATTCCCTTTCATTCAGATCATCTGTTTTACTTTTAACTTTCAGGACCATTTGCTTTGTTGGTGGTTTTTTTGACATTTTTACATGTGGAATGATGTATTTTACAATGGCAAATTTTTCTTTGGTGGACCAAACTGTTCTCTTTTTTCTTGTGTTATACTTTTCCATTCCCTTTCATTCAGATCATCTGTTTTACTTTTAGCTTTCAGGACCATTTGCTTTGTTGGTGGGTTTTTTTTTTTGACATTTTTACATGTGGAATGATGTATTTTACAATGGCAAATTTTTCTATGGTGGACCAAATTGTTCTCTTTTTACTTGTGTTCTTCTTTGCACCTGAAACTACCTCTGCCATTCATTCATATTATAGTTTAATCAACTATGCAAGTTTGAAATAGTACTATGATCTATAAAACATGTGACCTGATCCAAAAACTTAACCTTATCCAGCATCCAAAACCTATGGCTCAGATTCAGCATTCAAGCCTGTCTCGAACATCAGTATCAAAAGACGCACCATCCATGCAAGTTTGGTGAAGTTAGGACCAGTAGTAGCTAAGATATAATCATCAGAGGGCACCTGCAACAAACACTTTATCCAGCTTTAAAAACCTTTACCTCTTCCAGCATCCGAAACCTATGGCTCATAAGACACCATCCATGCAAGTTTGGTGAAGTTAGGACCAGCAGTTATTTAGATATTGCTATTTAAAGGGCACCTGCAACAAAAACTTTAACCAGCTTTAAAAACCTTAAACTCCTCCAGCATCTGAACTTTAGGACCAAGATTCAGCATCCAAGCCTTACAAGTTCATAAGTAGGTCCAGATGCATCATCCATGAAAGTTTAGTGAAGATAAAACAAGTAATAACTTAGATACAGGACCTGTAACAAAAATTTTACCCAGGTCAGGGGGCCGACGCCGAGGGTATAGCATAAGCTCCCCTTGACTTCGTCTCGGTGAGCTAAAAATGTAAATTGTTAATGCACGTCGCACAACGAGGGACGAAAACGGATAGCAATAATTCAGGTGACCTAAAAATGTTTAAGAAAAAATATTTAGGACAGAGCTCACAAGATTTCATTAACTAAAGGTACATTTTGAAGCTTTGAAGCTACGAGAGCATTTTTTTTTTCTCTTGTTGAAACATGGCCCAGGCCTGGAATTTTATACTTTTCCATTCCCTTTCATTCAGATCATCTGTTTTACTTTTAACTTTCAGGACCATTTGCTTTGTTGGTGGTTTTTTTGATATTTTTACATGTGGAATGATGTATTTTACAATGGCAAATTTTTCTTTGGTGGACCAAACTGTTCTCTTTTTTCTTGTGTTATACTTTTCCATTCCCTTTCATTCAGATCATCTGTTTTACTTTTAGCTTTCAGGACCATTTGCTTTGTTGGTGGGTTTTTTTTTTTGACATTTTTACATGTGGAATGATGTATTTTACAATGGCAAATTTTTCTATGGTGGACCAAATTGTTCTCTTTTTACTTGTGTTCTTCTTTGCACCTGAAACTACCTCTGCCATTCATTCATATTATAGTTTAATCAACTATGCAAGTTTGAAATAGTACTATGATCTATAAAACATGTGACCTGATCCAAAAACTTAACCTTATCTATGGCTCAGATTCAGCATTCAAGCCTGTCTCGAACATCAGTATCAAAAGACGCACCATCCATGCAAGTTTGGTGAAGTTAGGACCAGTAGTAGCTAAGATATAATCATCAGAGGGCACCTGCAACAAACACTTTATCCAGCTTTAAAAACCTTTACCTCTTCCAGCATCCGAAACCTATGGCTCATAAGACACCATCCATGCAAGTTTGGTGAAGTTAGGACCAGCAGTTATTTAGATATTGCTATTTAAAGGGCACCTGCAACAAAAACTTTAACCAGCTTTAAAAACCTTAAACTCCTCCAGCATCTGAACTTTAGGACCAAGATTCAGCATCCAAGCCTTACAAGTTCATAAGTAGGTCCAGATGCATCATCCATGAAAGTTTAGTGAAGATAAAACAAGTAATAACTTAGATACAGGACCTGTAACAAAAATTTTACCCAGGTCAGGGGGCCGACGCCGAGGGTATAGCATAAGCTCCCCTTGACTTCGTCTCGGTGAGCTAAAAATGTAAATTGTTAATGCACGTCGCACAACGAGGGACGAAAACGGATAGCAATAATTCAGGTGACCTAAAAATGTTTAAGAAAAAATATTTAGGACAGAGCTCACAAGATTTCATTAAGGTACATTTTGAAGCTTTGAAGCTACGAGAGCATTTTTTTTTTCTCTTGTTGAAACATGGCCCAGGCCTGGAATTTTATACTTTTCCATTCCCTTTCATTCAGATCATCTGTTTTACTTTTAACTTTCAGGACCATTTGCTTTGTTGGTGGTTTTTTTGACATTTTTACATGTGGAATGATGTATTTTACAATGGCAAATTTTTCTTTGGTGGACCAAACTGTTCTCTTTTTTCTTGTGTTATACTTTTCCATTCCCTTTCATTCAGATCATCTGTTTTACTTTTAGCTTTCAGGACCATTTGCTTTGTTGGTGGGTTTTTTTTTTTGACATTTTTACATGTGGAATGATGTATTTTACAATGGCAAATTTTTCTATGGTGGACCAAATTGTTCTCTTTTTACTTGTGTTCTTCTTTGCACCTGAAACTACCTCTGCCATTCATTCATATTATAGTTTAATCAACTATGCAAGTTTGAAATAGTACTATGATCTATAAAACATGTGACCTGATCCAAAAACTTAACCTTATCCAGCATCCAAAACCTATGGCTCAGATTCAGCATTCAAGCCTGTCTCGAACATCAGTATCAAAAGACGCACCATCCATGCAAGTTTGGTGAAGTTAGGACCAGTAGTAGCTAAGATATAATCATCAGAGGGCACCTGCAACAAACACTTTATCCAGCTTTAAAAACCTTTACCTCTTCCAGCATCCGAAACCTATGGCTCATAAGACACCATCCATGCAAGTTTGGTGAAGTTAGGACCAGCAGTTATTTAGATATTGCTATTTAAAGGGCACCTGCAACAAAAACTTTAACCAGCTTTAAAAACCTTAAACTCCTCCAGCATCTGAACTTTAGGACCAAGATTCAGCATCCAAGCCTTACAAGTTCATAAGTAGGTCCAGATGCATCATCCATGAAAGTTTAGTGAAGATAAAACAAGTAATAACTTAGATACAGGACCTGTAACAAAAATTTTACCCAGGTCAGGGGGCCGACGCCGAGGGTATAGCATAAGCTCCCCTTGACTTCGTCTCGGTGAGCTAAAAATGTAAATTGTTAATGCACGTCGCACAACGAGGGACGAAAACGGATAGCAATAATTCAGGTGACCTAAAAATGTTTAAGAAAAAATATTTAGGACAGAGCTCACAAGATTTCATTAAGGTACATTTTGAAGCTTTGAAGCTACGAGAGCATTTTTTTTTTCTCTTGTTGAAACATGGCCCAGGCCTGGAATTTTATACTTTTCCATTCCCTTTCATTCAGATCATCTGTTTTACTTTTAACTTTCAGGATCATTTGCTTTGTTGGTGGTTTTTTTGACATTTTTACATGTGGAATGATGTATTTTACAATGGCAAATTTTTCTTTGGTGGACCAAACTGTTCTCTTTTTTCTTGTGTTCTTCTTTGCACCTGAAAATCAGAAGAAAGAAAAACACCTTTGAGTATTTCAACCAATGAATCTTAGACTGATTTGATTAAAACTTCATAAAAATGCATTATGATACAAGGAATTTCTGCAAAATATACGTTTTCGCTTGTAATATTTTTCATAATTCAAAGGACTATGTGCGGTATTCTGCATTTTTTAAAAATAAGGTGAAAGATAGTTAAAATCATATTGGATATAAAGGTGTAAAAGGTTATCACCACAGTGACGTCATAATGTAATAATGACGTCATGAAGATTGCATTATTTTGATAAATTGATGTTTTGTAGCAAAACATGGGTGTTTTCCGATGATTGTTCAAAGGGTAAACATCGAGGGCAGGCTTGCTCAAGTACCATTTTTTAGTATAATGTGTATAACTATCTGAAGAAAAAACATGTTATAATCGTACTTCAGCAGACCTGCGCTCTATATTTCGAATGCAAAATATAAGCAAAACATGAGAATATATTCATTTGTTTGCAAATTTGCGGGAATTAGGTCATTTAGGTGACGTCATAGATAAACAGCGAATGAGCAATGATGATTAAAATCAAGATTAATGTTATAGGTATCCTCTATACAATGATTTTTGAAGATTTGTTTTTTAAACGATACTATATAAAAATTGGTTGAAAAACTTGGGGGGCAGATATTTGACCATACTGCGCTTAGTCCTTTGGTTAAATACATACACCCCCCCCCCCCCCCCCCAAAAAAAAAACAACATATAAAAAAACAGGAAGAACTGCCACATATCGGTACATGAAATTAAACTTAAGTGATTCAAGAAACTATTGCTTGAAAAACTGCTTTAACCTGCAAGTTTAAAGGTATGACAAATTGCAAATCTTGGGATTTAATTTTATCCAACTTGAATCACCACTGTCAAATGTATAAGCCATGAAAAATTTAAATGCATTTTGCCAGACAAATGCGGAGGAAAATTCTGAAGATTTCTCAGACCCCTTTCCAGCCCTTTTAACCAGCCCAATTTTGCCTGTACAAAATTGTACAGGCAATAGCTCATAAATTCCTAATACTTACTTTTGGTGAAGAAATCATCATTTTCAGATTCTTCTGAATCACTTTCAGGATCTACGAAATAAAATATGAAACTACAACATTTATACAGAATTGTCCATGATTTGCATACTCTGTGATGTTAATAAAAATATCTGTGGCAAAATAACATACTTTTAATAACTAAGGAGTAAAAATCAAAGGCCTGAAGGGCCTAAGAGTCGACTTGCTCTGAATGACCTGTTGTCAATATTTTGATTTATTTGTTTTTATTACATCGTTAGTAATACATAAAAAAAATTAATTCTGTCTTTTGTAAGTAAATTAAACATTGGTGACCAAAGATTACAGGGCTCATTGTTGCAGACATCTCCTTAATGAGACAAGCTTTATCATATTAATTTATATATTATAATTTATGTATCCAATTTATTTTAAAAATTATCATTAGCAATTCATGATTTTTTTTAATCTTTGATATGTTGTAGCCAGGTGATAATAAGAAACTTCTATACTCAATTCATGATTTATTTCAACTTCTCTGAGTTGAAAGCGAAAAAATGTCAATAAATGTCCGATTCCTGAATCATTGACTCGTGTCAGTACTTTCAGTACTTTGATTCAACACGTTCTGTTGACGTTTCAACGTCAGACTGGCAATTCCTGCCACACTGGCAATGCATAATATCGTAGGATAGAGACAAAGGACCAGTATATTTCAATGACAAAGAAATAAGAACTATTTGCATTATATTGCATATCATCAATTCACTTTTGTGCTCAAAATCCACTCAAAGAGATCCCATGACAGCAAGGGTCTTCTCGCTTTGCGAGCTGGGTTTTTCTAAAAATAAATTCTATGTGGAACAAGGTTTTCTCCGTGTAAGTTGTCGAATTCATGGGCGGCCATTGAACAACAAAAGGCCCATGGGTCACATCGCTCACCTGAGGAACAATAGGTATGATAAAATGAATATTCTTATTTTTATAACCATTTGTCCCTTTTCTAACAGGATGATTTTATAGTCAGATCACATGTTGAGTATTGCAGTTCTCAAAAAGACCCTTAACAATTGTTTATATATAGGATATATAGCTACATCAAACTCTGAACCTTCTTGTGAGGCCAAAGAATTGTCCTGGAGCCAAAGTCTTAACAATTATAAAGAATCATCTGGCTGATTAGTTTCTGAGAAGAAGATTAAAATTTTTAAAGATTTACTCATAATATTCTTCTGTAAAAATTCAACCCCTATTGTGGCCCTATCCTACCCTCATGAGTCATGATTTTCACAACCTTGAATCTACACTACCCAAGGATGCTTCCACACAAGGTTCAGCTTTTCTAGCTGATTGCTTTCTGAGAAGAAGATTTATAAAAGATAACTCAATATATTCCTATGTAAAAAGTCAACCCCCAAATGTGGCCCCACCCTACCCCCAAGGGTCATGATTTTCACAACTTTGAATCTACACTACTTGAGGATGCTTCAACACAAGTCTCAGCTTTCTTAGTCTTATGGTTTGTGAGAAAATTTTTTTTAAAAATTTTCAATAATTCCTTATTATCTCCCTTTGCAAAAGGGCGTGGTCCTTAATTTTCACAACTTTGAATCCCCTTAGGCTAAGGATGCTTTGTGCCAAGTTTGGTTGAAATTGGCACAATGGTTCTTGAGAAAATGTTGAAAATGTGTAAAGTTTACAGACAGACGGATGACAGACAAAATGTGAGCAAAATAGCTCACTTGAGCTAAAAACCTATTTTAGGCCAAAAAAAAATAATCATTAGTTTCTCGGGCCAAAATTTTGAAATGCTGATGAGGCAGGCAGGTTTTTTTGTTTGTTTTGTTTTGTTTTTTAAATAAAATTTACAATGACGGTAACCCATATTATATGATTTATTTGCATACTCATCAGCAGATATTCATCAAGCTAATACATTGGCAAAGTTTAAACATTTGTTTTAATTTGTTATTTTTAGTTTAAAATGTTTCCTTTTCAAAGGTTGAGTTTTTGCAGATGAACAAACATGACAAATGGTTTGTGCCCCTGTTTCATTTTGTGGCCCATCTTTCCCCTCCACAGTAATAACAGAAGTCTAAACTGAAATAGGGGACTTCTCATGGCATTTTACTTGTTGAATTTGCCATATAAAAATTTATCAAATAAAGCATTTGTTCTGAGCGTTTGTTTACATTGATTTCATAATAGAGAAAACCGATAATGATATATGAAAAATCCAGAAAATTAAAAATGTTTGATGCGGCGATGATTTTACTGATGCGGCGGTGCCTGAGAAACAAATCATTAATTTTTTGAGGCCTTATTTGCAAAATTTAATCTACATGTGGGATAAATATTTCTTTATTAAATCAGTCTCTGTACTTCTGTATATATTTGGGGTATTAGTCCTAACCTTTGACCCACTTACTAATGTTTAACTGTGTTAAATTAGATGAGATGGCCACCTTTAGATGGATTTTCAAAGATCATCGCTTATTGAGGAAAAAATGTCTCATTTGATAGTCCTTAGGAAAACAACACTTATTGGTTTGTAACTGACTGACTACGGATATATATAATGGGTTGATCATGCAATGACTCAAAGACAACTCGGCTTCCCCTTGCCGTCTGTGAGATTGATCAACCTAATATCTTTCCATTGTCAGTCAGTAACAAACCTAGCTAGACAAATTGAGATGATGATCACCTCGAAGGGCCCCGCTTAAATAATGGACAATGGGATGAAAAGCATTTCATAGAATTTTGCTTTGACCTTAAGCTATAATTTCTATAGGGCGACCCCAGAGTGGGGCCCTAATTAGTAATAAAATCTGAATAAGTAAATATATTAAAAAGTGATTACTTGGTTTAAATTCTGGATCACCAGGTACATCAGCATCATCAAATTCATAACTCACTGCAATGAACATAAAAATGATAAGAGCATCCATTTAGTAAATACCTCAGATTTTCACAATTACTTTAGAGAAAGAGGAATGACCACTTGTAACTTCAAAATAAAATTACTTGCTATGAAAATGCAGAATACAAATAACACAATAGGAAAATTGGAAAAAAATCATAAATTGAAAGATAAACCTGACATGAAATAATGCATGATAAGAATGGTATGTACATGCACGTTACGATAGGTTTGATACATGATAGGCAGGGCTCTACATTAACTTTTTTTCCTACTTGTCCATTTGGACAAGTGACCGTGACCAAGACATTTACTTGTCCGAACTTTAACTTCACTTGTCCGAAAAATTTTCAATATTAAAGATCAAATATTGTCAACTTGAAAACTACAGTTCTGTATTACTAAAATAAAGTCATTTATTGATTATTCTTGCTATAATTAATAACCTGACTTATCAAATGGAAACTTCAAATGTTTTTCATAAATGTATTTGTTCCACATAACATTAAACATGATTTGTCAGCTGTAGCTTTGTCATGGCAATTTACAAGACATTTTAAATTTAGCATCAGGTTTATAAAAACATGTAACTGCTATATTGATTTCTCAGCTGTTTTTTTAACTAAACATGGAAAGCCATCATAGTCTATCAATGATGATGAAACCTAAAATAAATGACATTTCTTTCCATAATCCTTGATCTTTTCTTCCTTTCTTTTTCATAACATGTGTGTTTGGTACTTTGTAAGAACTAAGATCCACACCTTTACAGTTCAAAGTTGAAAGTTGTTTGAAATCATTACTTCAATCCCGATCAAGAGTAACTCAATTGCATTGCAACTTGATGTCGGGATCGAAATTCAAAATAACTAATCGATAAACTTATAACGAGACAACGGATAAACTTATCACACAATTTTCTTTCCTTTTTTAAATGTTGGAGACTTCTTTACATAAAAATGCACTTGTCCAGTCGGACAAGTGGCCAGCAATATTCACTTGTCCGTATATTTTTTTGACTGGTACCGGACAAGCGTTAATGTCGAGCCCTGATAGGATAGGATTGTAAAAATTAACGTTCTTATGTTGTGGGTTGTTTTAATGTATATGGACTATTTTTAAACTGTATTACCATTTTGGCCCTACCCTTTAGTCAAAACCCCTTCCCAGGGGGTAACGAAATTTACAATTTTGGTAGAGGCGTCCTGGTCTACACATTTATGAATTCAGTTTTTCTTACAGATGTGTGGGAATAGAGAAAAGGATTATTGAAAGTAAAGTAGATTTCCTAAAATAGAACACATCAATTCAATATTGTCAAGTGACAATTTACCATGTAGTTTTTAAAAGACGAAGTTAAAGTTATAAATGGATGACAAACAGCAATTAGGGTAAATAAAAATACATGTTAGATATATATGGTCAAATTTAACTTTAGAGGACTTCATAGACATCATAACCATGCAGTTTTTCTCAAATGTATATGGGAGTAGAGAAGATTTTCTAAGATTTAATACATTTTACTATATGGCCATATTAGCCCCACTCTAGGACTAACTCCTGACCAAGATAAGGGGCCATGAATTTCATAATTATGGTAGAAGGCTTCATGGACATCATAACCATGCAACCAGGTTTTTTTTCTCAGATGTGTGGGAGTATTAGAACCTATATGTAATATGTTGCAAAAATTTAAGTTTAGCAGCTGACATTTTTTCATAAATTATCAAAAATCAAAATCCAATATGCACATCTCGGATACATGTACAATTGATCTGTAAAACAACAACTTCCCATCTTAAAAACTGTAGGAGGAGTTCTCTGTACAATAGGGATACCCTTTTGGCACCGACCCGCTTGCCCTCCAATTACATCATGTTAACCCTTAGGCTGCTGCATTAATTTTCGCCAAGATGGCCGCCACTGCTGAATTAATTAATCACAATTAATGGTAATTGACCACCGAGTTTTAAAATCATATATCTCAGCAACTATTTATGCTACAGTTACCAAACTTATATTTAAATGCAAGAGAAAATGTTGAAGATTTCAATGCAATGCTCATTTTCTTCATTTAACTTGTATTTATCAATCTAGGTACGTTCAAATGTGAAAATCAATTAAAATCAATGCCTTTTATTGTTCCATTCTTCAATTGTCATATTTTAGATCCCAAATGACTGTAAAAGTTCCTTAGTATATGAATAAGTCATACATTGTTAGATTCATTTTTATTCATATCATTTTTGAACATCGGGTAAACAATTAATAGGTCAAAATAACTGAAAAATAAAGAAATACATCAAACACTTTATCAATGTTTTTTAATGTTGGTCTGATTCACATTCTCGGACTGCACACGTCTCTCGGTAAAGATGTTGATCAATTAAACAAGAATTACCATAATCATATCATTAAAAAATAATTAAGAAACGATAAAGGTTCGTAATCCTCCATTTTAGCGTTTAATTTTTCCTCTCTGGTGAATGGGATATTCCATGGCGGTGGATCAACACGCGACCAGTCTGCCTCGAGATCGGCATCAAATTCTTGGTCATTTCTTAGCACAAAGTCCATCAAAGACACATAAATCAATAATTCAACATCTTCTAAGTTATGTACTGCAGGATTAAATCCATCAAAAGTATTTACGTCTTTGCTATCACTGTGAAAAAAGTTCAAAACTTTCGTCTCGTCGCTTCTTTCTATGTTCGCCATTTTGGCTACAAATTCAAAACATTTCTCGGAAGTTTACCGCTCTACAGCCTTTATTTTAAACTCTAGAAACCTTCCGAAAACATCAATTGACCAATCAAATTTCATTCCTAACAATAGCCATCGTGTTTTTGTTCAAAACGAGGTTTGGGGAAACCTTAGATAACTCGCTCTCGGAAAAACGACAATAGTCGCGCGTAGCAGTGGTGGACCACAAACTTCGGCGCGACAATAGTCGCGCATAGCAGCCTAAGGGTTAACAACTGGATTTTTCCTTTCGAAAAATAAGTTAAAAATTCTGGTAGGTAGCTTACCTTCTCTTCTTCTTGCCATCAAATCCTTTCCTGCAAAAATATCGTTTTTAAATTTAAACAAAAATATCGTTTTTACAATTTAAATAATTTATATGTATATGAATTGATACATTTCCTCTACAGTGCACACACATCAAGCTAAACAACTGCACACTGGCATTTCACAAGCATTCTTCTTTAGTATCTGACAACTAGTATATATGTAAACCCTTTATCTTCTTTAAAAAACTCACTTTCATTTTGGACAACACCCTTAAGGATTATGTTTATAACTGATCAGGGTTTGAGATTTCAAAAAATATTTTTTCAAAGTTCAATACCTGAACTAAAAAGTTGTTTTAAAAACACAAAATAGCAATGTTATTAACACATATCGATACATATGTTTTGTGTATTCAAGGGAGATATGCTACGAAAAAGGTAGATTAATATAAAAACAGGAAATTCAAACCAATTTTTATACCCGCACTTTCTAAAGAAAGTTCGGGTATATAGTTGTTACCCTGTTCCGTCCGTCCGTCTGTCACGTTTTACTTTCTCAAACTGCTCTTACATCTTATAAACCAGCAAATTGAACTCTTGGAGTTTGATTTGGGGTATCATGTTGTTTTGTAAAAAGGTTTCAAAAATTTTCTATTAGTCCTGGGGGTCAAATAATTGGTAAAAAATGACGTTTTTTCACAAAAAACCTTCTTCCTCAAACTCGTCCTACATTTTAAACAGTAGACAAATCATCTCTTGGAATATGTTTTAGGGTATCATTTTGATGCGCAAAAACTTTTCGGAATTTTCAATTTTATCCTGGGGGTCATTTAATGGTTGAAAAATGACGGTTTTTTTTTTTTATTTTTAAAAAAGACTGGTTTCAAAAACGTCATTTTTTTTTTGGCAGTAGCCAAATGACCTTCTAGAATATGATTGGGGGTGTCATATTGAAGTGTGATCAGGTTCCAAAATTTTTTTTTATTAAGGGGATCAGTGGGCAACAAAAAATGACGTTTTTTTGCAAAAAAGTATGGTTCCCAGAACTCCTCTTACAACTTTTGGAGTAGCTATGTTATCGCTTGGGATATAATTGGGGCTGTCCTATATATGTGCAATAAGGTTTTAAAAATTTAAATTTTATCCAGGGATTTAAATAGTAGCAGAAAATTGATGTTTATCACTTAAAAAAAACATAGATCCAAAAGCTCCTCTTATGATTTAATGGATAGGCACATCATATCTTGGGATATGATAGGGACTGTTCTATAGATGTGCAGTAAGGTTTTAAAAATTTAAATTTCATCCAGGGAGTAAAAAATTAGCAGAAAATTGACGTTTATCACTCAAAAAAAAAAAAGAAGATGCTAGAACTCCTCTTACGATTTAATGGATAGACACATTATATCTTGGGATTTGATAGGGACTGTTCCATAGATGTGCATTACGGTTCTGAAAAATTAAATTTAACCCCGAGGCCCATTACCTACATACCTTTGATGCCCTTTAAGGATCAAGAATATATATGGTTTAAGGGTGGGGGATCTCAACTGTTTTGAAAATATTAAGGGACTTGTTTTTCGAGGGGGTCAGGACCAACCACAGGGCCCATGACCTACATCACATTTGATGCCCCTTGACATCAGAAACATGAATATATATGGTTTAGAGGTCATGATTATAACAGTTTCTGAGATATATGGTAATTTCAAATTCTTGGGGGGTGGGAATGACCCCAGGGGTCAGATCTAATAAACCCTATATATTGCCAGTAACAGTCATTATATGATTATGAAAACCCTACATTATTATCTTTGTTGGTTTTCAAGTTACCATTTACAAAAGATTCTACGATTCTTCCTACAAGGTTCAATGTTAGGCCCCAAACCCTTTTGATCCCAGATATAGATCAATCATCTATGTTTTGTTATACTTCCTATGTATATATAATTGTATTAGTTTGTGTTTTGTTCTATACTATTCATGTTCATGACTGTAGTATGGCTTTGTCTTCTTTTTAAATTACATTAAAAAATTGTCAAATATGACATGGAACCCCCACCCCCAAACAAACTCAAATATATATTATAATACATTAAGAAATACTCCTTCCTTCCTATTATAACTCATATGAAAATGATAAGTCTCTACACTTACTTACATGTAATACACAAATTTAATACGAAATTGTTTATACAGGGTCAATATGGGTTAAACTCAATAGTGTAAGTCTGACAAAGTGTACACCATGTAAAATGAAACCCATCAAATCGAAGAGCTGGGTGAAACTAGTACTCGCTAATGAGACATGCAGACCTGTGTTGTGTACGTAACTTCAGACAAAAATCAGTTGTTTGTAACATGCATGTATATTTATGACCTATTCTTCAAAACCCCTTGCACTATTTTATTAGGTAAATAACAGCTTTAAGGTGGTGCAGGACATCTGCATATTGTGAATGATACTTCCTATTGAAATAATAAAGTATAAATATCAATTAAATATTTACCCCCAAATAATGTAACCTAACATTGAAGCGCAATGGGTTAGAGCGGTTACATGTCTGCAAGAGCTTGGGGTCCAAGGTGTATTTTTGGTAATTTTACTACTGATATAAATGAATTTTCATGGGGGGGGGGGGGGGGGGGAGGTCTGGACCTCTCATTCCCACCCCTTCTCTAAATATGTGCACACGATGATGTACATGTAGGCACATAGAAGCAAATCTAAAAACGGCAACCGCCACAGGGAGGGGGCATAATTTAATTTTTAATTTTGTTTGTAATAATTATATAGACCATTATACTTTCTATGACATGTAATGTTAAGATTATTGATTAACTGAAAATTCACTGCAAACAGTTCTACCCCAAATTGCACATAAAGTGCTGCTCATGTGTATTATTATATGGGAAGGGATCTCATCCTTCAGTTATGAAAATTATAATTTTTAAATGTATTACCGGAGCTTGCATGTGGCCTTCATTTTTAATTACAAACTGGTACAAAACAGTGTTATTTAGGGGCAAACACTTGGTGCGGTTATTACTGTCTAATGACAGCATCTTAGTTTCATTTTATTTTCTCTTAAAAACTTTCTTTAGCAATGTAACTGCAAAAGTTGAGTTTCTATGTGTTTTTTTCTCATAATCTTACATGTTTTATGTTTGTATTAAAACATTTTTGTTACGTAATCCTTTGTTATTTTTGGCTTTTATGCTAAATAAAATACTTCTACAGTCATTGGACAAAAGTATTCGTCGCTGGCGTCAAAATGCCTTTGATGTTGTAAATTCGTCGCGGCTATTTTTGTATCGTGCTATTTATAGAAAGCACGTCAGGTTCGGAATTTCTTCCCATAGATTACGTCAGAGTTTACAATTTTTGTCGGCTGTCAAAATATTCTATAAACAAAGCTTGGGAAAATGCCCCCTCGTAAGTTAGAGGAAATTCCGGTGGCTGTAAGAATGAAAGTTATAGAAGCTTACAAAACAGAGAAGAATAAGGCAGAAATTGGGAGGTTGTTGGGAATACCTAGGACTACTATTGTTAGTATTATTAAAAAATTTGAAGTTCATGGAAGTGTGGAAAACAGGCATCGATCTGGGCGGAAGCCGAAGTTCTCCGTGCGCGATGAAAAGAATCATGAAAAGTAACAGGAGAGGGACACTGGATGATATAACAAGTGAAATAAATAATGCAAAGGATTCTACATTTTGTTCAAAGACTGTCAGGAGAAAATTATTTAAAATGGGATACAATAGACGGGTGCAGAAAAAGAAGATGATCGTCAGAGTATGTAACAGGAAAAAATGCGTCTCGTGGTGCAGAGAAAGAAAAAACTGTACTGTTGATGATCACTGGAAGAACTGGATATTCAGTGATGAATGTCTGGTAGTAATAGGTACAGGGGCTGACAAATCCGATTGCCCGACGTCCGGGGCAAGTGATTTTTCCGATCGGGCGAGTAAAAATTTGGTAGGGACTTGCCCGTGGGCAAGTGACTTTTTAAACTTTCGCATATGTACTGAAAATGAAAGTACCGTATCTTGCCGAATATGATACGCACTTTTTTTGCTTAAATTATACACCACGATAGGATTTTCACATGGGTTTTTTTTTTTCAAGTGCAGTACGGGTCATCATCATTCAATAAAACTCTTAGTACTACGTATTGTTCTTGTGTTTGTTTATCGTAATGGTTAAAAACTAATCCAATCTTTGTTAGAGCCTTCAACTGCAAAAACTGTTTTGATTATAATCTGCCGATAGATAAATACTTATAAAATGGCAATTTTTAAACGTAAATTTGAGCTGTTTATTCTATGTGTAACTTCTTTGAGGTGTGTTCACCGTCTCCATGTACGCCGCCATGAATGATGCTAAAAATAGATATGTGCTTGTTATCACTTGCTAATCGTAATCATAGCCGAAATCTTTTTGAAAATTAAAATATCAGGCCTAAAATGATTAGATATACTAGTAATTAGATTAAATTAAACAACTCACTAAAGATTCATTTCATCTTTATTTTTAACACCTCTGTGGCCTTATTGAAACTACGGTTGTGAACGCGTGTGCACTTGTCACCAATTATTTTGGACATTCACCTAAGGTGAAAGAAAATAACAAAACACCCAAAACTGTTAATAAAATGTTTGTTTTTACCTTTACAACAAATCCAGTTAACTATCAATATGAAAAGTGTTGATTTTTTCACATTCTCGAGAAGACCAAGAGGAAGAGATATTAAATCAACACCATATATATTTCATAAAGAGTATTAAAAGTGGGAAAATTTAAAATAAAGGGCAAAAACATCATACAGTATGTTTATTGTTTATTTTTAATCACAATAAAGAAGTTGGTAGGGCTAGTAGATATTGAGGTAGGGCAAGTAAATTTTGCCTAGCTACTTGCCCGAGGGCAAGTGCCTAAAAAATGTATTTGTCAGCCCCTGAGGTAATAACAACCGTGTATATATCTGGCGAAAGACCGATGAAGTTGACAACCCCCATCTCGTGTGCGCGCCATCGAAGAGCAAACTGTCTGTTATGATCTGGGGTTGTATTTGTTACGATGGTGTTGGAACATTGACCAGTGTAAATGGTAATATCAACTCCGAAAAATAAATTGATATATTAAAAAACAATTTGTGGCCCGTTATTGTTCGACATTTTCCTCATGGAAATTATGTGTTTAAAGATGACAATGCCCCCGTTCATAGATCCAGATTACTCAGTGCATATATGGAAGAAAATAATATAAACACTACATCATGGCCAGCTCAGTCTCCCGATATCAATATTATTGAGAATATTTGGTTGAAACTTAAAAGACACCTGCAATCTACAAGAAACACTATCTAGTCTAAAGACCAGCTGATCGCGGAAGTGACACGATTCTGGCAAAACCTATCGGTAGAATATGTTCGTCCAACCCGTCTTCTAGAAGTTATTAAAATGAAGGGCAATCTCACAAAATACTAAGGTAAGACAACAAATATTAAAATCAGGAGAGTAGTTTTTATTGAGTAGTTAATGTAAACAAATCGCCGCCATTTTGACGTCACCGACGAATACTTTTGTCCAATGACTGTAAATTTAAAAACAATCCAACAAGTAACCTGTAAGTGTCCATTCCTAAAATAATGGATAGAAAACTGTCCATTCTTAAAAATAATGGACAGAGATTAGTTAAAATATAAACTTATTGGACGGCTACAGGTAAGTTTGAAACAAGAATAAAGGCATCACATTTGTAAATTAAAAAACAAATTTAGTGTTTAACACCTTAAGAATGAGACAGGTACTAGCATGATACAGCGAAGAAACACTAACAAGAGGCCCAGGGGCCACATCGCTCACCTGAGCAACAATTGCCTTAATTCTGATCAAATTAGCATTACAGTATCAAAATTTCTTGACAACTGAGTACAGTAGATCTTGCTAAAAAAATTGAAAATCTGCCAATTTTTATCAACCTCTTATTTTTTGGTAAATACCAAGCCCCTTTTGTTGTTGTACCTGTAAGAAGATTTGTCTCTATTCCTATATACCCCCCCCCCCATTTCATGGCCCCATTTTTCTCTAGGGAATCATGGTTTCATTAGACTTAAATCTGCATAACCTTTGCTTTCACACTAAGTACTGAGTTTTGAACCGAATACTTTCCCAGAATAGTTTTAAAGATTTTCTCTTTATATTCCTATGTAAAAATTCAAACCGCCATCACGGTCCCGCCCTACCACTAGGGACTGTGATTTTGCAAACTTGAATTTACACTACCCGAGGATGCCTCTACACAAGTTTAAACCCTTTCTGGCCAAAATTCTTTAAAAAGAAGATTTTTAAAGATTTTCTCTATATATTCCTAAGTAAAAATTCATCCCCCATTGTGGCCTCACCCTACCCCTGGACTATTATTTAAACAAACTTGAATCTATATGATCTGGGGATGCTTCCACTCAAATTTGGGCTTTCCTGGCCTAATAATTTTGAGAATAAGACTTTTAAAGATTTTCTCTATCTATAAAAATTCATCCCCCATTGTGACCCCGCCCTACCCCCAGGGACCATGATTTGAACAAACTTGAATCTACACTTCCTAAGGATGGTTACATGCCAATTTGAGATTTCTTGGCCAAATATTTTTGAGAAGAAGATTTTTAAAAGATTTTCTCAATATATTCCTATGTAAAACTTGATCTCCCAATTGTGGCCCCACCCTACCCCCGGGGATCATGATTTGAACAAACTTGAATCTACACTACCTGAGGATGCTTCCATTTCAATTTGAGCTTTTCTGGCCTAATAGTTTTTGAGAAGATTTTTAAAGATTTTCTCTATATATTCTTATGTAAAACATGATCCCCCTATTGTGGCCCCACCCTACCCCCGGGGACCATGATTTGAACAAACTTGAATCTACACTATCTGAGGATGCTTCCACTCAAATTTGAGCTTTCCTGGCCTAATAGTTTTTGAGAAGACTTTGGCTCAGGTGAGCTAAAAAAGGTTAAGTTTACAATACAATAAGTTGTTAAAGTTGGTTTCTGGAAGAAGAGACTTTGAAAATTTTCTTAATAAATATTGAAATTTTTTTTAGTTTTTTAATCTTTAGTTTTTAAGATCTGTGTACAAACATAGAATCGTGAGCAAATCTCTGTATCTTGCTTATAATTCGAAGCTTAACACTCAAATATGGTTAGTAAATAGAAATTGTAAACAATTAAAACACAAGAAACATGCACTATAACAAATAAAGAACACAATTTATTTTTTCGAAATGAATCATATATATACATGTACATGTATATACCTACATATTTCCGACAGCGATATCAAACTCTATTTAAACTGAATAAACTCGAGAAAATGCCGAGCATCTCAACAAAACCTATTGCATTAATATACCATTACGCAAAATATAATGCCGAATTACCGATAGAATGAATTGTATTTCAGTACTTTTTTGATACATCAGATTTTGCTTAATTTGCGCAGGTAAACAGTTAACTGTTTGATTTACCGAAGTCTCTGTTTGATTTGATACGTAAAAATCACGAAACACAGACGATAGTTCCCAGGTTACAAAGCATAAATAATGAAAACGAAACGAAAATCAGAACAAGCTAACACCAACGTCATGTGTGAAAACTGTCAACGCATTGAAATATTTAGCCTCAATTTACTTCACAAAATCGGCACCAATATATTTTGCATGTTTCAAAAATTTCCCTTCATTCGCGAACTGTTACACAACAAGCAAATTCATCATAGTCAGATCGACCCTTTTTCGTATAATGTCATGGCTGCTTTAAACAAAGAACCTCGTTTTAGATGTATGGAATACGAGTCTTGGTAAAATGGGTACGCAAACCCGGGCCGTGGCAAAATAAAAGCCGGGGCAGATCGGCAATCGTCAATTCCAAATACGCATTATTTTGCAGCAATATTTACAGCAAATATAAATATACTGGTCCATCAAATATCCTGAAATTTTAATGAGATTGGCAAATTAATAACTGCCAATCTTTTGTTTTGCCCAGGCCAAGTCTTGTCTACCCATTTTACCGGATGCCGAATCCGAAGCTATTAAACTGATTGAAACACGCCTTTCCTTTATTATTATTTTCGTAATAACTCAGATTTGAAACAGAATTAGACCTTAATTTTTGCAATTTATATTTTCCTTCCCATAAGGATAATTTATGCTAAACTACGTTGAATTGGAATCAGTAGTTCTTGAGAAGAAGATTTTTTAAAATGCACCCCCCTTTTTCTACAGTTTCAAGGTTTTCTCCGCTTTGAATACAGATCGGACTTTTATTTCTGCAATTTATATTCGCCCTCCCATAAGGATGCTTTGTGCCAAATTTGGTTGAAATTGGATAAGCGGTTTTAGAGAAGAAGTTCAAAATGTAAAAAGTTTACAGACGGACAGACAGACGGACAGACGGACGGACGGACAGACGGACGGACGGACGGACGACGGACAAAAAGTGATCAGAATAGCTCACTTGAGCTTTCAGCTCAGGTGAGCTAAAAACTAGTAAATATTATCCAGTATGATATACATCTACTCCATTTTTCAGAGGCATGAATCAGAACTAATTCACTTTATCACATTAATTACTTGTAACCACAAATCACATCATATATGATCAGAACGTAGACTGAGACAAATTTCACTGCACTACATGCCTCCTACATGAAAATCATATTCTTCACAAAAGTTGATTCTTGATCATCTGGACTACATTCTCCCAGAAAAAAGTTCATAAAACTAAACCTTGACCGTCAACCTCCTCCATACCCCTGGAAAAGTTTTTGCCAGTTAATGCATTCTTTTGTTTTGTTTGGCTTCATAATTTCATCAAATGATTTTGTAAGTCATATCAAAATTTGGCACATCATTCCCCCCCCCCTCCAATATCAAGAATATCACATTGAACAGTGTCAATATATGCAGTACCTCTTTTACATCCTAAAATGTTGTTAAATAAGAAATGCTTTCCCCACTGGAGACGCGTACAGTGTTGCTTAAAAATTAGTAGAGGAGTGAAGGAATAGGAATATTCACTGCTTTATATAAACCCCTTCCACATACCTGAAACTGTCCATTAAGTGAACAACACAAAGTTCTATGCAAGGCAGGTTTTATTGTTCAAAGTAAAATAATATATATATTTATCAGCAATGTCAACAGGTTTACCTGATACTGTCCATTCTTAAAACAAAGAAGATAATGATTTAAGTTGGATATCAGCCTCAAACTGTCCATTCTGCGAGAGAAATAACTAATCTCCGCCCTACAGACCTTGATCAGTTCTTTCTCCCACAGAATGGACAGTTTGAGGCTTATATCCTTTACTTATCTCAAGTATGATTTTATATCACTGGCTGACATAAGATGGGAAAATTTTTCAAAATACATAAAATGAATTTCAGATATAATATCTCCAAAAAAAATGATCATTTACCTCATATAATTTTAATATCAACAGAACAGTTTTAGGCAATCAATGGTTTGTAGCTCCAATTAGTTAGTTTTTTTTTTTTTGTAAAACTCGATAAAAAATGGGCAGGGAATTTTGAAAATTGATAAAGAAATTCAGACTAAATTGAATTTAAAATAGGAGCTAAAAAAGACTATTGAAAATATATGAAATTAGTAAAGCTATTCGTATTTCACCATTTTCCAACCAACAAATTCTTTTATTATTTCTAATAATTACAAAATAAAGAAAACCTTGGAAAGGGTGGACAATTTTACAAATTTTTTCAATAAACATTCAGGTCACTAGCATAAAAAGTAGGTCATTGACCTAGTTTTTTGAAAGTGAAAAATAGCACCACAATAGTAGGGGTACCTGGTACAATGTACTATAATTAGTCTTTCGTTCCTATTAGTGGTATTTTTTCGCCTGTGAGTAAACATAATCCTTAAAAAAAATTGATCAACTATTGGGGTACCCTTTATAGCCACCAACCCACCGGCCCTATATTTTCATCAAGTCAAAAATTGAATTTTAAAATTCTGGTAGGTAGCTTACCTTCTCTTCTTCTTCTTGCAATCAAATCCTTAATCCCTGCAAAAATATTGTTTATACAATTTTTAATAATTTATCAGTACTTAAGTGTGAATTGATACATTTCCTCTACAGTGCACACACATCAAGTTGAACAACGTACTGCATACTAGAATTTATGTAAACCCTTTATCTTCTTTAAAAAACTCACTCTCATTTTGGACAACACCCTTATAATGAAAATCAATTAATACACTATATTTTTCAAACCAAAAATGAAACCTTGTGCATTTATTCATTCATCCTACTATCCCATCTTGCAAAAAGTCTTGTCCATCTTCTTGTTACTATGAGCAGCAAAAGTAGTATGTGGACCAAAACCAGCAGCATACAACTCAAAAGAGTCAGTTCAATAACAATGGGTCCTTCCATTCTTCACATTAAAGGCATAATTATTTATCTGCACATGCTCAAGACAGACTTCCTGTAATATGTCCTAACAACTTTCTCTCTCTGTCCTAACAACTTTCTCTCTCTGTCCTAACAACTTTCTCTCTCTTATACATCTTGTAAAATGTCTTCACATTTAAAAACTGTATCTTGCCCTGTCCTGCTTGAGTCTATCTTATAATTGGGTTCTGCAACACAATCTACTACGAAGAATTTTGAGACACTTACAGAGGTGTGTATCAATCATGATAAGATATGAAGAAGCTTTTAAAGAGGATCAAGGTTATGCAATTAAAAAAATACAAATTTTAACTTTATAGTTTTTTTAAATACAAATTTAGATATTAAGGTCAAGTAAATGATTTCAGTGTTTAATTTATATCTGAAAAAAAATCTACGGTTAATAATTTTGATGCTCTTTTTTCAAAATGGAAATTTATTAGAAATATATTTTTTTTTTAGAAATCAGATGTTTTTATTCATGTTTTTTTTCTCTCTTTATTTCTATACAAATTAGCAAAAGTAGCCTAGAGGTTCTTTTTTTATGTATCAACATAGAGAGTAAACTTACAAAAAAACTTGGTACGAGTGATGTGTGCAAATTTGTATGGGTTGTCTGTGCAATATATTTGACTGTTTTTATCAATTAATATCACAGAAATAAAGCATTATATAAAAGAACAATTTTAAAATGCTGGCCTAATGTTGTGATCACCTATCAAGAAAAAAAATATCTCTTTTTCACTTTGCTGATCTAGTTTCACTTTTTAGTTTAATTTCTATTGTAATGAACAGATAATTCTTCCATTGGTAGCACTAATTCAATGGATGGAGTCTATAAGTCTTTGAACAATGTTGAAATCCCACTGATCCAGCTCATTTGTAAACCATTTTGTACACACAATAGTTCAAAATGTCTTTATTAAATATTTTTATTTTCAATAACAACATGCAGGATTATTAAAAAGACACCACAGCTCATTTTCCTCATCCTGGGCTGCATTCAAGATCGTAGCAGCTAGCCTAGCCGCTAGGTCGTAGATATCAAGGTTTCTTGAATGGATCGCTAGGTCTCAGATTTTAAGTTGAAAATATTCAACTAAAGACTAATTACATCAACATAATTTGTTAATTTCAAGTGGAAATATGCATGCTAAAATTCATTATAACTTAAAAGATGAACAAAATATCAATAAGTAAATAAATTTCATGATTGTTACAAAGTGGTAACTAAGGTGGCCATCTTGAATTTTATGCTTAGCATTAAATATTTAGGCTACGAATATCTACCTAGCGGCTAGGCTAGCTTATCGTTCAACTACGTAGCCCTACGGAGCAGCTACGATCTTGAACGCAGCCCTGGTCATTTCGTTTTTTTAAACACTGTAAAATAAAAGAATAGAAGTTGTGCTCGTTTTAAAAGTTTAAATCTTTATACTGCATTAATAAGATTGCAACTACGTGTCAAAGATGTTCCTGAATTCAGAATTTACATTAAAAAATCGACATGATTTTGAATGATGTGAAGATCAAGCTGGTTTTAGAAGAGGAAGAAGTACAACAGAACAATTAATCACTCTCCGCAACATAATAGAGCGATGTACAGAGTGGAATTCTACACTGTTATAATTTAGTTGATTTTGAGAAAGCGTTTGATTCCATTCATAGAGAAAGCCTTTGGTCAATCATGAAATTTTATGGCATCCCAGACAAACTGGTCAGGATAGTGAAGCTACTATATGAAACATTCCAATGTGCAGTATTTGAAGATGGTGAAGAAACTGATTGGTCTGGAGTAAGAACAGGAGTGAAACAGGGCTGCACAAATATGTCTTGGTTTCTTTTCCTGCTAGTTATAGATTTCATAATGACAAGAATTACAGAAACAGAACCAACAGGAATAAGATGGTACTTCACTCGAAAACATGAAGATTTAGTACGACATTGCCTTACTTTCAGCAAATCCCATGACATCCAACAAAAGACACAAAAACTTAATGAAATTGCAAGACAAGCTGGCCTCAGAATTAATAAAGAGTCTAAGACCAAGGTAATGAGAAACAACACAGATGTATGGGAAGCAGTCAAGATTGACGAAAAATACCTAGATGTGGAAACATTTACCTACCTAGTGGGCATTATAACAACAAAAGGAGGAGCTGATGAGGACATTAACAACAGACTTGGAAAAGCCAAATCACAATCTGGAAGGCTCAGGAAAATCTAGAGCTCCTAAAAGTTTTCCATTCAAACTAAAATAAGATTATTTAACAGCCTGGCCCTGTCTGCATGTGTTATGCACAAAATGAGCTGTAATGCCACTTTAAAGACTTGTGCTTACTCTGAGAAATTCCATTGAGGAAGCTAATAAATTAACATCTTATAAGTAATAATTATAAAATCAAACATTTATATCTTTCAACTGGTCATTTACTTGTTAAGTCAACTATTATACCATGTCAAACAACTTTTTCGAAGACAACCTAGGTAACTGATCAGATAAAAGTCAACATCTTTTAGTGAAGTAACATAAACTAACTCTTACAGGATACAGCAGTGGGGGGTTCGTCTTGTCTTCAAGCATCTGAGTAAAAAATTGGATACTATTCTTTCCGTAAATAGTAGAATCTAAGACATCTAAACCAAAATCATTACAGAGGGACAATGCTTCACTAAAATCAAAATCATCAATGAAGTATGCAAAGCCAATTGGGATTTCCATGCTCTTAAACAATTCTCCACATTTAATTTTACCCATAATGCATGATCAATCTCATCACATGACTTTATTGTTTTTTTATGAGGACACTGTCCTCACAATTATTAACATACCAACAAGAGGCCCTGGGGCTACACCACTCACCTGAGTAACATTGGTCATAACTAATCAGCTAGCAACTAACCATTAGGAATCAATCAAAGGCCTGAAGGGCCATAATGGCTTACAGGTTTGATATGACTATATTTACATGTATCGAGTATGATTCCCTGTATTTCTTAAGGAAACTTTAGTTAATTCATAGCTCTATAGAGACTAACAGGACAGATATCAACATGCCTTGTTTATTGATTGGTCGAACCTTAGTGACCAAAACAGATAGGATTGAAATCTAGACGCCTCTTTTATCAATTGGTTGAACCATCATTGCTTAAAGGAAAATCATGGACTGCCTGAAAAATTTATGATGATGTCAGACTCAAACTCCAATATGAGAATTTGTTCTTTCTTTTATCCAACGACTGAAGTACATTAACAGTAAATTTATTCAGCGATATAAGACACAAAAACACTTAAAACCAACATGCTCTTAAATATCAGTATACCTTGTATTCCTACGCACGAAGAACTTACTAAGAACAGGCGCAAAAATGTCATTATGTTAGAGTTTTCTTCTCTTCTTTTTAGTGTTTTCCCTAGAAAATTTTTGATGCATGGATAAACAGGCAGAACTATGCAATTACAGCACAGCAAACTTGTTTAGACACCAAATTAATTTAAAATTAATTACTGCACTATAACTTTGCAGTAAGTCTCTTCACATGACATGTGCACACAATCATTTTCAGAGGCATAGGCCTACGATGACTCTATATAATAGTTATGTGACATCGCTTCTGTGTATGACTTGCAATCAGGCTTAACTGTATTAATTGTTCTAATTTGAGTACATTTGCTCAAGTTTCCAAAATTTTTACGGCAAATAAACAATTCAATCATAGCACAACCAAGCTAATTCCATCGATGGAACATTGTGCTATTTCTAGATCTTGGTATATCCCTAACATTCGATAATGGCGGAGGTGTCGAAGAAGGCACATTATATTAAAACAAGTAGTACTCCTCTATTTATGCATTTATTACCGATTTATTAACACAGTTTCAAAATATCTCAACCATAAGTTCAGTCCTTTCACCGTTAACCTTATGTGCCTCCTTGCTAAGATCGATGTCGATTGAAGATAGCGACGCTCTCTGCGAGTGCAAACGTTTTTATGAAGATTGAATGGAATAACGACAAATTTACATTTACTTATCACTGTTATGATTTTAATTGGAAAAAGATTTTTTGCTTATAATAATTGTAAGTATGCATAGCGGGAAGCATGGCGGCACTGTGATGCATTGGGGGGGGGGGGGGGGGGGGGGGGGGGGGGGGGGGGGGGTAAACAAAATTTATTCATATTGGTTACAATAACGTAAGTGATAATTAACATACGTAAAAATATAATCTTCCTTAACTCTTTTCCCCTTAGAGGTGTCTATCCTTTAACCCTTAATGACGCGTTTTGACGACCCTGGCCATATCCTTAATGACGACTTTTGACGCACCCTATACACAGCTCTTAATTAGACCCCTCAACACCTGTTGTTTATTATAAACATTGACTGGTGTACACCTGGCCATGTATACGGATGGTTGTTCACTCATTCTAAATAAAGATATCACGTGATTTACCTGTGTATGGTGGCGTGATGCATTACTACAATAAACAAAGATGGCGGACTACGATGCGGACATCGCACATGTTTTCACTTTTTGTTTATAATCAAGTATAGAGGCAGAATTTTCTAGATTTATTGGTAGTGAGATTGAAAGATGAAAGCCAGATGTCAAATTCATGCAAAATTTTGTGGAAAAATCTGTGTAGTTACAGAAAACGGAACACAAGGTGTGCATTACCTGCAACCCCTAAATACACGAATATACCGGTAAATTTGTATTTTTTTAAAAAGTCAACACACTTATTTAGTTAACATGCTAGATTTATCAAATCCTCTTACACCATTTAACATGTTTATTGAAAAAAAAACCGTAAATATAAGTCTGAAAATGATAGACATGAATTGAAAAGTCAGCCACAGGTACATTTAATTGTTTACTATCAAAAAACGAATTCCATGATGATAATGGAATCTTTCTATAAAAATTATTAAATAATTATTTGTAATATATACAGTTTTAAATATGTTTATCAAGTATCTGTTGTGAAATTATTCTTAATAAAGCTTTAATGTAGAACACTCAGTTTTATTTTCATATACCTGTTAGCACCTGTATTGCTTTATTAGTGACTTAAAAAAATTTTTTTTCAATGAATATTAAAATTTTAATTTATTACAAATCCATTGATATATAATTTTCTATGTGTTTGATTTGCTAAGACCTGTAATAAGTCTATTCAAAAACACACACCAGCTGTTTTCAGTTCATCTGAAAACAGTCTAAGGGTAGCCCAGGGTAGAGTGTTAAGGATATGGCCTATGCGTCAAAAGGTGGCATTAAGGGGTAAAGAGTTAAAGATATTTATTATAAACAACAAACAGTTAACTTTGCAACATTCGAATAGAACTATTTTGTGTCACCCATGTTCAGATAATTGTGAACTCTTTGCCGTAAAGATTATCCGGTAACTAGAGGAACAGTATAAAACAAAGGCATTGCTAAGCCGAGCATAACCTCACTTCATAAAATACTGTGGAGGAAAATGCATTATTTTGGAACAAACATGTAACTAAATTTTCTTCTAAATTTTTGAGTAGCTCCATTTTCAGTAATTTGGGAAATTATGCCTTAAACATTCTTTAACTCCTCATTACTACACAAAGTTTGTTTCTTACCTTTACAAGATCTAAATCCCAAAAACACCAATATCAATACCTTCGGCTGTCATATCGACTAGAGCCTTAGAAGAAATTAATTCACATGCAGATACTTTTGAAAGCAATTGCATTATCATCTCTCCAACATGCCATTTTGCAACAAAATCATCAGCGTTTTATTTTTCCATGATGCTCCTATGCAAATCTACCTTCATTTACCTGCCTTATTTATCATAAACAGTAAGTACTATTCATAAAATTAGAAATCTCTATCCGACTCAAATTCGACAAAGGAAAGAAAAAATTCTTAATTCTGAATATCCGAATTTTTCACTTATTTTAGCATATACTTAATCTTTGACATATTTACCTTTATGGAATACCATTTTTACCAAAAATAAGATTATATACAATATAAATAACTAAATTTTCAGTTGGTGTTCACGGTTAACTTCCAGTTCCCTTTATTTTAGCCTCCCTCCCCTTCCCCCATCACTTCATAAAAATACTTAAATACATGAGAGCACAAAGGTACATTATCTCCCTCCACTACTTACTAGTTATTGTATTTTATTTTTAAAAATCCTATATGTGAAAGAAGAAAAATGTACCTCAATGCACTAGAATAAATGCACTCCTCAAATTAAAAACATTGAAAAATTTAATTGGCCTTCTCCATTATATAAACGATTGTCATTTACCAGGCATGAATTCATTTCGTATGACGTTTCATATCCATACTCACTTGACTGAAGAATAAACTTAACCTAAAAAATGTTGTCACATATTTTAAAGAGCTTTAATTCAAATCAATGTATTGGCAGGCATGTCGATCTATTGTACCACTCAAGGCCCACCCATTATTTTCATCTTTATTAAAAGACAACAAATGTCTACAAAAAAAGATGTTTTTCTGCTGCAATATTTTTTTAAGAACAACAATAATGCTTTTATTCTCATAATAATAATGTGTTAGGAATATGGAAACTGTTTAAAAGGCGTCGTTTTCATATACTTGTGTTCGAAAAACTATCAAAAAGAAGATGGGGGAATAAGATGGTACAACTGCCCATTTGGTTTAGCCGTAAAATAAAACTTCAAATTTGACATATTTTTCAATTATTAAATATATTTGATATGTTATAATACAAGTTTACAAAAGGGTAATTTCTAACCATATTCAGTTTGAAATTTTTCAAAAAATGATAAGAAAAAAATTATAAATCCTAAAGTTTTGGTGGTATCGAACCTACAACCTAAAACCTTATGTTCTATAAAGTTACCTAATGTCTGTTGCTCTAACCACTGAGCCATTTTATTCACAACAAAGTGTGTTGTGTAAATGCTTTAGGAGACGTTGGCCACGAATTTAAGGACTTGTATTATTTTTTCTAAAAAGTTCAATTCAAAATGACATTTTTAAAGTATAGTGGGTCATCTATCCACATTTATGTTGATTAAAATCGGTTTAAATTCCATTAAAGTATAGACGGATTCTGGACAAATTTTGGTCAGAAAAGCTCACTTGAGCCTTTCGATTAGGTGAACTTAAAATATTCTTCAGATTTAAAGCAATCAACAGGGAGAAAACTAAGTGAAAGTACGTACAAAGAGAAAAACAGGCAATTATTGTTGTAGTATTTCATAAACCTCTAAAAGTGATTCCATAATTTATCAACCACATTAAATGCAATGAAAATTGTCATTGTGCAAAAAAGTTCTTGAATGTTATACACACTCTAAATATTTTTTTCTCAAGCACTTTGTTTTGAAAGCAAGGTAATATGCGAAAAAGCTACCTTGAACAGGATTTGAATCTGTATTTGACTTCAGTTTATCATTATCTCTTTCTTCATCTGTCAAGAGTTAATGAAACGAAATTCAGCAAGCAATGTTCACTATTTAAATAGTTGTAAAATTGTTTGAAAACATGTGCAAGGACAGCAAATTCTAATTAAATATATCTGTAATTTTATTTCTCCATCATCCATTTATACCTGGACCGGACTGTGGTATGGGACTGGACAAGCTTGCCTGATTTGCAACCAAAAGCCCCATAGGCTGTGCAGCAATAGTTTCATCATTATCTCTTTCTTCATCTGTCAAGAATTAATGAAACGAAATTCAGCATGCAATGTTCACTATTTAAATAGTTGTAAAATTGTTTGAAAACATGTGCAAGGACAGCAAATTCTAATTAAATATATCTGTAATTTTATTTCTCCATCATTCATTTATACCTGGACCGGACTGTGGTATGGAACTGGACAAGCTTGCCTGATTTGCAACCAAAAGCCCCATTGGCTGTGCAGCACTAGTTTCATCATCTTTCAAGTAGATTAACATGAAAATTTAAGGTTAAGAGGGCTGAATTGATGAAATATGCTTTAACATAAATTCCTTCACTTCATAGTACAGTAAAACTTGTCTAATCAGGTGGTAGTTGGTTCTTTATTTACAAACACTTCCATACTAGTTACTACATTTCTACCATATGCCAAAACTTTAATACAGCTTATAGAAATATAACTCTTTCATTTCTTGGATAACTCTTGCAGGTTGGGCAAGGAAAATTTACATTGAAAAACATTACATAATTCATCAAATTATCTACCGTCACCCCAAGAATAGAAATATAAGCAAACCCATGCACCTGCCTAGTACAGAAAAGAAAAAATATATCAGCACTTTTTTTTTTAGTTGAGACACAAGTTCTCGAGTACAGTGCCTCCCAAACATTCTCGAGTACAGTGCCTCCCAAACGATGGTCAAACCAGGCCCCCAGGTTATAAAACTTTCTTGAGTACGATCTCGTACTCCAAATCGTACTCCGTGCTCCAAACCGTACTCGTACTCAAGGTAATAAACTTTTTCATACTCATACTCGTACTCCGGTTGAGTACAAAACGCCATTTTCTGAGTAAGCTATGAAGCTTTCTCAAAGTCGTACTCAAGACATTTAATCTAAATAAAATGCAGTGCAAACATATAATATTGTTCATATTGTAACATTGCTGTATTATACGCTATAATTTAATCATATTCACATGTATATGAATTAAAATGGAAAGTTTTTACCATTAATGACATATCAAGAATAGATATAATGGAGGTGAATTTAAGAGTAAGGGCGAACTGCAACCAAGATTATCAAAATAACTTTTAGATAGTTTGCTTCATTAAATAATGTACATATACATGTCAATCTACGTACAAAATACTACCGTTGAATAGCTCGACTTTATAAGAATTCTGTTTTTAGTCAAATACTACCCATACACCCCATCATTTAAAACAAAGAAATCAATGTACATGTATCGTTATTAATCAATTTCAATCAGATGTACTTGCTGGGTCCCTTCTTTGATTACAGTGAAAATATAGGTTAGTTCTAAACATTAACAAAGGATGGGGGATGCATAAAAGTCTAAAACTTTCTATTACTTATTAATCAATTATCATTTATGTTGCATGCCACAAAACTTGGAAAGGGAAACATTTTATAGAATAAGCGGTAAATCAGTGGCGGAGTAAAGGAGGTCGCACCCAGCCCTTAATTTTTCATCTCTTAAATTATTTTATTTCATTAGCAAGTAACTATCTAGATAATTCATATAGTTATTTCTTTTTTATCTAAAGTAACCAAATATTTAGGTCTTATGCAAGATGAAGTGTTATCTCCAATTTTGTTTAATCTATATGTAAATGATTTTGAAATGAATTTTTGAAAATCTGAATGCATACCGCACGAATTATTATCATTAAATCTGTTTCTACTAATGTATGCAGATGACATGGTACTTTTCTCTGAATCTGTTGAAGGTCTACAACTACTTTTAAATGAACTGTCACACTATTGCAAAACTTGGAACTTGTGTATAAATGTTGAAAAATCAAAAATTGTAGTTTTTAGAAATAAGGGCAAAATCAAGTGTAATGAAAAATGGTGTATTGGTAATGACGTATTAGAAATTGTGGAACAATTTACTTATTTGGGAATAATATTCCAGCACAATACTAAATTTACAAAAGCTGAAAAGCAATTATCTGACCGGGGTAGAAAGGCAATGTTTGCATTTAGGAAAAATATTAGAGGCATAATACTTCATCATGAAACATTATTATCGCTTTTTGATTGTTATGTTGGTGGCATTATTAATTATGCTTCAGAAATTTGGGGCTCTCATAAAGGTAACAATGTTGAAAAACTGCACCTTGATTTTTGTAAGCAAACCCTGGGTGTGAAAAGGTCTTCATTTAATGCTGCTGTGTATGCAGAGTTAGGTAGAATACCTCTTATTACAAAAAGGTTTTGTTCAATTTTAAATTTTGGAAGGATGTGTTATGTAGTAATAATTGTATTATACAAAAGTGTTACGAAGAAATGTACATTAACTGCAAATTACATGGACATAAAAATTGGGCTTCTGATGTAAATAAAAATTTTAAATGAAATTGGGTTCAATGAAGTTTGGAATAAACAAACAATTGATTCACTAACTCTAAAAGTCATAAATCAACGAATCGCAGACCTGGCTAAACAAGATATTTTTGGTAAAATAGAAAATTCGCAGAAATGTCATTTTTATAAATATTTAGTGGATGGATTTTATCTTCAATATTACCTTAGAAAGTCAATTCCTGTAAAATTTCAACAGTGTATATCAAAATTAAGATTGTCCTCTCATCGTTTAGCTATCGAAACTGGAAGGTACAATAATACACACAGAGCCCAAAGGAACTGCTTTTCATGTAAAAATTATGTTGAAGATGAATTCCATTTTATTTCAGTGTGTCCATTATATATTGAATACCGTCAAAAATACATCAAAAAGTATTTTTATGAGAAACCATCGATGTTCAAGCTGTTGCAATTGTTTAATAACGAAAATTTTAAAGATATGTGTAACCTCGGCAAATACATTTATTATAGTATGAAATTAAGAAACGATATAAAAAAATGGTATGTAATTAAGGTTAGATGTTGTTCTTTTTGATTTTTTTTTGCCTTATGTCAATTTTTCATATTTATGCATGTACAATGTAATAGGGTCTCCTGTAAAATACCCACTTCTGTACTATAATATGTTTAATTTGTAAAATCTGATGAGCTGCAAGCTTAAAGAAATAAAGAATGAAAATGAATGTCAAATGCATTAAAATTAACACATGTATTTCGAATTTTAAAGATGAATAGGAAAAGGCTTGCTCAAAAATATCAAATGACGTTACTTAAGATTAAAAATGACACAGTACGTGTATATGTAAATTCTAAACACACATTTTCAAGCCTTGATTAAGTGAGAAAAACTTGAACCATCAATAAAACCCCACAAAAAGGGTACAGCAACTTTAGTACACAGTTTCCTTGAACACGTTGTTTCGGTTTATCGTGGTCCTCATAGTGGAAATTTCAAAAATATTTCAATAAGTGAATTTTCCTAAACTCTCGTGCACATTCCCAAAAATATTGAAATGAGAAACTTTACGTGTGTCCTTGGCTTTTGGCATATGTTCATTGATGCAATTCCAACCCCAACCCCAACCCACCCCTTCAAGATATTAGATGTTTTTTTCTCACAAGAATTAAGGCAAGTATAGTATGTTGCAATTAAATTGGAATACCCCTATAATTTCTTTAGTGTATACTTTCTGAGTGTGAAAATAAATGGATCTTCTCAGTATTTTTGTGATTTTCCCAAGTATATGTTTCTATTTTTGAATTAAACTCTTCCTGTTTTTCCTAATACAGGAACTGTTCACTAAATATCTTAAAAGATATCCACTTGGGGCCAGTGACTTTCCAGTTTTGTATTGGCGTCGTTTCTGACCTTTTCCTGACATTCAAAATATCAAAATCGTTAAAAAGCCAGGAAAACTAAAGATATATCGAACTAAATTCTATGTTGAAATACTCTCTTCATATCCGTGTAAATTCTTACTTCTTTCTTTCATATTCATATCGTTCCTTACAATATAATTATGCTTATTCATCACATGCATGAATCACTATCTGAGTCTCATGAGAGAGAGAGAGAGAGAGAGAGAGAGAGATTTGACAAACACGATTTGTTGATAATTTTACCAATTACACTGGATTTATCGTCTTTGTTGCTAAAAAATTCATAAGTTATAGATGCAGACACATCTCCATGCTTGCAGATGAAGAAGGTAATATGTACATGTAAATAATGTGTTACATGTACATTTTGTTGATAAATAATTAATCTGAATACATGTACAGTTTGCCTACATGCCAGGACTATTTACATGAATTACTGTTCTCTGTCTTTCTCCAGAGACGTAAATTTTCATCGATCGGCTTTTGGAGCATACTCCAAATAGTACTCAGCAGAGAACGTACTCCAAAACTTTTATAACCTCGGTTTTTAGAGCCGTACTCAGTGGAGCACATACTCGGAGTACGGAGTACAAGTTGGAGTACGAGTATGGAAAAAGTTTTATAACCTCGGGGCCAGATCACTTTAAAAACCTGTATATTTTACTGGGATTGAACATAGTTCTACAAACTTGTCAAGGCTCATGTGATAGCATTGGAAGTAAACATGGCGTATGTAGAAGTTGTCTATCCTGTTAGTATATACTTTCCTGCTTATGGTTATTGCTTTTAAAGGTTAAATGAGCTCCGTTTTATTTAATTTCTTTGGTCCACAATATTCACGATAACGATACCTGGTTTTATGGCATGAAAGCTTTCATATAAATCGGCAACTTTTTTCACTCTCGGTACAGGTCCTTACAAAACACTATGAATAAAACATTTCGTGTTTTCCCTAGGTTATAACTTAATTTGTATTTAATAGTATCGTTAATTATGTTCCGATATTCGGTAGTCAACATGTTTTCAAGTTGTATTAATGCCTAGTGTGTATATAACCCATTGTTTAATTCGATTAAAATGTAAATATACAAGGGGCGCAACTCAAGTTGCTCGCTAGATAGCGCCACCACATCACCGAGTTTTCATAATGAAATCCGCCAAGGGTTTATAAGGAGCAAAGTTGACCGAAAACCCTTGGCTAGTGAAGATGTGCGAACACTGGCATTGCTTGATCTGCCACAGTGTGTGGTTTGCGCATGTGCGATGTTATAACATACATGTACACAGGAAAACAGTCTACAATTATCGAGGATTTTAAAATTTGCCTGGATTTCAGTCTGTCTTGATTCGTCATTCATTGGATATTCCTTGCTAGTGCAGTGGTTGTCATATTATTTTTGTTCAAAACACGTTTTTACACGTCTTTTTGTCCAAGGTAACGTGTTCGGGTGTATAAAATACCTGAATGCCTTGAGGCATGAACAGTGCTCTCGGCCTTATATAACTATAATAAGGGGTATGTAGCAATGAGCAGAACAATAGAAATCACCAACTAATACGGCAGTAGTCAGAGATAAAAGGGAAGTAATGCGTATTTATGAATTCATGTCAGCTTTAAGATACAACTCACTTTCAAAGTCACCATCATCATCAATTCCTGTAATGCCTTCTTCATCTTGCACACCTGGTAATGCTGCATAAAAGGAAAAAGAATGATCAGTCAATCATACAGTACTGAGTGGTCACACATGCACTTTTGATGAAAAATCGCAGAATACTTATTCGTGTCTCTGAATTTAAATCTCTAAAAAAAACTAACTATGTAAAATTTTGTCAGCCAATTCTCACAATTTGAGATGACTTGAAAACATTAAAGGTCATATGAAATGACTTCTAACAGAATGATTTTCCTTTATAAAAATATAAGGCTTCATATAAAAGAATGCTAATTATGTGTGTAGTAATTTTTTTGCCTCATTCAAAAAGTTGGTAGACTAAAAATGTATCATATCTTTTTTATTTAACATCATATCATAAACCAAATTTGGTACACATATTTTAACAACTGATTCAAATAATTTGAGTCAAAAATGATATTTATCAATATTATCAAAGATTTAAAGTTGTCTGATTCTCAGCCTTAAAGTATGGTTTTTATTTTAAAATTGTAATTTTTCCTTCAAATGTTATATACAGGTGACTCTTGATGGCTCGAAGTCGATGGGACTGAGGAAAATCTTTGAGGGACCAAGAGTTCGAGTTTTCAAGAGTACAAATTTTTCCGGTTGACTGACGGGTTTTAAAATTAGTCTTTCTGGATGTTGTGATAAATCAATCTATTTATTGGTAACCTTACACACTTGCTTAAACAACGGTTTCTTTCCAGTTATATATACAGTGTTCTAACAAGAGGTCAATAGGCCTTAACATTCACCTGAGTAGCATATAACCCATACACAGACTTGTCAAGGAGTCTCATATATTCATTTATTTGGGTTTCATTCTGGAGTAAAAAAATCATAAAGAGATATAGCGCACTTAATATACGATTTGGCCTCAAATATAGGACTTTTGCAAATATTAGACATTTTTAATATTATACAATATTTAGTTTAAATACATTCAAAGAAACGCAAATAAATCAATATCCATGCTAGAAGAGTCTTAATTATCTTCCAAGACATCATTAAAATATTCAGGTTTTGTTATGGATATATAGGAAAGTAGTTACCGTATATTTCGAAAATTAGGTCAATACGGTTTATTGGGCGAAGGAGGCCGTTTTTAGCCAAAAAATAAAAATAAGTATAAATAGGTCGACTTCGAAGAATTGGTCACAAAATTACCGATAGTTCTAATGAATAAATGGTTTAAACCAATTACGTTATCACATAGTAGCCTTTAATCTTATTTCACAGTTTTAAACAAAAGGAAAAAAAATGTATTTCTTGAAAACATCGTAAGAAAATGTCTGAAATTGCATCAAAATTTTCAAACCAATTAATTCAGTACGGCCGGTTTTAATTTAAGATCGTGTTTTATTACTTCCCTGCCATGTGTACAAACTGGTGTTAACCGAGGGATAGTAACCTAGCCTGGAGGAATGACTACGGTAGCATATGCCACCCTGTGTCTCTGTGTGACTTTTTACTGTGTATATACACACGAGTCAACTTCTGATCTTATTGAAGCCTGCGGGCATCAGTAGCACGTGCTGAGAGTTCAACTGTGTATAAACAAGAGATGTTCGTAAAACATTTATGCCCCCCTCCCTTGGAAACATCCACAAAGAAAATAAACTTAAACTGCAAAAAACTGATATTTTTCTAAGTTCAAGGGCCATAACTCTGTCGAAATTGCTCTATCATACCCAAAATCAAACTTGACCTAGATATTTAGATAAATCTGTATATTAAATTTCATATCCATATGTGCACCCTCTGTGAAGAAAATGAGCAGAAACTGCAAATAACTGGAATTTTTCTATGTCCAAGAGGCATAATTCTGTCGAAAATTGCTCGATCGTACCCAATATTGAACTTGACCTAGATATTATCATGATAAACATGTATACCAAATTTCATTTCAATATGTTTATCCTCTGCAAAGAAAATGAGCGGAAACCGCAAAAACCTAGAATTTTTCTACGTCCAAGGGCCATAACTCTGTCGAAAATCGCTCAATTGTACCCAATATCGAACTTGACCTAAATATTATCATGATATACTTGTATACAAAATTTCATTTCAATATGTTCATCCTCTGCGAAGAAAATGAGCGGAAACTGCAAAAAACTAGAATTTTTCTAAGTCCAAGGGCCATTACTCTGTCAAAAATTGCTCGATCGTACCCAATATAGAACTTGACCTAGATATTATCATGATAAACCTATATACCAAATTTTATTTCAATATGTTCATCCTCTGCGAAGAAAATGAACGGAAACTATTGGTGGACCGACAGACAGCAGCAAAGCAATATGCCCTCCCTTCTTTGAAGGGGGGCATAACAAAGTAAGCGCTACCCAGACTGATTTCAGAGACCTGGCTAAAATTTCATCGAAAGTTTTATGTTGAATATACAGAAAAAAACTTGTTCATGTATTCTATTATGAAAACAAATTGGGTTTTTTTTCTATCCGACAATATTTTTTTAAAAATAATATATTTGACTATTTGAACCACTCTAAACCAAAGACATCCGATTAAAATTATGTCCTACAGGTATTGTAGTGCACGTTTATATTGAATTAATTTTGGTTTAACGTGGTTTTTATACTGAAAATTAGACAAATATTTCTATTATTGTGTCTTTTCTAATACAATCATGTATATAGCCATATATATTGAAAATGCATCTGCTGAAAATGTTAGATGCGTGGCCTAGTGGTAACGCGGAGGTCTTTTTGATTTTGTGGTCGCTGGATCAAATCCATTAAGTAGTGATTTTTTTCCACTTAAATTGAAACATGAACAGAACAGAGAGATTAAGTTACACTTATCTAATTTTCTGGGTTTCTTTTTTTAAAATTATCTTGTTTAATTTAATCTGAGGATGAGCATAACTAATATAAACAGATCTTGTCATTAACACTCTACATGTACTCATTTACAATTAGATTCATTGCATTTTGCTTGAACTTGTCACGGTATAGGAATATCAACTACTGCTATACACAGAGTTTCCAGAATTTATAACAAATCAGTTGTTACAGACACCATTATAAAATCAGTACAGTGTATCCAGGTTTCGAAAATCATATTGCGACACCTAGGTACCTGAAACTATTTTTAGTAACAGGTACTTTCAGTCCAAACATAGGTGTAGGCGAAATAATGGGAAAAGGCACTATACCTCTTTGTAATGGTGACCACCTCCCTGCCTGAAATCTTTCAAAAAGAACTATGAAACCTATAATTTTAGCAAAAAACTTAAAGATTTGGTCTACAAAATCATGAATTCAGTTTTCCTTTCAGGGGAGTAAAGAAGATAATTTTTAAACATTATATGCATTAACACCTATACATCCATTTTGGCCCTGCCCTGGAGTCAAAACCCATACCCCAGAGGACATGAAATTTAAAATTTCAGTCGTTGACTTCATGGTAAACATAATTATGAAGTCAGTTTTTCATACAGATGAAAAAGATTTTAAAAACATTATATGAATTAACACTATATTGCCATATTGTCCACCCCAATGTCCTGAACCCCTGACTCAGGGGCCATGAAATTCACAATATAGGTAGAGGAGTTAGTGGACATCATAACCATGCATTCAGTTTTCTGCGCACATGTTTGGGAGTAAAGAAGAAGATTTTTAAAGACTTAATACATTTTTACTATATGGCCATATTGGCCCCACCCTAGAGCCTGAACTCCAGACACAGGGGTCATGAATTTCACAATTTTGGTAGAGGGCTTCATGGACATCATAATCATGCATTTAGTTTTTAACAAATATATATGGGATTAGAGAAGAAGATTTTCTAAGATTTAATATTTTTTCACTATATGGCCACATTGGCCCCACCCTAGAGCCAGAACCCCTGAACCAGGGGCCATGAATTTCACAATTTTGGTGGAGGGCTTCATGGAAATCATAACCATGCAACCAGTTTTTTCCTCACATGTATGGGAGTAGAGAAGAAGATTTTTGAAAATTTGGCTTTTTTCTGCATATATGGCCCTACTTGTGGTGCCCCTGGGGTGGTAGAGCCACAAATTTCACAATTTAAATTCCTCTTACCATTGAGATGCCTCACACCAAAAATGGTAACAATTAGCCTTGTTGTTTTTAAGCAGAAGTTCAAAATGTAAAATTGTTAACGCAGTACGTCGCACAACGGCGGACGAAAACATATAGCAATAGGTCATCTGAGTTTCGCAGGACAGTTAAGACAACATTTTAAATGCAAATCTTAAATGTGGGCAAATCTTATATTTAATGTTTAATTAAAATACCAGAAGATATTAAGGTCACAAAAGTCAAGTTATCTTACCCGGTAATTGGTCGAAAGGGTTGAAGAGAAGCAAAGTATGAGGAGAAGTAAGGGGGGAATTGCGCGCCGACATTGTTCAGGGCCTTTCAAAACATATTCATCACGGCAAATATAGAGATGACACCTTTATTCTATTTAATGGAAGCCCGGATGAGTTTAAAGAATTTTTTGACATAGGGAACGCTTGTCATAAATATCTGAGATTTACTTATGAATTATCTCACACCAGTGTCAATTTCTTAGACACGACCATATACAAGAAAACAAGATTCTCAGATAGCCAGCGATAAGACATTTGCTCATATTTCAAACCTAAGAACAGCTTCCAATACCTGCACAGACAAAGTGCTTGTAGCTCATCAGTTTTCGAGTGCCTAAATAAAGGAGAATGTACCAGACATCTGAGAAATACTAGTGATCAAGCTGTATTACAAAGAATTTTTAACGACTTTAAATCTCGTCTCGAAAAAAGAGGTTAAAAACAATCAGAAATTGAACCTTATAATTATGCAAGATACTAATAGAATGAATCGTCTCAAAAAATAAAAGAAGAAAACAATAAAAAGGCTGTATCTAATGTTTTGGTGACCAAATTTGTATAAAAGGATTAAGGACACGACTTATGAAATACTGGGATAGCATACAACATGACGAAGTATGCAAAACCTCCTATGGTTACATACAGTAAACACAAAAATATAGGAAATCTAATCATTAGATCCAAATTAAAACCAAATGAAGTTCAAAGAGATGAATTGATTAATGTATAAGGTGAACTCCTGACGAGGCAGGCGGGCCTTATTACAAATTTGAAATGACATGCGCTATTAATACCGCTGAAACACTCTCAATTAGTTATGATATATAAGCAATTGACCAAATGCTTCATTAAGAGTGTCGGGTTCTAATGAGTTTAAGACATGTCTGGATGTTAGGATGCTGTCTTTTTTTTTTTTTAATTTGCTCTTGTGTTCTGTTTAATGTCATTAATAATGCACGTTGCAAGTAAAACTGCCATGTTTTTTGTCAAACCCTTTTGTCAATTAAGGTAACGAGACTTTTTGACCTCTATATCCTATTAATATGGTATTTTAATTGAACAATAAGTAAGATTTGCCCACATTTGAGATTTGCGGGCACCTAAGAATTGCGGGCAAATCAAATATAACTCTTGGTTACTTTTTGCCAGCATTTCAGGAATTGCGGGCAAATCAAACACAACTCGTGGTTACTTTTTGTCAGGCCCATATCGGCCATCGTACACAGCAAATGAGCATCAGATTTCATAAAGAACTCGTAAAGGGAAAGAAAATCATGCCAAGTTTAATAATATCTATAGCCGTCTTGCACTTGAACTTTTTCGTTTCATTTCTCATTCTGGAAGGTCTCTCAAATCAATACACATTTCAAACGCACAAGTGATCCCAACTGTAAATCGTGAATTAAATTAGAATTTTCAACAGGGACTATACATGTAGATCTGCCCATATATGAGGCCTTTTCCCATCCCCCATAAGCAACCAACAGTATTCACTTTTGTATTACACGTTACACTTTAAATTTTAACACTTATTAAAATTTACTTTTATCTTTATTCAACACATGCAGAATGATTAAGATTAAAGAGAGGGGGAGGGTTGGCATATTTTTTGTATATGTCATACACTATGGTAATCTTCATTTGTAACTCCAAGTAAAGATTTTCATGATTTTTTCTGTTGCTCAACCCTACTGATTATTCACTAAAATATATCTCAATTGAAACATCTTACCATCAAATTCAATATCGTCAAATGATAAACCGGCAAATTTGTGAGCTACACCTTTTTCCACAGCTAACAATAACTTTGAGACCTTGGCAAGCTCAATGACATCATCTTGCAACCTGTAATACTCTCTGTGCACACTAAGCTCATGGCCCATATGTCTTGCCACTTCGTTAAGTTCCACTTCTTTAAGTCCAAACACCTGCATTCATAAAGCAGCAAATGAAGGTTGATAAGATTTTGAAAACACCTTTAATATACCACTACTTTAAAAATTACAGCTTTCTTTCAATATTATATGTAAAAAGTTGTTAATCTAATTAAGAACCATGCAATATAAAATTGTTTATAAAACAAGAGGCCCATGGGGCCACATCACTAACCTGAGTAACAATGGGCGTTTAAAAAATATTGTGCCATATGGCCCCTCGGTAGAATAACAAAAAAATAAATATTGTAAAGTATTCAAATTTTACACTTATTTTTGCATACACATAATCTTTGACATTATTTCTTTATGAATACTATTTTTACCCAGAATAAGAAAATCCTACACAAGATATAAAACTAAACATATAGTAGGGGTACACTGTTAACTTCCAATGCCCTGTATTTTTGCCCCCCCCCCCTTTAATGTAGATTTCACATTATTCATTGTATAAGAGGGGGCCCCAGAGAGTAGTTATATACAGCATAACATCCTTTAATTTTTTTGTACAAGTATTTAACATTTAGTGAGACATTTCTAATGATCAACCAAAATTTCAGCGTCAATCGTAGAATTATAAGCAAGATACAGAACTCACAATTCTGCTAGGTTTGAGTCATAATTTGTTCACATGAGTTTATTACATTCAGTTTAAGATTTGTAACTTGGTATTTCCAATTCAGCATTTAAAATGGAAAAAAGAATGACCTCAGATCTGTGTACAAACATAGACTTGTGAGCAAATCTCTGTATCTTGCTTATAATTCGAAGCTCAACACTCAAATATGGTTAGTAAATAGAAATTGTAAACAATTAAACGTAAGAAACATGCACTATAACAAATAAAGAGCACAATTTGTTTTTCAAAATGAATCATATACATGTATAAACCTACATATTTTCTTCAGCGATATTAAATTATATTTAAACTAAATAAACTCGAGAAATGCTAAAATATTTGTCCCAGCATACCCATATTAAAGCATTTACTGGCAATCTAAAAAATGTGCCACATCGCTCACAGACACAAATAAATATCTTTCTCTATGTAAAACTTCGATCCCCTATTGTGGTCTAACCCTACCTACACCAGGGGGGTCACGATTTGAAACAACTTGAATCTACATTATGTCAAGAAATTCTTTTCTAGCCCACTAAATACACCCACCCAATTTTCACTATTTCTTAGTTATCTCCACTTGGAAGAGGGTGTGGCCCTTCATTTGAACAAACTTGAATCCCCTATACCCAGAAATACTCTCTGCCAATATTAATTGATATTGGCCCAGTGGTTCTTGAGAAGAAGATTAAAATGTGAAAAGTTTACAATGATGACAATAACAACAGACAATGGACAAATTTTAATCAGAAAAGCTACCTTAAACCTTTGGCTCAGGTGGGTTTAAAATTGTGACCTTAACCTTGGTCATAACCTACCGTATTTTTTGGGGCATATGTCAAAGTGAGGCATAGGCCGAATTGCTCATTTTTAGACAAAATTCAAGAAAAATCCTTAGACTAGCCGAATTGGGGGATAAGCCGATTTTCAATTGATGATTACTATAGTGAAAGCATGACCGCTGATGAAGGAAGTCAACAAATTAAGAATATACTTTCAGAATATCGATGTAGAAAGTCAAAAGGGTAATTAAAGTTATTAAATTTGCTGAACATATATATTTCAAGCAATTTAAAAAAAATATATCAGTGTTTTGTGGCTGTTTGGTCTCTTCCGTATTCGTCGGTGTATCATTACCTATCGTAATTTTACATGAAAGCTACTTGTAAATACGGGGTATGGCGTCCATTAGCTCAACACATGGTTTCATATTCAAATAGAGTTATCCCCCATAATCGCTATGAATGAGAAAACGAAATACCTACCATAAAATATTTAATTTGTGTTCTTACCATTATTTAATTACACAGTGACTTGCCGTTATGCAGAGAAGTTGTAATGTTAAAAACACAGTTAATGCAATGAGGTGCAACGGTGTACAGTACGTGCCCCCAGGCTGTGTTTTAGTCACGGGTTTCACACCCTTGCATATACACACGACACCAGAATACCATTATTTCATCCAACAGAAAATTAATTGTAACAAGAGGCCCAGGGGCCACATTGCTCACCTGAGCATCAATTGCCTTAATTCTGATCAAATTAGCATTACAGTATCAAAATATCTTGACAACTAAGTACAGTAGATCTTGCAAAAAAAATTGAAAATCTGCCAATTTTTATCCACCTCTTTCTTTTGGTAAATACCAAGCCCCTTTTGTTGTTGTACCTGTAAGATGATTTTTCTCTATTTCTATATACCCCCCCCCCCCCCCCCCCCCCCCACATTTTGTTGCCCGACTTTTCTCTAGGGTATCATAGTTTCATCAAACTTATATCTGCATAACCTGTGCTTTCACACTAAGTACTGAGTTTTGGACCGAAAACCTTTCCCAGAATATTTTTAAAGATTTTCTCTATATTCCTATGTAAAAATTCAAACCGCCATCACGGCCCCGCCCTACCACTAGGGACTGTGATTTTGATTTTACACTACCCAATGATGCCTCTACACAAGTTAGAGCTTTTCTAGCCAAATGGTCTTTAAAAAGAAGATTTTTAAAGATTTTCTCTATATATTCCTTTGTAAAAATTCATCCCCCACTGTGGCCTCACCATACCACTGGACAATTATTTTAACAAACTTGATTCTATACGATTTGGAAATCCTTCCACTCAGATTTTGGCTTTCCTGGCCTAATAGTTTTGAGAAGAAGATTTTTTAGAGATTTTCTCTATGTATAAAAATGTATCCCCCATTGTGGCTCCGCCCTACCCCCAGGGACCATGATTTGAACAAACTTGAATCTACATTATCTAAGGATGGTTACCCGCCAATTTGAGCTTTCTTGGTTAAATAGTTTTTGAGAAGAAGATTTTTAAAGATTTTCTCTATATATTCCTATGTAAAAAAACTTGATCCCCCAATTGTGGCTCCATCCTACCCCCAGGGACCATGATTTGAACAAACTTGAATCTACACTACCTGAGGATGCTTCCATTCAAATTTGAGCTTTCCTGGCCTAATAGTTTTTGAGAAGAAGATTTTCTCTATATATTCCTATGTAAAACTTGATTCCCCCATTGAAGCCCCACCCTACCCCCAGGGACTATGATTTGAATAAGCTTGAATCTACACTACCTGAAGATGATTCCATTATAATATGAGCTTTTCTGACCTAATAGTTTTTGAGAAGAAGATTTTTATAGATTTTCTCTATATATTCCTATGTAAAACTTGATCCCCCAATTGTGGCCCCACCCTACCCCCGGGGACCATGATTTGAACAACTTTGAATCTACACTACCTGAGGATGCCTCCATTCAAATTTGAGCTTTTCTGGCCCAATAGTATTTGAGAAAAAGATTTTCACTATATATTCCTATGTAAAACTTGATACCCCAATTGTGGCCCCACCCTACCCCTGGGGACCATGATTTAAACAAATTTGAATATACATTACCTGTGGATGCTCCCATTTTAATTTGAGCTTTTCTGGCCTAATAGTTTATGAGAAGATTTTTGAAAAATACCAACAAATTTTCAATAATTATCAATTATCTCCCCTTTAAAGAGGGCGTGGCCCTTCATTTGAACAAACTTGAATCCCCTTCTCCTAGTGGTGCTTTGTGCCAAATTTGGTTGAAATCTGCCCAGTGGTTCTTGAGAAGAAGATGAAAATGTGAAAAGTTAACGACGACGCCGACAACGACAGACAACAAACAAATTGTGATCAGAAAAGCTCACTTGAGCCTTTGGCTCAGGTGAGCTAAAAACACAAAGCTACACCCAAGACCACGAACGCAGACATGAAAAATTCATAAAAATTCCATCATATTACATTCTACCCGGTTTTGTTTTCTTTTTTACTATGCAATAATAGTTTCCAGGGTTCATACATGAACGTGGGAAAAAAATTCTTTTGATTGGGGTTGTAAAGAAATACCACGTACAGTACTGTACATTTTATTACTCAAGATGTCATTACAAAAATTATCAACGGGACAACTATTGAACAATAGTTCAAACGGATGAAAAAAAACCAACCCTCATAATAAACTGCTACAACAGTACAATGGATAAAAACAGTGGATTTTATATTTTACTGTTTAATTTTTTCAACTTTGAGTCTACGATAAGCCGATCCCGGGGCTCGCTCATCAGAAGAAAAAAATACCGGCCTATGCCCCGAAAAATACGGTACGAGAGAGAATTCAAAATTTGTTAAAACCTAATTTACACACCCATCCCAATTCCTGAGTGATTTTTCTGTCAAAACAACAGATTGAAGAGAACTAATGAATAACTTTTGAATATTTTTTAAATGGTAAGTTTTACTCAAGATAAAATATAAAAAAAACTTCTTACTTGTACAACAGTGGCCAAATATTTTCTCATTTTTGGAAACTTGATGTATTCTGGATGTTTAAGTTCTACTTGATCTATGACATAGTTCAATGCATCAGCTCCTCGTATGAAACTTTCTTCCCCCTTAATCAACATGGAACACATATATATATATATATACATATAAAAGAAAATGCAGATACAAAGTTTCTATTTCACTAGCACTTTCTTGATTACAACAACTATCTTTAGGTAAAAATAAATATCTTATGTATGTTCACCTCAAGATGGATGACACACACACACACACACACTTTGGAACTGTGCATTTCCTTGTGATTATCAATACTGTGTGATTATATATATATCCAAGAAAAACCTCAGTGGTTGGAGAAATCTATACTTATAAATTAAGACATTTTGCAAACAACACGTGAGTTGATGTCCGTAAGCTATAATTGAATCTAACATTTTAAGTATTTAATCTTCGATAAACAATCTCAAAATAGCAAAAATGAGAGTAAGGCATTGGACAGACACGCTTCGGGGGATCTAAGTCAGTGGGAGTTTGCATCAAAATATATACTTGCATTGAAATGATAATGAATAATTACGTAAGAGTCCATATATATACCAGGAACTTATTTATAGAATGACACTGATAATATTTGACAAATGTTAAATAAATAAAATAAGCCAATTCCTTTCTTGGATGTTCAATTCAAGTTTTGATAGAAAAAACGTTCTAGAACAGGGTAACCAAGAACACAGGTTGACTAACTGATGCCAAGGCAGCAAAATAGGAAAAGTTTAACATTGCATCAAATAGAAAAAGTTTAACATTGCATCAGGCAGACAGCTTGGATCGGACAACTTTGGTTTAAAATATAACAATGATATACATGTGATTATGTTTTTAGATTACATGTACATACATTATACATGTACCACTGACAAAAAGTTAGTAAACTTTATATTAACATATTGTTTTAAAAGTTGTAAACCACAAACAGATTGTGTTGACAACGAATATATTATGTAAGCATAATTGCATATTTAGAAAGTTCAAAAACTGTTTTGGCTATTCTTTTTTGAATAATAAAAATACTTGTACAACTCTTTCAATCACATAACTTTTTAATTACATTAATTTTAATGATTAAAGCTGACATGAATTCATAAATACCTATTATTTCCCTTTTATCTCCGACTACTGCCACATTAGTTGTCGATTTTTACTGTTCTGCTCATCAAGAGGATTTTCTAAGATTTAATACATTTTACTTTATGGCCATATTGGCCCCACCCTAGAGCCCGAACCCCTAACCCAGGGGCCACAAATTTCACAATTTAGGTCAACTGTCACACTGTAAAACATATTTTAGATGTCTCTTGCACTATTGCTTTTCAGTTCCCCAGAATAAAAGTGACCTAATAGTTATTTAAATCTAAGTACCTTTGCAAAGACATAAGGATTGTTCAAAGAAATGCCAACTTCCTCTCTAGTCGCCACCAATAGATCAATCCCTTTTCTTATGGCAGGTGTTAGGAGAATTGGGACTTTTCTATTTCGCTTCCCAATAACTTCTACTAGATCCATGCTGAAAAATAAAAATGTCAATGCTAACATCAGCAGATTCTTCTTCATCATAGTTTCATAAAATGGAGCATTTGAAATATATTTTCAAAAATATTATACTTAATATACCGTTTAGCAATTTCTTGCTCAAGTGTCTGCAGTGTGTTGACTATCTCACTATTACACTGCCTCCAGTTGGCTCTTTCCAGGAACTTTGCTAGTAACATCTTTGACGCTTCATTTCCCCTTCGGAAATTGAAAGACTGCACTTTACACAGTAAAATTTTCGCGAAATTTCGCCAATTTGACATGGTTTTCTCTGTATTTAGAAGTGCTGTATACTCCCTCAACTTTGTGTCCAGGAATTTTTGGAGGCTTATCAAATCTTCGGTTACCGGAAGCATGTCTTTTTTGTTGAAACGCTTTTCTTTGGTAGTTTGGTGCGCAATACTAGAAATTTTTTCTGTCCATTCGACCTCGTGTAATGTGAGGAAATCTGTAGCCTCCTGTCTTGATATGGTATCTCTCTCTCTGATTGCTTTACCAATCTTGAAATTGGCCATACGCCTTATTAAATGTCCAATTTTTTTCCCCATTTCTGGTTTCTTGAACATTTTCACTCCATTCAAACTTCTTTCGTCACAAACGCCAACTAAGTCCTTTGTAGATTCTAAAAACATATCGTAGTTCTCGGGTTTAATGTATGAGCTCATATCTAATCCATGCGAAGCATTCCGGTCCCTTAGTTTTCTTTTAAGTCTTGCAAGAAGGCGCAACCTGTACCTAACTTCTGAGGCACGTTGTTTGCCTAATTTTTCGAACAAAGTAGCTCCCAACTCCAGAAGGCTGTTATCCTTCAAGACTTCTTTGCCAACTTCATCATCTGTGAGAGCATTTGCAATAAAATGATAGAAGTCCCTCTTTTCCTTTTCACTTAAGCTTTTTCGCCCAACAGCACCTTCTAGGAGAAGTTGGCCAGCTTTTCTAAATTGTTCTACTCCTCTGATGTCATCCATATCTTTGTAGAAGTTGCTCAGTGGCTCTCCCATAAAAGGACAGGTTTTGCAGTGCCTCCAGAGCTCTCCTTTTAAGTAAAACCGTAAACAAAACTTGCATGGCAGGTAATCTGACTGTGTGTGTTTTCCACCTACTGGTCTTCTTGCTACTATCAGAGGTAAACCTTTCTTTTTCTGCAACTGTTCTACATTATATAAAAAATCACCCATGTTTCTCAAGGAATCAAGTTCTTTTTCCCTGCGTCTTTGAGAGGTAGAATTTCTATTCTTTGATACTGCTGGAAGTTTTGCAACATCGGATTCATCTTGATGGTGTGTTAGAAGGTGTCTACTTATCTTCAAATCCCTTTTCCCACAATATAAACATGCATGCAACTTCTGGTAATCATGTTTTCCTTTTCTATTGAATCCTACTTCCTGCACTGAACTTGAAATTATCTCCTCTTCAGTAACTTTGTCTACATTCAACATGGGAAAGATATCACTACAGTCACTGTCACTTCCAGAAATATATAGTCTTGAATCTGTGAAATAAAAAATAGGTTATAGTCTTTTCCCTATGAACCAGCTACCAGCCAAATTGACTGCTTCAATTGATAAAATGTCCCCTTAGAAATCAATAACAATTTTTCTCCAAATTTGACATCAAGGCGGCTCAGCCAGTATAAGTCAAATTGGTAAGAATCTCAGACAAAGATAATCGCAGTCCAAGAAACTGCTGAAACAAAATCTATTATTACTTATTAGGCTAGTTACTGACTCACTACGGAAATATATTGGGTTGATCAATCTCATAGATGGCGAGGCAAAGCCCAGCCGTCTATGAAAATGATCAACCCATTGCCGTAGTGAGTCAGTAACTAACCTCATAAGTGCTTTGTTTTCCCGAGGACTATCAAGCGACATATTCATTTACAAAGAGTAGCGATCTACTCAAAGCCATGTACAAGATGCCTTACATCTCGTCCAATTAAATTCATTTAAAATCTTCAAAACTATCAATACCACCTTTCAAATATGCTTTAAAAATCTTCGCTTCACCCATATTACTTACAATGTTTTGTTGCTATTCAATTTTAAACCTCTGCAGAGATTTGAGCAAATTTAGACGCTGCCATTTTGTTCTGCTCCAGACACAACATTCAAAGGGCAACTACTCTAATTTAAAAATAATTCCAAAGGGCCACTACTCTAAATATTTTAATGACTTACTGAACACAATTTCTGTGTTAAATAATATGAAATATCGAGATGAGTAGGTGAGGTGGTGGCCAATGACGGTCATATTGCCAAATATTAATCCTCAAAGAACCTACATAGAGATATATGAGGCAATCACGTGCCATGTTTAATCCAATGAAAATGTGACATTACAGTACGAGGGAAAACAAATCTTGATAGGGATCAATAGCTTCAGTTTATCAGGCATTTTGACTGATAGTTTAACTAAAATGAAAACACAGGAACTTAATATTTAGTACTTATAACACATCAACTGATGTCATCGGTAGTAAAATATGTATATAATGACTGTAACAGACTTTCACAGTTATCTGACTTTCGGATAGCAATAAGTCAAGTTTTGTTCACAAAAAAATTTTAAGAATGGAGAGAAAATGTATATGTTTGCATCCTAAAATAAATTCAACTAGAAAACTGACCAGTCAGGAAGGGCCCCGCTATGACATTATAAGTAACAACTGTATTTTTAAAAATTCAAGATAATTCCTGAATGTCCAAAAACTCTAAATAGTAACCTTGTATCTGCATTAAACAGGGATAACCTCATGTCTTAAAAAAAAAAAAACTTCATTCAAAGTCACTGCACACCCTTTGACAATAGACACTCTGTCAGTGAAGTATGAGCTAGACTGGATCAAGGGGAGAGAAGATATGCTCCAGACAAGAATTTTATTTATAATTCTGCTTCACCTTAACCTTAGACCTAGAAATGATTCAAGGTCACTGCACACCTTTACCAAAAAGCACTCAGTGGGTGAAGCATGAGCGAGATTGGGGCAAGGGAAGAGAAGATATGCTCTGGACAAGCAATCTTGGACAGAGAGATGGATGGAAATGGATGGACAGACTGATCACTATAGGGCGCCTGCAGAACTAAGCCCTAATTACTAAACATAAACAAGTACAGGAAGAGAACTCCATTAACTGTTACAACCCTTCTCCAAAAACTCTTTGCAATGCTTACACGATATCTTAACTCTGATAGACAGCTCCATTCTTTATCTTTTCTAAATATATGAATTTACTCATTTCTTACACTGGAATTCCTGAGCAGAATAAAATAAGACGTATATATACCCTCCCCCTCTCATAAAATGTACGACTTCAAAAAATATCTAAACTGTTCGTACCATTTAAAATCTGACTATTTACAAGGTATCTATCAATTAATTTCCCTGAAAAACAATGCTTAAGAACTCATTACATCGAATTTATTGATTAGAACTAAACGTTGTTAGCGGTGTTGATTTGCGCTTAGGTCCAAACACTGTTTCACTTTCGGTTTTCCTGAGTAACTGCATAGGAGAATTGATTAAAATCAACTCCCAAAAATACCATTTGTTTTAAACAAATAAATGCATTTAAACTATATAACTATTTTGGCCCCGCCCTAGAACCAGAACCCTACTTCAGGGGACATTAAATTTATAATTTATAACTATACATCCATACATCAAAATTGAGTTGAATGTGTGCAACGGTTTTAAAGATAATGATTGGAAAGTGAATTTTCCATTTTTTTCAAAGATCAAGAGGCATAGCTCTGTCAAAAATCATTGTACCCAAACCAAATTCAAACTCAACCTGTAAATTCATATGATACATCCATATATTAAATTTGAATTTGGTTGAATGGTGCAACATATGTCGAGATAATGATCGGAAAGTGAATGACAGAGGGACGGAATGACGGAACAGGGTAACACTATATGCCCCTCTCTTTTTCTGACGGGGGCATAAAAACTGAGGGAGTTGTTATCTGTATAACAGGTAATTTTTTCGCACCGCCTGTTAGGCGAAAATTTTTTTTTTAATTGGATTACGGATTTTTTATTAAAAAAATTGGGTCGGTAGGTCGAAAAAAAAACGAAAAAAAAACTGGCAAACATGATACGTGGGTTCTTTCACTTTCAATAACTTCTGACACCACTTTACAGGCCTCTCACACCCGTTTTTTGGTACTGGGGCTGGGGCCACAAGGATTGGGAAAAATGCGACGTTTTGATAGAAATTGGGAATTTTTTTCCTTGCTTTATGTACAGTCTCCTGAACAAAAAACTAATTAATTGGATTTTTATAAAAATTAATATTTTTTTTTTTAATTATTTTTAAAACTGGGAACATGTGTGTATGATAATGAGAAGAAAAAAAAGTTTATTCACAGTGTGTATTACAAATTTGTTAATGAAGATTTAAAATTTCCAAAAAGGTTTTTGTGTAATTACTATATGTCAAATGCAAAGAAAAAATGATTTTTTTTTTTATTTAAAAAATAATTATCTTATTGTTTTAATGTAAAATTTTATCTATTTTTTATACCTTTTACAAATAAATGTTTTTTGATTGTGTAAGCTTAATGATAATATTTATAAAATCAGTCTCTGTTCTTCTGTGTATTTGGGGTATTAGTCCAACCCTCTGACCCACTTACTACCGTTTTGTAGAGGATCTGCCTAGACAAACCTTTTTATAATAATTTTAGCATTTATTGCAGAATTATAAATTATTAACAGCTTATCAACTAACTGTAATATCATGATTTAAAGTAATAAACATCGTTTTTATTAAAATTACACTGTCTCTATCTGAGGAAATTCTGGTTAAGTTACCGATCACAAGAAACAGTTTACAACGCGGTAGTGTTGCACATCTTCACAGTGTTTTTATGACTGCTGAATAAACATGATAAATATTAAGAATAAGTATGGTTTTCTTTTAAGGTACATTATTTATTTTAGGCAATCTCAAATTGAGAAAACACACTCAATTTTGGGAAAAAAGATACCTTTTTCACGTTGGGAATGGGGCCGAATATCGGCCCCAATTAAAGAGAATCGAGAGGCCTGACTTGCCCTACAGTATGTGTGGGACAACACTGTTTCAAGGTCTTAAACGACAGTTTAATGTAATTTTTGCAAATGACAGATATGTGAAAGTATGCCATTTAAATGATAAAACACAGACCACCATTAGACAACATGGCACGTGTGTGATATAGAAGTAACTGAAAGTGTAAAAGTTACGGTATTTTTGTCGTGAATGAAACCAATTTATGTGGTTTTTATTGATATTTTTCACCAGTCATTTTATTTTATTTTTTGTATTTCTTTTATTTTATGTCGGTCAGTAAAAAAAAATTTGGAAAAGTGCATTTTATTTTTTTTCTAAAAGTCAAAAAAATTCGGTCGGCGGATCCGTAATCCAACGAATAAAAAAACGTTCGCCTTATTTTCACCATTTCCATCATTCCTCTGGAAAACCCAGCAAAAATACACGATTATCATTTATGCAATGCTTACCAGTAGCTACAGCATTTCCGTCAAGTTCTGGAGAAGCTTGCCCATGTTCATTGAAAGTTTGGGGACCATCACTTTCTGTATGAGAATGGGGACCTGTGAGAGGTGCCAGGTGGAACCCATCTGGTGATGCCGGCTCTCTTGTGGGGGATGCTGGACTCTTGTCCTCATCTCTCCTCACTTCCTCCAATTCCACTTCCCCTCTGTTATCTTTAACATAAGAGAAAAGTTATCAATGTCATTGACAGTAAACCAAATTTTCTTTTGCATGAGCAGTCCATAATCCATTTGTCAACCTTCTTTTGATAAACACTACCTAACCAGAAAAATGGGCTACCCTGTATGCAATATTATGCAGAAAATGACTAATTTCACAAGTTGGTATTTTTTGCATTCATTCTTGAAAACCATATTCCAAGTTATAAACAGATTTCTGATATATGCACAATCAACCTGTAAAACAAAACTTCCAGTCTTCAAAACTGTAGGAGCTGTTAAAGGTACAATAGGGTATTTTTTAGGCAGCCACTTGCTTTTCTCACCAATTCCATTACCAGACATTACCACAGGAAAACCCAGCTAAAATACATGTATTTCTTTCATGCAATGCTTACCACTAGCTACAGCATTTCCGTCAAGTTCTGGAGAAGCTTGCCCAAGTTCATTGAAAGTTTGGGGACCATCACTTTCTGTATGAGAATGGGGACCTGCGAGAGATGCCAGGTGGAACCCATCTGCTGATGCCGGCTCTCTTGTGGGGGATGCTGGACTCTTGTCCTCATCTCTCCTCACTTCCTCCAGTTCCACTTCCCCTCTGTTATCTTTAACATGAGAGAAAAGTTGTCAATGTGACTGACAGTAAACCAGATTTTCTTTTGCATTAACAATCAATAGCCTATTTGTCAACCCTGAATTGATAAACACTACTTTACCAGAAAAATGTGGTACCCTATACATAATATAATACCAAAAAATGACTAACTTCAACAGTTGGTATTTTTGGCATCAATAATTACAAATCAAAATTCAAGTACTTTGCACATCTGTGATCAATGTGCTATCAACCTGTAAATCAAAAACTTCCAATCTTGAAAACTTTACCAGGAGTTATCTGTACAATAGGGGTATCTTTTCAGCAGCTGCCTCATACTTTCATCATTTTCATTAAAAAATTCTTCCGGTTTAAATTCATGATTATTATTAATGCAATGCTTACATCTGATGAAGGCATTTCCGTCAAGCTTTGGGAAAGCTTCCCAATAGTCATTGGAAATCCGGGGACCATCGCTTTCTGTAAAAGAATGGGGACCTGCGAGAGATGCCAGGTGGAACCCATCTGCTGAGGCCGGCTCTCTTGTGGGGGATGCTGGACTCTTATCCTCATCTCTCTTCACTTCCTCCAGTTCCACTTCCCCTCTGTTATCTTTAACATAAGAGAAAAGTTATCAATGTGATTGACAGTAAACCAAATTTTCTTTTGCATGAGCAGTCCATAATCCATTTGTCAACCTTCTTTTGATAAACACTACCTAACCAGTAAAATGGGCTACCCTGTATGCAATATTATGCAGAAAATGACTAATTTCACAAGTTGGTATTTTTTGCATTCATTCTTGAAAACCATATTCCAAGTTATAAACAGATTTCTGATATATGCACAATCAACCTGTAAAACAAAACTTCCAGTCTTCAAAACTGTAGGAGCTGTTAAAGGTACAATAGGGTATTTTTTAGGCAGCCACTTGCTTTTCTCACCATTTCCATTACCAGACATTACCACAGGAAAACCCAGCTAAAATACATGTATTTCTTTCATGCAATGCTTACCACTAGCTACAGCATTTCCGTCAAGTTCTGGAGAAGCTTGCCCATGTTCATTGAAAGTTTGGGGACCATCACTTTCTGTATGAGAATGGGGACCTGTGAGAGGTGCCAGGTGGAACCCATCTGGTGATGCCGGCTCTCTTGTGGGGGATGCTGGACTCTTGTCCTCATCTCTCCTCACTTCCTCCAGTTCCACTTCCCCTCTGTTATCTTTAAAATAAGAGAAAAGTTGTCAATGTGACTGACAGTAAACCAGATTTTCTTTTGCATAAACAATCCATAGCCTATTTGTCAACCCCGAATTGATAAACACTACTTTACCAGAAAAATGTGGTACCCTATACATAATATAATGCCAAAAAATGACTAACTTCAACAGTTGGTGTTTTTGGCATCAATAATTACAAATCAAATTCAAGTAATATGCACATCTGTGATAAATGAGCTATCAGCCTGTAAATCAAAAACTTCCAATCTTGAAAACTTTACCAGAAGTAATTCGTAGAATAGGGGTATCTTTTTAGCAGCTGTTCATACTTTCATCATTTCCATTAAAAGATTTTTCCTCTGGAAAACTTGGTTAAAACACTTTTTCATATATGCAATGCTTACCTCTAGCTAATGCAGGTCCGTTTAGCTCTGGAAAAGCCTGCCAAGAGTCATTGAAAGTTTGGGGATCATCACAGGTTTTCTTTTGCATGAACAGTCCATAGTCTAGTAAAACACAACATTATATAATATAACAATATCATATAATACAATTTAATGTGATATAATACTATACTATAGAAACCAATATCATATTATACAATATCGTATGATACAATATTATAAAATATAAATATTGTATAATATGATACAATATTCTATATTGCAATATCATGTGATAATATAATAAAAAAAATAATATATAATATATTATACAATATTGTATCATAATATACTGTATCATATTAAACAATAGTATATCATATCATACAATACTTTATCATAAGAATCATGTTATATCGTTTAACAATAAACACATCTATATATCAAGCTGGTTTGAGTGAGGTAGGAGATTTTTTTAGCATCCTTGGTAATGGAGATCAGGCTCTGCATCTGAAGCTACCTCTGCATTTCATTAATTTTATAATATAGTTAAATCAACTATGCAAGCTATTATCTATAGAACATGTGACCTGTTCCAAATTTCAGAATTCAATGCAAGTCTGTCAGGTGCATCAGTATCATTAGACGCACCATCCATGCAAGTTTGATGAAGTTAGGACAAGTAATAACTAAGATATCATCATCAGAGGGCACCTGTTTACAAAAACTTTAACCAACTCTTTAAACCTTAACCTCAACCAGCATCTGAAACCTATGGCTCAGATTCAGCATTCAAGCCTGTCAGGTGCATCAGTATCATAAGACGCACCATCCGTGCCAGATTGATGAAGTTAGGACAAGTAGTAACCAAGATATAATCATCAGAGGGCACAAACTCCAAAAACTTTAACCAGCTTTAAAAACCTTAACCTCCTCCAGCATTTGAAACCTAATGCTCAGATTCAGCATTCAAGCCTGACTCGAGCATCAGTATCATAAGAAGTTTGGTGAAGTTAAATGGACTTGGACACGATTTGAGATCAAAAATTTATTTTTATTTTTTATGAATAAAATGGTTTACTGGTGCATTTTAAATAATTGACCAAAATACTGAATGTTAAAGTCAAGTTACAAGCAAGATACAGAAGTAAGAATTGATTGTTATGTAACAAAGCACGAGTCTTATAGTTGTTTACAAAAAAATATAATGTAGAGAATTACCATTTCTTAGACAAAATTACATGTAAAAAACAATTTAAACTAATTCAATATCTTCATAAATACTATTATCAACAAAAGAGAGATACATTTGATTGAAACTTACACCAATACAACACAGATGTAAATCAAAGTACAGAAGTACTGACGGGAGTTGATTTTATCGATTATCATTTATTTTAAAATCAGCGAGATGTGATTTTGCGTGGCAAGTAGTATCAGTAATCGAAATATTTCTGAGAAATTGTATGGATTTAGGGAAGATTGAACTCTAGTTTTGTTCAACCAAATGCACGACTGTCTCAGTATATCTCCGACAAGCAAGAGAGACTCTCTGTTCTGTCGGATATTAACGGAGACAGCCGAGCATCTGGTTGAATGAGACTAGTACATTGAAGTCTAGCGTATGAATACATACAACTTCGAAAAATATCGAAACTATTTGTACCATTTAAAATTTTACTATTTTCATGGTATTAATAAATAAGTTTTCTCAAAAAACAATGCTTCAGAATACACTGCATCAAATTTATCGATTATTTTCAAGAACTAAGAGTTGTCAGCAGTATTGATTTGTGCTTAGGTCCAAACACTGTTTCACTTTCGGATTGCAAAAGAAAGTGCATAGGAGAGTTGATTAAAATCAACTCCCAAAAATGACATTATTCGTGCTTTGTTTAAAAATCAAAGAATTAAGAACTCTGTATCTTGCTTATAACTTGATATTTGACATTCAAATTTTGACATTGCATTATAAACCTTTATATTTATCACGATAAACATTGAAAATGGAAAAATAAAATTTGAAAATTTAGGTCAAATCGTCTCCAAGTCCCATTAAGACCAGTAGTGGCTAAGATATAATCATCAGAGGGCACCTGCAACAAAAACATTAACCAGCTCTAAAAACCTTAACCTCCTCATGCATCCGAAACCCATAGCTCAATTTCAGTATTCAAGCCTGTCTGGTGCATCAGTATCATAAGACACACCATCCATGCAAATTTGGGGAAGTCAGGAGCAGCAGTTACTTAGATATTACTATCAAAGGGCACCTGCAACAAAAACTTTAACCTGCTCCAAAAACCTTAACCTCCTCCAGCACCTGAAATTTAGGACCCATATTCAACATCATAGTCCTACAAGTCGATAAGAAGGTCCAGATGCAACATCCATGCAAGTCTGAGAAAGATAGGACAAGTAATAACTTAGATACAGGACCTGCAAAAAAAACTTTAACCAGGTCCGGACGCCGACGCCGAGGGTATAGCATAAGCTCCCCTTGACTTCGTCTCAGTGAGCTAAAAATGGGGCAACCTAGATGCAATATTATTCATAAAATAACTATCTTCAACAGTTGTTATCATTTTCATCGACGATTAAAATCAAAATCTAACAAATATGAACATCTGTGATCAATGTGCTATCACCCTGTAAAACAAAAACTTCCAATCTTGATAACTGTTGAGCTGCTATCTGTACAATAAAGTATTTCTTTGGCAACCACTTGATATTCTCACCATTTTCATTACTAGACACTTCCTCTGGAAAACCCAGCAAAAATACACGATTATCATTTATGCAATCCTTACCACAGGCTACAGCATTTCCTTCAAGCTCTGGGAAAGCTTCCCAAAAGTCATTAAAAGTTTGGGGACCATCACTTTCTGTATGAGAATGGCGACCTGTGAGAGATGTCAGGTGAAACTCATCTCCTGATGCCGGCTCTCTTGTGGGGGATGCTGGACTCTTGTCCTCATCTCTCCTCACTTCCTCCTGTTCCAATTCCCATCTTTTATCTTAAAAAATAAGTTGTGAATGTGATTGACAGTAAACCAGATCTTTTGCATGAACAGTATCCACAGTCCATTTCTTAACCCTGAATTGATAAACACTACTTTACCAAACAAGAGACCCATGGGCCACATCGCTCACCTGAGGAACAATAGGTATGATAAAATAAGCTTAATGGAGTCATAATACAAACAATCTGGACAATGTACAATTATACATGTAGATCCTGTATAAATCAAATCCATTTTTACCCCTGGATATTCTTAAGTTTATAATCATTAGTCCCTTTTCTAACAGGATGATTTGATAGTCATACAACATGTTGAGTATTGCAGTCCTCAAAAAGATCCTTTACAATTGTTTATATCTGGGATATTAAGCTAGATCAAACTCTGAACCTTCTTGCGAGGCCGAAGAATTGTCCTGGAGCCAAAGTCTTAACAATTACAAAGAATCATCTGGCTGATTAGTTTCTGAGAAGAAGATTTTAAAAGATTTACTCTATATATTCCTATGTAAAACTTTAAGACCCCCCCCCCCAAATGTGGCCTCACCCTACCCCCAGGGATCATGTTTTCACAACTTTGAATCAACACTACCTGAGGATACTTCCACACAAGTTTCAGCTTTCCTGGCTGATTAGTTTCTGAGAAGAAGAATTTTAAAGATTTACTCTATATATTCCTATGTAAAACTTCGACCCTCCATTGTGCCCCACCCTACCCCCAGGGATCATGATTTTCACAACTTTGAATCTGCACTACCTGAGGATGCTTCCACACAAGTTTCAGTTTTCCTGGCTGATTAGTTTCTGAGAAGAAGATTTTTAAAGATTTACTTATATATTCCTATGTAAAACTTCGACGCCCCCATTGTGGCCCCACCCTACCCTCGGGGGCCATGATTTTCACAACTTTGAATCTACACTACCTGATGATGCTTCCACACAAGTTTCAGCTTTCCTGGCTGCTTAGTTTCTGAGAAGAAGAATTTTTAAAGATTTACTCTATATATTCCTATGTAAAAATTCGATCCCCCATTGTGGCCCCACCCCACCCCCAGGGATCATGAACTTCACAACTTTGAATCTACACTACCTGAGGATGCTTCCACACAAATTTCAGCTTTCCTGGCCGATTAGTTTCTGAGAAGAAGATTTTTAAAGATTTACTCTCTATATTCCTATGTAAAACTTCGACCCCCCATTGTGGCCCCACCCTACCCCCCGGGGTTCATGAATTTCACAACTTTGAATTTACACTACCTGAGGATGCTTCAACACAAGTTTCAGCTTTCCTGGCTTTCTGGTTCTTGAGAAGAAGATTTTTGAAAATTTCTTGAAATTTTTCATTAATTTCTAGCTATCTCCCTTTGAAAACGAGTGTGGCCCTTAAATTTTACAACTTTGAATCCCCTTTGCCTAAGGATGATTTGTGCCAAGTTTGGTTGAAAATGGCCCAGTAGTTCTTGAGAAGATGTTGAATATGTGAAAAGTTTACGGACAGACGGACGGACGACAGACTAACTGTGATCAGAATAGCTCACCTGAGCTTTCAGCTCAGCTGAGCTAAAAAATGTGGTACCTTATATGTAATAAAATGCCAAAAAAAGAATAAATTCAACAGTTGGTATTATTTGAATCAATGATTAAAATCAAAATCCAAGTAATAAGCACATCTGTGATAAATGTGCTATCAATGCATAAAACGAAAACTTTCCATCTTGAAAACTGTAGAGTTGTTATCTGTACAACAGGAATATCTTTGGTAACTGCTTGCAACTTTCATCATTTCCTTCAAAAGATTCTATCTCTGGAAAACCTGGTTTAAATTCATGATTATCATTAATGAAATCCTTACCACTGGCTACAGCATTTCCGTCAAGCTCTGGGAAAGCTTCCCAATAGTCATTGAAAGTTTGGGGACCACCACTTCCTGTAAAAGAATGGGGACCTGCGAGAGATGCCAGGTGGAACCCATCTGCTGATGCTGGCTCTCTTGTGGGGGATGCTGGACTCTTGTCCTCATCTCTCCTCACTTCCTCCAGTTCCACTTCCCCTCTGTTATCTTTAACATAAGAGAAAAGTTGTCAATGTGACTGACAGTAAACCAAATTTTCTTTTGCATGAGCAGTCCATAATCCATTTGTCAACTTTCTTTTGATAAACACTACCTAACCAGTAAAATGGGCTACCCTGTATGCAATATTATGCAGAAAATGACTAATTTCACAAGTTGGTATTTTTTGCATTCATTCTTAAAAACCAAATTCCAAGTTATAAACAGATTTCTGATATATGCACAATCAACCTGTAAAACAAAACTTCCAGTCTTCAAAACTGTAGGAGCTGTTAAAGGTACAATAGGGTATTTTTAGGCAGCCACTTGCTTTTCTCACCAATTCCATTACCAGACATTACCACAGGAAAACCCAGTTAAAATACATGTATTTCATTCATGCAATGCTTACCACAAGCTACAGCATTTCCGTCAAATTCTGGAGAACCTTGCCCACGTTCATTGAAAGTTTGGGGACCATCACTTCCTGTATGAGAATGGGGACCTGCGAGAGGTGCCAGGTGGAACCCATCTGGTGATGCCGGCTCTCTTGTGGGGGATGCTGGACTCTTGTCCTCATCTCTCCTCACTTCCTCCAGTTCCACTTCCCCTCTGTTATCTTTAACATGAGAGAAAAGTTGTCAATGTGACTGACAGTAAACCAGATTTTCTTTTGCATTAACAATCAATAGCCTATTTGTAACCCTGAATTGATAAACACTACTTAACCAAAAAATGTGGTACCCTATACATAATATAATGCCAAACAAGAGGCGCATGGGCCACATCGCTCACCTGAGGAACAATAGGTATGATAAAATCAGCTTAATGGACTCATAATACAAACAATCTGGACAATGTACAATAATACACGTAGATCCTGTATAAATAAAATCCATTTTTCCCCTGGATATTCTTATGTTTATAATCATTAGTCCCTTTTCTAACAGGATGATTTTATAGTCATATCGCATGTTGAGTATTGTAGTTCTCAAAAAGCTCCTTAACAAATGTTTATACATGGAATATAAAGCTAGATCAAACTCTGAACCTTCTTGTGAGGCCAAAGAATTGTCCTGGAGCCAAAGTCTTAACAATTATAAAGAATCATTTGGCTGATTAGTTTCTGAGAAGAAGATTTTTAAAGATTTACTCTATATAATCCTATGTAAAACTTCGACCCCCCATTGTGGCCCCAACGTATGCCAAGAGGTAATGAATTTCACAACTTTGAATCTACACTACGATGCTTCCACACAAGTTTCAGCTTTCCTGGCTGATTAGTTTCTGAGAAGAAGATTTTTAAAGATTTACTCTATATATTCCTATGTAAAACTTCGACCCCCCCATTGTGGCCCCATCCTACATCCAGGGGTCATGAATTTCACAACTTTGAATCTACACTACCTGAGGATGCTTCCACACAAGTTTCAGCTTTCCTGGCTGATTATTTTCTGTCGAGTGAGAAGAAGATACTCTATATATTCCTATGTAAAACTTCGACCCCCAATAGTGGCCCCAACCTACCCCCGGGGGTCATGAAATTCACAACTATGAATCTACACTACCTGAGGATGCTTCCAAACAGGTTTCAGCTTTCCTGGCTGATTAGTTTCTGAGAACAAGATTTTAAAAGATTTACTCTATATATTCCTATGTTAAACTTAGACCCCCCCCCCATTGTGGCCCCACCCTACATCCAGGGGTCATGAATTTCACAACTTTGAATCTACACTACCTGAGGATGCTTCCACACAAGTTTCAGCTTTCCTGGCTGATTAATTTCTGAGAAGATTTTTAAAGATTTACTGTATATATTCCTATGTAAAACTTCGACCCCCCCATTGTGGCCCCACCCTACCCCCGGGGGCCATGATTTTCACAACTTTGAATCTACACTACCTGATGATGCTTCCACACAAGTTTCAGCTTTCCTGGCTGATTAATTTCTGAGAAGAAGATTTTTAAAGATTCACTGTATATATTCCTATGTAAAACTTAGACCCCCCATTGTCGCCCCACCCTACATCCAGGAGTCATGAATTTCACAACTTTGAATCTACACTACCTGAGGATGCTTCTACACAAGTTTCAGCTTTCCTGGCCGATTAGTTTCTGAGAAGAAGATTTTTAAAGATTTACTCTCTATATTCCTAAGTAAAACTTCGACCCCCCATTGTGGCCCCATCCTACATCCAGGGGTCATGAATTTCACAACTTTGAATTTACACTACCTGAGGATGCTTCAACACAAGTTTCAGCTTTCCTGGCTTTCTGGTTCTTGAGAAGAAGATTTTTGAAAATTTCTTGAAATTTTTCATTAATTTCTAACTATCTCCCCTTGAAAACGAGTGTGGCCCTTAATTTTTACAACTTTGAATCCCCGTTGCCTAAGGATGATTTGTGCCAAGTTTGGTTGAAAATGGCCCAGTAGTTCTTGAGAAGATGTTGAAAATGTGAAAAGTTTACAGACAGACAGACAGACGGACGGAAAGACAGACGGACGACAGACAAAATGTGATCAGAATAGCTCACTTGAGCTTTCAGCTCAGGTGAGCTAAAAATGACTAACTTCAACAGTTAGTATTTTTGGCATCAATAACTACAAATCAAAATTCAAGTAATATGCACATCTGTGATCAATGTGCTATCAACCTGTAAATCAAAAACTTCCAATCTTGAAAACTTTACCAGGAGTTATCTGTACAATAGGGGTATCTTTTCAGCAGCTGCCTCATACTTTCATCATTTCCATTAAAAAATTCTTCCGGTTTAAATTCATGATTATTATTAATGCAATGCTTACATCTGACTAAGGCATTTCCGTCAAGCTGTGGGAAAGCTTCCCAATAGTCATTCAAAGTTTGGGGACCACCACTTCCTGTAAAAGAATGGGGACCTGCGAGAGATGCCAGGTGGAACCCATCTGCTGATGCCGGCTCTCTTGTGGGGGATGCTGGACTCTTGTCCTCATCTCTCCTCACTTCCTCCAGTTCCACTTCCCCTCTGTTATCTTTAACATAAGAGAAAAGTTGTCAATGTGACTGACAGTAAACCAAATTTTCTTTTGCATGAGCAGTCCATAATCCATTTGTCAACTTTCTTTTGATAAACACTACCTAACCAGTAAAATGGGCTACCCTGTATGCAATATTATGCAGAAAATGACTAATTTCACAAGTTGGTATTTTTTGCATTCATTCTTAAAAACCAAATTCCAAGTTATAAACAGATTTCTGATATATGCACAATCAACCTGTAAAACAAAACTTCCAGTCTTCAAAACTGTAGGAGCTGTTAAAGGTACAATAGGGTATTTTTAGGCAGCCACTTGCTTTTCTCACCAATTCCATTACCAGACATTACCACAGGAAAACCCAGTTAAAATACATGTATTTCATTCATGCAATGCTTACCACAAGCTACGGCATTTCCGTCAAATTCTGGAGAACCTTGCCCACGTTCATTGAAAGTTTGGGGACCATCACTTCCTGTATGAGAATGGGGACCTGCGAGAGGTGCCAGGTGGAACCCATCTGGTGATGCCGGCTCTCTTGTGGGGGATGCTGGACTCTTGTCCTCATCTCTCCTCACTTCCTCCAGTTCCACTTCCCCTCTGTTATCTTTAACATGAGAGAAAAGTTGTCAATGTGACTGACAGTAAACCAGATTTTCTTTTGCATAAACAATCAATAGCCTATTTGTCAACCCTGAATTGATAAACACTACTTTACCAGAAAAATGTGATACCCTATACATAATATAATGCCAAAAAATGACTGACTTCAACAGTTGGTATTTCTGGCATCAATAATTACAAATCAAAATTCAAGTACTCTGCACATCTGTGATCAATGTGCTATCAACCTGTAAATCAAAAACTTCCAATCTTGAAAACTTTACCAGGAGTTATCTGTACAATAGGGGTATCTTTTCAGCAGCTGCCTCATACTTTCATCATTTCCATTAAAAAATTCTTCCGGTTTAAATTCATGATTATTATTAATGCAATGCTTACATCTGACTAAGGCATTTCCGTCAAGCTGTGGGAAAGCTTCCCAATAGTCATTAAAAGTTTGGGGACCACCACTTCCTGTAAAAGAATGGGGACCTGCGAGAGATGCCAGGTGGAACCCATCTGCTGATGCCGGCTCTCTTGTGGGGGATGCTGGACTCTTGTCCTCATCTCTCCTCACTTCCTCCAGTTCCACTTCCCCTCTGTTATCTTTAACATAAGAGAAAAGTTGTCAATGTGATTGACAGTAAACCAAATTTTCTTTTGCATGAGCAGTCCATAATCCATTTGTCAACTTTCTTTTGATAAACATTACCTAACCAGTAAAATGGGCTACCCTGTATGCAATATTATGCAGAAAATGACTAATTTCACAAGTTGGTATTTTTTGCATTCATTCTTAAAAACCAAATTCCAAGTTATATACAGATTTCTGATATATGCACAATCAACCTGTAAAACAAAACTTCCAGTCTTCAAAACTGTAGGAGCTGTTAAAGGTACAATAGGGTATTTTTTAGGCAGCCACTTGCTTTTCTCACCAATTCCATTACCAGACATTACCACAGGAAAACCCAGTTAAAATACATGTATTTCATTCATGCAATGCTTACCACTAGCTACAGCATTTCCGTCAAATTCTGGAGAACCTTGCCCATGTTCATTGAAAGTTTGGGGACCATCACTTTCTGTATGAGAATGGGGACCTGCGAGAGATGCCAGGTGGAACCCATCTGCTGATGCCGGCTCTCTTGTGGGGGATGCTGGACTCTTGTCCTCATCTCTCCTCACTTCCTCCAGTTCCACTTCCCCTCTGTTATCTTTAACATGAGAGAAAAGTTGTCAATGTGACTGACAGTAAACCAGATTTTCTTTTGCATTAACAATCCATAGCCTATTTGTCAACCCCGAATTGATAAACACTACTTTACCAGAAAAATGTGGTACCCTATACATAATATAATGCCAAAAAATGACTAACTTCAATAGTTGGTATTTTCTGCATCAATAATTACAAATCAAAATTCAAGTACTATGCACATCTGTGATCAATGTGCTATCAACCTGTAAATCAAAAACTTCCAATCTTGAAAACTTTACCAGGAGTTATCTGTACAATTTTCAGCAGCTGCCTCATACTTTCATCATTTCCATTAAAAAATTCTTCCGGTTAAAATTAGTGATTATCATTAATGCAATGCTTACATCTGACTAAGGCATTTCCGTCAAGCTGTGGGAAAGCTTCCCAATAGTCATTGGAAATCCGGGGACCATCAATTTCCGTAAAAGAATGGGGACCTGCGAGAGGTGCCAGGTGGAACCCATCTGCTGATGCCGGCTCTCTTGTGGGGGATGCTGGACTCTTGTCCTCATCTCTCCTCACTTCCTCCAGTTCCACTTCCCCTCTGTTATCTTTAACATAAGAGAAAAGTTGTGACTGACAGTAAACCAAATTTTCTTTTGCATGAGCAGTCCATAATCCATTTGTCAACCTTCTTTTGATAAACACTACCTAACCAGAAAAATGGGCTATCCTGTATGCAATATTATGCAGAAAATGACTAATTTCACAAGTTGGTATTTTTTGCATTCATTCTTAAAAACCAAATTCCAAGTTATAAACAGATTTCTGATATATGCACAATCAACCTGTAAAACAAAACTTCCAGTCTTCAAAACTGTAGGAGCTGTTAAAGGTACAATAGGGTATTTTTTAGGCAGCCACTTGCTTTTCTCACCATTTCCATTACCAGACATTACCACAGGAAAACCCAGCTAAAATACATGTATTTCTTTCATACAATGCTTACCACTAGCTACAGCATTTTCGTCAAGTTCTGGAGAAGCTCTCCCATGTTCATTTAAAGTTTGGGGACCATCACTTTCTGTATGAGAATGGGGACCTGTGAGAGGTGCCAGGTGGAACCCATCTGGTGATGCCGGCTCTCTTGTGGGGGATGCTGGACTCTTGTCCTCATCTCTCCTCACTTCCTCCAGTTCCACTTCCCCTCTGTTATCTTTAACATGAGAGAAAAGTTGTCAATGTGACTGACAGTAAACCAGATTTTCTTTTGCATAAACAATCAATAGCCTATTTGTCAACCCTGAATTGATAAACACTACTTTACCAGAAAAATGTGGTACCCTATACATAATATAATGCCAAAAAATGACTTTACTTCAACAATTGGTATTTTCTGCATCAATAATTAAAAATCAAAATTCAAGTAATATGCATATCTGTGGTAAATGTGCTATCAACCTGTAAATCAAAAACTTCCAATCTTGAAAACTTTACCAGGAGTTATCTGTACAATAGGGGTATCTTTTCAGCAGCTACTTCATACTTTCATCATTTCCATTAAAAAATTCTTCTGGTTTAAATTAGTGATTATCATTAATGCAATGCTTACATCTGATGAAGGCATTTCCGTCAAGCTGTGGGAAAACTTCCCAATAGTCATTGGAAATCCGGGGACCATCGCTTTCTGTAAAAGAATGGGGACCTGCGAGAGATGCCAGGTGGAACCCATCTGCTGATGCCGGCTCTCTTGTGGGGGATGCTGGACTCTTGTCCTCATCTCTCCTCACTTCCTCCAGTTCCACTTCCCCTCTGTTATCTTTAACATAAGAGAAAAGTTGTCAATGTGACTGACAGTAAACCAAATTTTCTTTTGCATGAGCAGTCCATAATCCATTTGTCAACTTTCTTTTGATAAACACTACCTAACCAGTAAAATGGGCTACCCTGTATGCAATATTATGCAGAAAATGACTAATTTCACAAGTTGGTATTTTTTGCATTCATTCTTAAAAACCAAATTCCAAGTTATAAACAGATTTCTGATATATGCACAATCAACCTGTAAAACAAAACTTCCAGTCTTCAAAACTGTAGGAGCTGTTAAAGGTACAATAGGGTATTTTTAGGCAGCCACTTGCTTTTCTCACCAATTCCATTACCAGACATTACCACAGGAAAACCCAGTTAAAATACATGTATTTCATTCATGCAATGCTTACCACAAGCTACGGCATTTCCGTCAAATTCTGGAGAACCTTGCCCACGTTCATTGAAAGTTTGGGGACCATCACTTCCTGTATGAGAATGGGGACCTGCGAGAGGTGCCAGGTGGAACCCATCTGGTGATGCCGGCTCTCTTGTGGGGGATGCTGGACTCTTGTCCTCATCTCTCCTCACTTCCTCCAGTTCCACTTCCCCTCTGTTATCTTTAACATGAGAGAAAAGTTGTCAATGTGACTGACAGTAAACCAGATTTTCTTTTGCATAAACAATCAATAGCCTATTTGTCAACCCTGAATTGATAAACACTACTTTACCAGAAAAATGTGATACCCTATACATAATATAATGCCAAAAAATGACTGACTTCAACAGTTGGTATTTCTGGCATCAATAATTACAAATCAAAATTCAAGTACTCTGCACATCTGTGATCAATGTGCTATCAACCTGTAAATCAAAAACTTCCAATCTTGAAAACTTTACCAGGAGTTATCTGTACAATAGGGGTATCTTTTCAGCAGCTGCCTCATACTTTCATCATTTCCATTAAAAAATTCTTCCGGTTTAAATTCATGATTATTATTAATGCAATGCTTACATCTGACTAAGGCATTTCCGTCAAGCTGTGGGAAAGCTTCCCAATAGTCATTAAAAGTTTGGGGACCACCACTTCCTGTAAAAGAATGGGGACCTGCGAGAGATGCCAGGTGGAACCCATCTGCTGATGCCGGCTCTCTTGTGGGGGATGCTGGACTCTTGTCCTCATCTCTCCTCACTTCCTCCAGTTCCACTTCCCCTCTGTTATCTTTAACATAAGAGAAAAGTTGTCAATGTGATTGACAGTAAACCAAATTTTCTTTTGCATGAGCAGTCCATAATCCATTTGTCAACTTTCTTTTGATAAACATTACCTAACCAGTAAAATGGGCTACCCTGTATGCAATATTATGCAGAAAATGACTAATTTCACAAGTTGGTATTTTTTGCATTCATTCTTAAAAACCAAATTCCAAGTTATATACAGATTTCTGATATATGCACAATCAACCTGTAAAACAAAACTTCCAGTCTTCAAAACTGTAGGAGCTGTTAAAGGTACAATAGGGTATTTTTTAGGCAGCCACTTGCTTTTCTCACCAATTCCATTACCAGACATTACCACAGGAAAACCCAGTTAAAATACATGTATTTCATTCATGCAATGCTTACCACTAGCTACAGCATTTCCGTCAAATTCTGGAGAACCTTGCCCATGTTCATTGAAAGTTTGGGGACCATCACTTTCTGTATGAGAATGGGGACCTGCGAGAGATGCCAGGTGGAACCCATCTGCTGATGCCGGCTCTCTTGTGGGGGATGCTGGACTCTTGTCCTCATCTCTCCTCACTTCCTCCAGTTCCACTTCCCCTCTGTTATCTTTAACATGAGAGAAAAGTTGTCAATGTGACTGACAGTAAACCAGATTTTCTTTTGCATTAACAATCCATAGCCTATTTGTCAACCCCGAATTGATAAACACTACTTTACCAGAAAAATGTGGTACCCTATACATAATATAATGCCAAAAAATGACTTTACTTCAACAATTGGTATTTTCTGCATCAATAATTAAAAATCAAAATTCAAGTAATATGCATATCTGTGGTAAATGTGCTATCAACCTGTAAATCAAAAACTTCCAATCTTGAAAACTTTACCAGGAGTTATCTGTACAATAGGGGTATCTTTTCAGCAGCTACTTCATACTTTCATCATTTCCATTAAAAAATTCTTCCGGTTTAAATTAGTAATTATCATTAATGCAATGCTTACATCTGATGAAGGCATTTCCGTCAAGCTGTGGGAAAACTTCCCAATAGTCATTGGAAATCCGGGGACCATCGCTTTCTGTAAAAGAATGGGGACCTGCGAGAGATGCCAGGTGGAACCCATCTGCTGATGCCGGCTCTCTTGTGGGGGATGCTGGACTCTTGTCCTCATCTCTCCTCACTTCCTCCAGTTCCACTTCCCCTCTGTTATCTTTAACATGAGAGAACAGTTGTGAATGTGACTGACAGTAAACCAAATTTTATTTTGCATGAGCAGTCCATAATCCATTTGTCAACCTTCTTTTGATAAACACTACCTAACCAGAAAAATGGGCTACCCTGTATGCAATATTATGCAGAAAATGACTAATTTCACAAGTTGGTATTTTTTGCATTCATTCTTGAAAACCAAATTCCAAGTTATATACAGATTTCTGATATATGCACAATCAACCTGTAAAACAAAACTTCCAGTCTTCAAAACTGTAGGAGCTGTTAAAGGTACAATAGGGTATTTTTTAGGCAGCCACTTGCTTTTCTCACCATTTCCATTACCAGACATTACCACAGGAAAACCCAGCTAAAATACATGTATTTCATTCATGCAATGCTTACCACTAGCTACAGCATTTCCGTCAAGTTCTGGAGAAGCTCTCCCATGTTCATTTAAAGTTTGGGGACCATCACTTTCTGTATGAGAATGGGGACCTGCGAGAGATGCCAGGTGGAACCCATCTGCTGATGCCGGCTCTCTTGTGGGGGATGCTGGACTCTTGTCCTCATCTCTCCTCACTTCCTCCAGTTCCACTTCCCCTCTGTTATCTTTAACATAAGAGAAAAGTTGTCAATGTGACTGACAGTAAACCAAATTTTCTTTTGCATGAGCAGTCCATAATCCATTTGTCAACTTTCTTTTGATAAACACTACCTAACCAGTAAAATGGGCTACCCTGTATGCAATATTATGCAGAAAATGACTAATTTCACAAGTTGGTATTTTTTGCATTCATTCTTAAAAACCAAATTCCAAGTTATAAACAGATTTCTGATATATGCACAATCAACCTGTAAAACAAAACTTCCAGTCTTCAAAACTGTAGGAGCTGTTAAAGGTACAATAGGGTATTTTTAGGCAGCCACTTGCTTTTCTCACCAATTCCATTACCAGACATTACCACAGGAAAACCCAGTTAAAATACATGTATTTCATTCATGCAATGCTTACCACAAGCTACGGCATTTCCGTCAAATTCTGGAGAACCTTGCCCACGTTCATTGAAAGTTTGGGGACCATCACTTCCTGTATGAGAATGGGGACCTGCGAGAGGTGCCAGGTGGAACCCATCTGGTGATGCCGGCTCTCTTGTGGGGGATGCTGGACTCTTGTCCTCATCTCTCCTCACTTCCTCCAGTTCCACTTCCCCTCTGTTATCTTTAACTTGAGAGAAAAGTTGTCAATGTGACTGACAGTAAACCAGATTTTCTTTTGCATAAACAATCAATAGCCTATTTGTCAACCCTGAATTGATAAACACTACTTTACCAGAAAAATGTGATACCCTATACATAATATAATGCCAAAAAATGACTGACTTCAACAGTTGGTATTTCTGGCATCAATAATTACAAATCAAAATTCAAGTACTCTGCACATCTGTGATCAATGTGCTATCAACCTGTAAATCAAAAACTTCCAATCTTGAAAACTTTACCAGGAGTTATCTGTACAATAGGGGTATCTTTTCAGCAGCTGCCTCATACTTTCATCATTTCCATTAAAAAATTCTTCCGGTTTAAATTCATGATTATTATTAATGCAATGCTTACATCTGACTAAGGCATTTCCGTCAAGCTGTGGGAAAGCTTCCCAATAGTCATTAAAAGTTTGGGGACCACCACTTCCTGTAAAAGAATGGGGACCTGCGAGAGATGCCAGGTGGAACCCATCTGCTGATGCCGGCTCTCTTGTGGGGGATGCTGGACTCTTGTCCTCATCTCTCCTCACTTCCTCCAGTTCCACTTCCCCTCTGTTATCTTTAACATAAGAGAAAAGTTGTCAATGTGATTGACAGTAAACCAAATTTTCTTTTGCATGAGCAGTCCATAATCCATTTGTCAACTTTCTTTTGATAAACATTACCTAACCAGTAAAATGGGCTACCCTGTATGCAATATTATGCAGAAAATGACTAATTTCACAAGTTGGTATTTTTTGCATTCATTCTTAAAAACCAAATTCCAAGTTATATACAGATTTCTGATATATGCACAATCAACCTGTAAAACAAAACTTCCAGTCTTCAAAACTGTAGGAGCTGTTAAAGGTACAATAGGGTATTTTTTAGGCAGCCACTTGCTTTTCTCACCAATTCCATTACCAGACATTACCACAGGAAAACCCAGTTAAAATACATGTATTTCATTCATGCAATGCTTACCACTAGCTACAGCATTTCCGTCAAATTCTGGAGAACCTTGCCCATGTTCATTGAAAGTTTGGGGACCATCACTTTCTGTATGAGAATGGGGACCTGCGAGAGATGCCAGGTGGAACCCATCTGCTGATGCCGGCTCTCTTGTGGGGGATGCTGGACTCTTGTCCTCATCTCTCCTCACTTCCTCCAGTTCCACTTCCCCTCTGTTATCTTTAACATGAGAGAAAAGTTGTCAATGTGACTGACAGTAAACCAGATTTTCTTTTGCATTAACAATCCATAGCCTATTTGTCAACCCCGAATTGATAAACACTACTTTACCAGAAAAATGTGGTACCCTATACATAATATAATGCCAAAAAATGACTAACTTCAACAGTTGGTATTTTCTGCATCAATAATTACAAATCAAAATTCAAGTACTATGCACATCTGTGATCAATGTGCTATCAACCTGTAAATCAAAAACTTCCAATCTTGAAAACTTTACCAGGAGTTATCTGTACAATAGGGGTATCTTTTCAGCAGCTACTTCATACTTTCATCATTTCCATTAAAAAATTCTTCCGGTTTAAATTAGTGATTATCATTAATGCAATGCTTACATCTGATGAAGGCATTTCCGTCAAGCTGTGGGAAAGCTTCCCAATAGTCATTGGAAATCCGGGGACCATCGCTTTCTGTAAAAGAATGGGGACCTGCGAGAGATGCCAGGTGGAACCCATCTGCTGATGCCGGCTCTCTTGTGGGGGATGCTGGACTCTTGTCCTCATCTCTCCTCACTTCCTCCAGTTCCACTTCCCCTCTGTTATCTTTAACATGAGAGAACAGTTGTGAATGTGACTGACAGTAAACCAAATTTTATTTTGCATGAGCAGTCCATAATCCATTTGTCAACCTTCTTTTGATAAACACTACCTAACCAGAAAAATGGGCTACCCTGTATGCAATATTATGCAGAAAATGACTAATTTCACAAGTTGGTATTTTTTGCATTCATTCTTGAAAACCAAATTCCAAGTTATATACAGATTTCTGATATATGCACAATCAACCTGTAAAACAAAACTTCCAGTCTTCAAAACTGTAGGAGCTGTTAAAGGTACAATAGGGTATTTTTTAGGCAGCCACTTGCTTTTCTCACCATTTCCATTACCAGACATTACCACAGGAAAACCCAGCTAAAATACATGTATTTCATTCATGCAATGCTTACCACTAGCTACAGCATTTCCGTCAAGTTCTGGAGAAGCTCTCCCATGTTCATTTAAAGTTTGGGGACCATCACTTTCTGTATGAGAATGGGGACCTGCGAGAGATGCCAGGTGGAACCCATCTGCTGATGCCGGCTCTCTTGTGGGGGATGCTGGACTCTTGTCCTCATCTCTCCTCACTTCCTCCAGTTCCACTTCCCCTCTGTTATCTTTAACATAAGAGAACAGTTGTGAATGTGACTGACAGTAAACCAAATTTTCTTTTGCATAAACAATCCATAGCCTATTTGTCAACCCTGAATTGATAAACACTACTTTACCAGAAAAATGTGGTACCCTATACATAATATAATGCCAAAAAATGACTAACTTCAACAGTTGGTATTTTCTGCATCAATAATTACAAATCAAAATTCAAGTACTATGCACATCTGTGATCAATGTGCTATCAACCTGTAAATCAAAAACTTCCAATCTTGAAAACTTTACCAGGAGTTATCTGTACAATTTTCAGCAGCTGCTTCATACTTTCATCATTTCCATTAAAAAATTCTTCCGGTTTAAATTAGTGATTATCATTAATGCAATGCTTACATCTGATGAAGGCATTTCCGTCAAGCTGTGGGAAAACTTCCCAATAGTCATTGGAAATCCGGGGACCATCGCTTTCTGTAAAAGAATGGGGACCTGCGAGAGATGCCAGGTGGAACCCATCTGCTGATGCCGGCTCTCTTGTGGGGGATGCTGGACTCTTGTCCTCATCTCTCCTCACTTCCTCCAGTTCCACTTCCCCTCTGTTATCTTTAACATAAGAGAAAAGTTGTCAATGTGATTGACAGTAAACCAAATTTTCTTTTGCATGAGCAGTCCATAATCCATTTGTCAACCTTCTTTTGATAAACACTACCTAACCAGAAAAATGGGGTACCCTGTATACAATGTTATGCAGAAAATGACTAATTTCACAAGTTGGTATTTTTTGCATTCATTCTTGAAAACCAAATTCCAAGTTATATACAGATTTCTGATATATGCACAATCAACCTGTAAAACAAAACTTCCAGTCTTCAAAACTGTAGGAGCTGTTAAAGGTACAATAGGGTATTTTTTAGGCAGCCACTTGCTTTTCTCACCATTTCCATTACCAGACATTACCACAGGAAAACCCAGCTAAAATACATGTATTTCATTCATGCAATGCTTACCACTAGCTACAGCATTTCCGTCAAGTTCTGGAGAAGCTCTCCCATGTTCATTTAAAGTTTGGGGACCATCACTTTCTGTATGAGAATGGGGACCTGCGAGAGATGCCAGGTGGAACCCATCTGCTGATGCCGGCTCTCTTGTGGGGGATGCTGGACTCTTGTCCTCATCTCTCCTCACTTCCTCCAGTTCCACTTCCCCTCTGTTATCTTTAACATAAGAGAACAGTTGTGAATGTGACTGACAGTAAACCAAATTTTCTTTTGCATAAACAATCCATAGCCTATTTGTCAACCCTGAATTGATAAACACTACTTTACCAGAAAAATGTGGTACCCTATACATAATATAATGCCAAAAAATGACTAACTTCAACAGTTGGTATTTTCTGCATCAATAATTACAAATCAAAATTCAAGTACTATGCACATCTGTGATCAATGTGCTATCAACCTGTAAATCAAAAACTTCCAATCTTGAAAACTTTACCAGGAGTTATCTGTACAATTTTCAGCAGCTGCTTCATACTTTCATCATTTCCATTAAAAAATTCTTCCGGTTTAAATTAGTGATTATCATTAATGCAATGCTTACATCTGATGAAGGCATTTCCGTCAAGCTGTGGGAAAACTTCCCAATAGTCATTGGAAATCCGGGGACCATCGCTTTCTGTAAAAGAATGGGGACCTGCGAGAGATGCCAGGTGGAACCCATCTGCTGATGCCGGCTCTCTTGTGGGGGATGCTGGACTCTTGTCCTCATCTCTCCTCACTTCCTCCAGTTCCACTTCCCCTCTGTTATCTTTAACATAAGAGAAAAGTTGTCAATGTGACTGACAGTAAACCAAATTTTCTTTTGCATGAGCAGTCCATAATCCATTTGTCAACCTTCTTTTGATAAACACTACCTAACCAGAAAAATGGGGTACCCTGTATACAATGTTATGCAGAAAATGACTAATTTCACAAGTTGGTATTTTTTGCATTCATTCTTAAAAACCAAATTCCAAGTTATATACAGATTTCTGATATATGCACAATCAACCTAAAAAACAAAACTTCCAGTCTTCAAAACTGTAGGAGCTGTTAAAGGTACAATAGGGTATTTTTTAGGCAGCCACTTGCTTTTCTCACCATTTCCATTACCAGACATTACCACAGGAAAACCCAGCTAAAATACATGTATTTCATTCATGCAATGCTTACCACTAGCTACAGCATTTCCGTTACGTTCTGGAGAACCTTGCCCATGTTCATTGAAAGTTTGGGGACCATCACTTTCTGTATGAGAATGGGGACCTGTGAGAGGTGCCAGGTGGAACCCATCTGCTGATGCCGGCTCTCTTGTGGGGGATGCTGGACTCTTGTCATCATCATCTCTATTCCTTTCCTCCTGTTCCACTTCCCATCCATGAATAATATTGTCATCAATAATCTTCATTTCTCTGTTTTTTGGAGATCCAATATATCTTTTTTCTTTTTCTCGCTCTCTATCCTTTTAAGAGTTAAGGTTATAAAAATAATGATGTTGCTCATATCCTCCCCCTCCACCAACTAAATGAAATCCATTTGACAATTTTATAATTGAGGCAGTTTTTATTTACTTTATTAGAACAGTAATAATAATCAAAGGCCTGAAGGGCCACAATGGCGTCGAGTTAAAGTTAATTTGAAGAGTAAAAACCTAAATAATTTTTTAAACAAGTGAAAAGCTGTCAATGTGACAGCTAACCGGGTTTTCTTTTTATATGCGAACTGTATCCATAATCCATGTCAACCCATATCCAGTGAAATAAAGTACCCCATATGCAATATTTTGCAATAAAAAAAGACTTAGTTCAAAAGCTGGTATTTTTTTCATAAATAATCAGAAATAAAAATCCTAGAAATATGCACACCTCTGATACATGTACAATTAATCTGCAAAAGAACAACTTTTTATCTATAAAACTGTAGGAATAGTTATCTGTATAATGAGGTTACCCTATATGCAATATTTTGCTAAAAATTGACTAACTTCAAAAGCTGGTATTTTTTTCACAAATTATCAGTAATCAAAATCCTAGCAATATGCACACCTCTGATATATGTATAATTGATCTGCAAAAGAACAACTTCTTATCTTGAAAACTGTAAGAGGAGTTATCCGTACAATGAGGGTACGCTATATGCAATATTTTGCCAAAAAATGATAAATTCAAAAGCTGGTATTTTTTTCATAAATTATCGAAATAAAAAAAAAATTTAAAAAAAAAATACATTAGTCAACTTTAAAAAAAAAAAATAGAAAATGTTATTTATCACATAACTAATGAAATTACAATTCATTACAAATTTGCTCACTTAATTCTTAAAAAGTTTTGAATTTCAATTGAAAATTTAAGTTTATAGAAATATCTTAGGAGTTAAAATTTTTTTAGATTTTTTTTCTCTATTTATTTGGAAATAAATATTAAAATTATTATTGTGTTTAATTCTATATATTGCATACTGCTTATAACCACTCTGTTTCTTATTATCAATTTCATCTAAAATTCACAAGGGTCCAAATGACACGGGCCGAAAAGATCAGGGGTAGATAAAAGAAAGCACCCATTCACGTTGTTTACAAAGTGAAAGTAGTTCACTAGTTGGTTTAAAATAACTTTTGGTTGTAGATGTACTTATCGCTCGATTATGAAGTTTTGTTTGATCTTGTGCATTGTCAATTTTCGATATGGATACAAAATAATCTATTTTGCAGGCTAGTACATTTCATAACCAAATTGAGTATGTAAGCCCAGCTATCGCATGTGTCTCGGTGCCAGTGTACTCATCCGCTGAAACCTAGACATATTGTTTTCAATAAAATGTGAACATTTTTAAAGACGGCAACCATTTCGAATCTGCAAACTTGTTTTGTTGACGTACAGTTCTGCTCGAAATTGAAGTAGGTCATCTATTTTCCTTCAAACACATAAGAAAACTTTGCACTCATTTGAGTTGTTTGGCTCCTAAAAATGTAACTTCCGGAAGTACGATCCCTAGATGGCTTTCGAGCTTTGCTCGACGCCATAAAAACGGAAGACCTTAAAAAGCATAAAGTGTTGAGAAAATTGTATAGGACTGTTTATATCTGATATTTAGAAAGAACAGAGGAGTAATATCTTGAACATCCAATCTGATATCCTGATCTATAACAGCTAGTAATTGCAATCTAACCTTTTGTAAATCCTTGTCATGGTATGTTGGCTTATCAATGACCAGAGCAGTGTCCCCTCTCCCTAAAAATAAGCAAAGTAAGAAAGTTACTGCACAAGATTTGGATACAATTAACTCATGAACAACCTTCAGATAGCTGTATGTGAAGCTAAATAATTGAAAAATACTATAAAGTGTAAAAATACAGCTACATATCTTGAAAAATTTGATAATGTTTACTACAGATATTTTAAATGCCATGAGGTGACTATAATTATTTCTATATAACAATGTTTCAATGATATTATCATTCAGTTTTTTGCAATTATGAATCAAAAATGGGTATACAGTTTTTAAAATTGGAAGAAATTTAGATTGAAATATTACATATATGAAACCATTTTCTCAAAAATATAAGCGGTATCCTTACCATAGGCCCATTTAAAATCTTCTTCAAAACACTTCAACTGTTTAAACAGTTTTCTCTTTGTGAGCAAACCTTTAATCATAAAAGTGAAGGTACATCATTTTCAAGAGATTGATTAAAGATTAAAAGCTTTCTTAGTATAAGCATACATTTGCTTGGTATTTAGCATTTCTGCTGTTTTCACAATAATTATTTTGACAGTATCATAACAAATTTTTTTGGAAGGGTGCTTTTAAATCACTTAAGATTTTTAAAAATAGATTCATAAACCTCAGCTATGTTACTCCTTATAGTACTCCTTTTAGTATACCTCGATCCTCTGCAACAAGTTGTACAAGGTAATAATTAGCTGAAAACATCTTTATATTGACACAAATTATGGGTCACATGACTAATTTTACCCGAGCAACAATTGCCATAATGAAACCAGATTTATGGAGTCATATACAAAATATCTAGACAAAGTAGCAATTAAAATAGATCCTGTATAAAATGATAATGAGTTTTTTCTCCAGATATTCTTATGCTGAACAATGAGCCCCTTTTGTTATAACAGGGTAATTTCATAGTCATATCACAAATTAAGTATTGCAGTTTTCAAGAAGATAATAAACAAGATATCTGTGAGCCAATGCTCACTAGTGATACCCCCACTCTGATGTGAATATGCAAAATAAGCAAAGTTGACATTTACCAGAAAGCTGGCATCCGATTGGTACAGAAATATATCCCACAATATGGAATGCCTAAACAAATAGTGTGTAAACATTTCAAGCATCTGCAATAAACAGTTGCTGAGAATTCTTTGACAAAAATTAGTTTGAAAATTTCTGCTAAAAATAAAGAAAGTCGTCATTTAACAGGAAGTTGACGTCTGATTGGTACAAAAATATATCCCACTATATGGCATGCCTATACAAATATTGTGTAAAAATTTCAAGCATCTGTGATAAATAGTTGCTGAGAAATCTTTGACGAAAATTTGTTTGAAAATTTTGGTTAAAAAATAAGCAAAGTCGTCATTTAACAGGAAGTTGACGTTCGATTGGTACAAAAATACATCCCACCATATGGCATGCCTTAACAAACACTGTGTAAAAATTTCAAGCATCTGCGATAAATAGTTGCTGAGATAAATGCGACAGAAATTTTTGTTACGGACGGACAGACAGACGGACAGACACACAAGGGTAAAACAGTATACCCCCCTCCTTCGGAGTGGGGGTATAACAATTGTTCATGTTTCAATAAACCAACAACCACAACCCCCCCCCCCCCCAAAAAAAACAAAAAAAAAACAAACAAACACAAGCACACATAAGGCCTAACCCCAACCTGAAGATCATGATTTTAATAACTTGAAACTCATAATTTACACAATCTGACTGGATGCTTTCACAAAAGCTAATTAAAAGCTTTTCTAGGCAAATTTTTTTTAAAGATGAGATTTGAAGATTTTTTTTCTTTTATTCCAATAAAAAAATTTAACCCTCCCCTACCATTGTGGCCCTACCCTACCGCTGGGGATCTTGATTTGAATAAGCTTGAATCTATACATTACCCGATGATGCTTCCACACAAGTAACAGCTTTTCTGACCAAATGATTTTGAGAAGAAGATTTTTGAAAAATACCAAGAAAGGACTATGTGCGGTTTTATGCATTTTTTGCCCCCCAAAATCAAAGTTTTAGAAAGAGCTTTAAAAATAAGGTGAAAGATAGTTAAAATCATATTGGAAATAAAGGTGTAAAAGGTTATCACCACAGTGACGTCATAATGTAGAAATGACGTCATGAAGATTGTATTATTTTGATAAATTGATGTTTTGTAGCAAAATATGGGTGTTTTCCGATGGTTTTTCGACTGGGAAACATCGAGCGCAGGATTGCTCAAGCCCCATTTTTTAGTACAATGTGTATAACTATCTGAAGAAGAAAATATGTTAAAATCGCACTTGAGCAGACCTGCGCTCTATACTTCCGAATGCAAAATATAGAGCAAAAATGAGAATATTTTCATTTGTTTGCAAATTTGCGGGAAATAGGTCATTTAGGTGACGTCATAGATAAATAGTGAATGAGCTATGATGACTAAAATCAAGATTAAAGTTATAGGCATCCTCCATACAATGATTTGTGAAGATTTTATTTTTATACGATACTATTTAAAAATTGGTTGAAATTGGTGGCAGATATTTGACCATACTGCACATAGTCCTTTTCAATAATTTTTAAAATATCTCCCTTTTAAGAGGATAAGGCTTTCTTTTTACAAATAGGAATCCCCTTCACCCAATGATGTTTTGTGCAAAGTTTGGTTGAAATTGGTTCAGTGGTTCTGAAGAAGAAGAAAGCTAACAACACAATTACCGTTTTTTTTCCAAAATTAGGTCAATCCAGTTTACAGGGCGAAGGAGCCCGTTTTTAGCCAAAAAAAAAAAAAGGACAAAGAGGTTGACTTCGAAGAATTGGTCGAAAAATTACCGCTTGTTTGAATGAATAAATGGTTTAAACCTATAACATTAAATAAATGGTGCTTGTTTAGGAGGGCAAGAGTTGAAATTGACACCCCGAGAAAACTATTGTCAACCGACGCGAAGCAAATGTTGACAATGGTTTTCGAGCGGTGTCAATTTCAACTTTTACCCACCTAAACAGGCACCATTTGTTTTATTGTACTGAATGTCTTATTTCTTAAGAAAAGTTAACTTCTTGTATATATGAATGACGTGAATTATTTAGCGAACTGTACGCGCATAGTTTACACGCATGTAACAATTTGTTGTGTTACCTGTTGCTAATTATGTTGCTAACGCTGAGGGTAATAGACCGATAATCAACCGCGTCTAAACCAATGAGATTTTAGTATTTAACATAAAGGTATTATAATATCATATAGTACCCATTAATCTTATTTTACAATTTTAAACAAAACTGAAATAAAATGCATTTCTTAAATACATCCTAACAAAATGTCTGAAATTGCATCAACATTTTTAAACCAATTTATTCAGTACGGCTGGATTAATTTAAGATCATTTGTTTATCACTTTCCTGCCATGTGTACAAACTGGTGTTAACCAGGGGATAGTAACCTAGCCTGGAGGCATGAATACGGTAGCACATGCAACCTTGTGTCTTTGTTGTTGATTGAGTCTAAAGTAACATATGAATTAGCTCATCAGAGATATTTCATTTCATCCGCTAATGTTACTGTCCATCTATCATCAGTGTAATTATTGCTCAAGATTTTTGGATATATCCTACCGTATGACTTAAACAATGTGTACATAATTATTATAATCGTTAACACCTCTGTGTGACATTTTACTGTGTATATACACATGGGTCAACCTCTGATCTTATCGAAGCCTGTGGGCATGAGTAGCATGTGCCGAGAGTTTGACTGTGTTTAAACAAAGTAGGCCCTACCCAGACTGATTTCAGAGACACCTGGTTTAGATTTCATCGATAGTTTTATTTTGAATCTACAGAAAAAAAACTTGCACATGTATTCTATTATAAAAACAAAACGATTTTTTATTTCTATCCGATGATATTTTCCCCGGCCCGTAAATACCCTTTGTACAGTACTCATTTTACTTTTACCAAGCGAAATCGATTTCCTGCTTATCGCAAGCACACGATCAAAATGCATGACAGCGTGTAATAATAATAATTCTAAATTATCTCCCCTTTAAAGAGGGTGTGGCCCTTCATTTGAACAAACTTGAATCCCCTTCACCCAGTAATGCTTTGTGCCAAGTTTGGTTGAAATCTGCCCAGTGGTTCTGGAGAAGAAGATGAAAATGTGAAAAGTTAAATTTACAACAACGACAACACCGCCTGCACCAACGACGACAGACAACGAACAAATATTGATCAGAAAAGCTCACTTGAGCTTTCAGCTCAGGTGAGCTAAAAAAAAAAAACCACACATAAATAGGGCAAAGCGATGAAAAGGGCAAGGTCCACGTGCAAGGGAAAAAAGTATCGACCTAATTTTCGAAAAATACGGTACTGATATTTAATATTTTACTTCTCTATCTGAGAAAATGTAACTTGTAAGTGGATCATATCTTGATCATAACAAAATAAACAGGTTTATGTTACCATCACATCCTGCCATAGATTCTTAAAAGATTGTCTTTTTTGGTAGAGGGTGGGATAGGGGTAAGCTTTAATTGGAGATGGAACAAACACCATTCTTTTAATAAATGTTGTAATAAAGAAGGTCATTTATTCTGGCAGGGTTTAATGATAAACACTAAAATATTTGAAAATTTACCAGTTGATATCTGTCTCAAAGCATCAATATCGTCAGGAAAAGCTTTCACATTCAATGAATTTACAGAAATGCTGAAATCATTTACAAAGATAATTTTAAATAAAGAAATCATTTTTCCCCTTTAACTAGTACTGTCTGTGTTACAGCTTTAGAGAATATCCCTGCATGTCACTATATGGAGCTTTAATATAAACATAATACACAAAAGGAAGTCCACATCCTTGATTATCATATGGAAATTAATAGTGCTGAAACGAATGTTTGAATATTCGCGAATGAATAGTACATTTCTAATATTCGAATGTATATTTAGCATTCGAATATTCGATCACATGTTAAACACCCATATCAAGCACTGTAAACTATGCAGCATCGTGTTATTTCATTTTACTCGGAAAGAAAGTAAATATAAAGCCATCTATGACTGCCATGCTTGGTAGAGTCTATTACTTAACCCAGTAATAGACTCTTCCGCCATGCGTGTTTACCTTGAAAGTAAAAGCAGGGTTTACATCGAACGGAGACAAACATTCTGGATTTTTCAATTCATGTCAGACGCTGAAGAAAAAAAAAATGCTTAACTGTTTGAACGAGTGTGAGCTACGGAGAGTTAATATCGAAAGGTACATCGAAAGCTTTTTTTAAAAGATACCTCAGTCGATATAATTTGGTTTTTTTTTTAAAATAAACAGAACATTTCCGGAGTTATGAGCGTTATCAGTTTTCTGTTTAATACTATATCAAACATGGCGGAAATATTTGGACTGACTTACGAAGTTACGTATCGGTCTCATCCAGAAGTCAGGACTGCAGTATATTATTAAAGAAGTAATAAATCTTTTGATTGTAGTTGATGGAAATGTTTTAAAAATCAGTATATTATTATTTGCTTAAAAACTAAATGCGCACCCAATTCAATGGATACTCATCAGCTCATGCATTAAGTGTCAACTTCGAACTGACATGTTTAAGCAGTCTACACATACACCCACTTAGTAATACAAACTATCATATATGCTTAATACATTGTCTTTGACGTCTACGAATATTTGAATACGAATCGAATAGCACTCACGAATATTCGAATACTGATTTATGGTATTCGTTTCAGCACTAGAAATTAAGCTAATTTCCTTAGCATTACCATTAATCTGTAACCATGCAGCTCTAAACACTTACACAAATTAAGTTGTTGTAAAATCTTAAACCTGCCTAATTAGCATCTGGATAATCAAAGTCAATCTCCTTTTCTAAAGCTAGCTCTGTGATTTATTTACATAGTTTAAATCAACAATGGCAATAAGCAAGAATAACCATGTATCTTTATGTGTGGATGAGCTCAAAAACCTTAACCTCCTCCAGCATTTGGAATCTATGGCTCAGATGGAGCATCCAAGCCTAATTTGGAGTGCATCAGTTTCACAAGATAAATCATCCATTTAAGTTTCAAATTGGTAAATATAAAACAAATATTAACTTAGATGTGACCAACAAATGACACCTGCTTCTAAAATTTCAAAAGCTTCAAAAACTGTAAGCTCTTCAAGCATCCAAAACCTATAGCTCAGTCAGGTTTAGCAATAAAGCTAGTCGAGTGCAATAGTTTCAAAAGATGCATCATCTTTTCAAGTAAATTAAAGACAGAACTTATAGTAACTTAGAAATGGCCATTTAAGGACACCTGCTCTAAAAACTTTAACCACCTTCAGCATCAGAAATCTATGGCTCAGATTTGAATTTTTGGAAGTAAAATCCATTTGCAATTTCCCTCTAGTACTCCATAATCCATTGATATATTTTTAGAGTCAACACTGTATTCCCTCCAGTTATCTCCCTTTAACTAAAACTCTTCAGTTTTCTCCTAACACCATTTTTGACATGCGGTTTTTCTCAGAGTGCAAATAAATTTTAAATTTGGCATTTTTGGATGCGTTTATCGTGTTGGAAAAATGGAAAAAGAGTTAAAGGACTGTTCTAAATGTTCTGGTAAGATGATAATACCAGACAATCACATTGTCTTTGTAACGAGGACCAGTGAAAATTCCAAAATGTCACCCTGATAGACAGACCTCATTTTGACAAGTTTAGGTCTTATGATGAGCAATATCTTCTTCTGAATTGCAGATATTTTGTCTGTTAAGCCCAATACCATGAATTTGATGATTAAGATTCAGATCCATCAACGGCCAGTTTGTGTACCAATTCCGATGCCCCCTGTACAGGTGCCTTTTGGTGCCGGACAAATTCTTGCCAACAGGTTGGAACCAATTATTTTTTGCACTTTAAATTTATATCCCATTTGGGCTATTATATCCCAAACGGGCTATTATATCCCATTTGGGAGATTGGTCCCAACCTGGCCAATGCACTCTTAAAGGGAAAAGTAGTATGAATGACAAAGTGGTTGCTCAACAACACTGTGGTAAATTTGTTGTTTCAACAAATTGGAACCCCATGTCTAAGTTAGTTTGCAACGTACTGCACAAAACAAAAAGTAACCATATGTATTAAACCATGCACCATTTATCCATCAAGTTTGGTGAAGTTATGACCAGGAATAACCAAGACATGGCCATCAAAGCTCATCTGCTCCAAAAACCTTATTCTCCTCCACCATCTGAAACTTATGGCTCAGATTCAGCATTCAAGCCTGTCAAGTGTAAATGTAACATAACTAATAGCTCAGACCTAGCATAAAATCCTCTTGATTGCTTAAGTATCCATGCAAGTTAGGTAAAGGTTACAGACCAGTGATAATTTAGATATGGTCATCAAAGGGCACCTGCTCAGATAACTTTAACCTCCTACAGCATTTGAAACTTAAAGCATCCAAGTCTGTTAAGTCTATAAGTACGCCCAGATGCACAACCCTTGCACCTTTGTGAAGATAGGACAAGTAATAACTTAAATACTGAGATGCTTTAAGAACTTTTGTCCAGGTCTGAACACCGCTGAGGGTATAGCATAAGCTTCCCCCAGCTTCGTCTTGGTGACCTAAAAATCATACTGTTCACTTGCAAGAAACCGGATACCACTATTTGAACTATTTAACAGTCTGATCCTCAGCAATTTTTGATAACTTTTAAATAATCTGAAAATGTTTAAATTTATTATGATTCTTATTAATTAACAGATCATTTTTATTAAGTCTCCCAAACAAAACTTGGAGATTTATTTCAACTTATTGTCTTACATTACACATTGCCAATAATTTTTTACATAATTTCTGTTACTTACAATGCATCGTGAGACTTCGTATACACAGTCACTTCACTTCCATCGATTTTTTGGACAACAGATGGCCACAAAACTGGGTGATGTTTCATACTAGCCCAAACGACATCCTTGAAGAAAAGTAAAAGATATACATGACTGCATATTCCTTTTTAAGAAAAAAATAATTGAATAATTACTCCAACATGGCAAAGTTGAAATGTTAACAATACATGTATTTTAACAGCTAAGACAGGTATTGGCAGGTAGGTGCACAACTGTTCTTTTAATTGACTACAGTAGCTTTTATGTTCCAAAGAAATACATTAGAAATTATCAAACAAGCGAATTCAGAGAATTTTTGTCTACAGCTGAAGGAAAAAAGAAGGGGGTGGAACATCAGAAAAAGCCTGCCTATAGAACCCTGGACTTTCAGTAAGACGCAAGTATCTTTTTCTTGCGTCAAAACAAGTTAAAAATGGCGATGGTTTCAAGTGAAATATACACCTATTGGTAGCGTTTGCTCAAAAGCCAAACAAATCTTGTTGATTTCAAAGAGCCATGGCTGGATGGCCAACAATGAAATAGAAAGGCCATCACATTGCCGTTCGACACAACTACCCAAAGTCAAAGCTCCTGTTAAAATAATTCTAAATGTTTTTCTTGAACAACATCTAGTCTCTTCATTTTGTTGCATTTACTGTATTTTTCTGGGCATATGTCAATGTGGGGCATAGGCTGAATTGCTCATTTTCACACAAAATTCAGGAAAAATCCTTAGACTAGCCAATCTGGGGAATAAGTTGATTTTCAATCGATGATTACTTTAGTGAAAGTATGACCGCTGATTGAGGAAGTCATCATAATAAGTATATACTTTCAGAATATCCATGTAGAAAGTTAAAAGTTAGTAAGTTTGCTTAACATATATATTTTAAGCAATTTTTAAAAATATATCTGTGTTTTGTAGCTAATTGGTCTCTTCCGTATTCGTTACGGAATTTTACTTAGTGTAAATTTAATTCCCCCGTTATCGCTATCAATGAAAAAACAAAATATCACACAGAAAATATGTGTGTTCTTTTCCATTAATTAAATAGTGACTTGCCATTATGCAGAGTAGTTGTGATGCTAAACACAGTTAATGCAATGAAGTGTAACGGTGTACACTACCTGCCCCCAAGCTGTGTTTTAGTCACAGGTTTCACACCTTTTTTGGGGTAAATAATGTAAAATTTGAAAATTCTAAACAGATGAAAGCATTTTAATTATAATGTTCTTTATTCCTCTTTAAAGGAGCATGGTCACGATTTTGGTCAAAAATCATTTTTCGACTTGCTGTTTACTATGCTTCAGTATGGCATTTTTAATAGGCAAACAAAATTTGTGTTTCATTCGTTGAGTTATAAGCGAGTTACAGAGCTTACAATTTTTGCTATGTAAATAAATTCAGATCCCGACTGATAAAATTGACATCATGTCCAAATTTTTTCAATCAGTCATTTGGATCGACGATTTCCAAAGTTATCGGTCCAGACAAATTTTAACCGGCCTTGCCAACAGGGCCAATGGTTTTCGACAACTCTGTTTAAAAATATTTATTTGACTATAAATTTTTTTTTTAATATGAAACAATTAGGAATTGATTATACTTTTTAGTGGATAACTTAGTTTTTGAATATTTGATAAACATTCCGAAATCTTAGGATGTAAAATGTAGGTGAAAAACGTTTTTGAAGGTAGTCCATATTATTATTTTAATCCCCCCCCCCCCTAAATCTTAAATGAAAATATTTATTATCATAAATTAAGTAGTCTTACCTGTTCTTTAAATTCAACCTTTTTCACTTTCTTCAAGGATTTCCCTATATATTTGAACAAATATAATTATTACTTAACACAAATCTTTCTTAAAAGTAAACACTTTGGCCGATATAGCGATGCGTTGAGTGAAGACACTATTTGATGTAACAGTTAAACAGGTCAAGACCACTAGATATTGTGACGTTGGCCTAAATTTGCATACTTAATTAGCCATTTGTTTACTTTTATCAACAAACCAATCAGGTAAATGAGTTGCAAAGCTACTGCAAGTTTCAGTGTATAAAAAGGGTATTGAAAATATATACCAATTTGAATTGTTATACTTTCATGTTAAATACTGAAATCTGATTGGTTAAGACGCAGTTCATAATCCTTTCTATTACCCTCAGCATTAGCAACGCACTAAGCAATGGGTAACATTAAAAATTGTTACATGCGCGAAAATTATGCGCGTACGGTTTGCTGTAGAATTTACGTTATTCCTATAAAAAAGCAGTAGAATTTTCTTAAAAATTAAGACATTCAGTATAACAAAATATATAGTGCCTGTTTGGGAGGATAACAGTTAAAATTGACACCCCTCGAAAACCATTGTCAATCTCCGCTTCACGTCGGTTGACAATGGTTTTCTCGGGGTGTCAATTTCAACTGTTACCCTCCCAAACAGGCACTATTTATATATTGTCCTTTGGAAATTCATTTTGAATGATTTTTCAAAGTCTATGAAATAATTATGGACAATTATGTCTGATCTTTCATTTCTGTGCTCACATTTAAAAACTAATGCATACAAGGCCTTATATCAACCTCTTTAAATACCTCATTGTCAATGTTCAAAAGAGAGGTACGTCCTATTGAATTAGAAGCAGTGAGTATCGTTTTTCACATGATATCCCAGGTTTGTAATAATATTGGTAGAATGCGCATTGATATTTTTTTCAGGGACACTAATCAGAATGCTTATCATACAAAATACTATATGCTACATAGCTTGTGCTTCTGCATTTGTATATTTGTGCATTTTCATTACCATGGCTATTTACATATGCATACATGTTAACCTCCAGTGACAAGAAATACGTAGATTTTGAACTGAAAAGCGGTAGCATCGTGCATGGTCTTTTTTCACATATAATTCACAGCATAGATTTTGATGTACTACCAATGTAGTAAGGGTTTCTGATTAGTAATTAATGATATCAACTAAAATATAAGACTTTGTACAACTTTTCTGGCAAGCAATTAAATATAATGTGACAGTGTATAGAACATACAAAAACCACTGCGTGTGTTGAATCATAGACACATTGTAGACCATCATGTTTTGCAACTCATCACTGGATTGAAGAATCTGGTTGACTTAAATATTGTCACATTTTAAACAAGATGTAATTATAATTGGGGCGATTATAAAGTCTCCCAAACAAAAAAAGCCATCAATGGGAGTTTCTGTATTTTCATGATGTTCCCCAGGGGTCCTTCACTACACATCATGTGAACCAACATGACTCAGGGAACAAGAATATATATGGTTAAGGGGTGGTGATCTTAACTGTTTTCAAGTTATTTGTGCACTTCTGTTTGAGGGGGGTCAGGACCACCCCCAGGGCCCAGGACCTACATACCATGTGATTCCCCTTAACACAAGGATCAAGAAATCAATATATATGGTTAAGGGGTGGGGCGACGGTTTTCAAGATATTCGGGCACTTCCTGTTGAGGGGGTCAGGACCACCTCCGGGACCCATGACCTACATACTATTTGAGGCGCCTTAACACATGGAACAAGAATATATATGGTTTAGGGATGAGGTTCTTCACCGTTTTTAAGATATTTGGGCACTTTTTGTTTGAGGGGGGTCAGGGCCCATGACCTACATACTTGTTCATGCCTCTTAACACATGACACAAGAATACATATGGTTTTAATAGGGGTAAGGATTCAAACAGTTTCTGAGATATATGGTCATTTCCAATTCCTAGGGGGTGGGGATGACCCCAGGGGTCAGATCTAATAAACCCTATATATTGTTTTTAATTTTTCCCCTTAGATTCAATGTTAGACCCCACGACCTTTTGAACCTCCAGAAAAGTGGTTGGCCAACCCCAAATGAGAATCAAAGTACTGAGAGTACTGAAAGTCTTGAAAGTTTGAATTTGTAATTGTCCTGGATTTCCTCAAATAAGCCTCCAAAATTTATTAGTTTGAATTAGTTGTTACAATCTATGTTAATTCGGCTTTTTTGCAATTGTCTGATACTTTGTCTAAATTTTACTCAATCCCAGCCTTTATAATTGTAGAATCAAAGGCCGGAACGGCCACAAAGGCGTCGAGCTGACATTTTCTTTTATATAGATTTATAAAATGATATCAATAATTTGAATTTTAGAACTAATAGTCGTATATCAAATAATACATATTAGAATAAAAAAAGTAAATGAATAATGTTTCGTGTGCTTTATAAACAAAAATCAGTATATTTCCTTATAAAATAGGTTGTGATGCATTTATAATACAATAACTCATCATGGTTACAAAAATCAAAGAAATTTCAAAGTTCAAAAATAAATAATATTTTCTTTCTGCTTTAAACAGTCTTTGAACAATTTTCAAGGTTCATAATTTGAATACATTTACAGTGTGTCCCTTATTAAAATAATAAAACATACTTTTATTCCCGTTTGAAAAAAGATTACCTATGGTATGGTTGTTTACAAACAAATCCACAACACGTGCTATTTAAAATGCTCGACAAAACCGATTATCGTGTTTATTTATTGCTACAAAATCACTGTATATGTTTATCGCTTACATTCATTTTGGAGGCCGTGCCCGATAACAAATAAATTTACATATCAAATGTTATTTCTATCGGGCACGGTCTCCAATTAATTTATAAGCGATAATTTAGTGAATGTTTACACCTTATTGTATTAATCCGCCATTCTTGATTAGGCAAATTTATACTTATGCAATGAGTTGTCAATAACCAGGGAGGCAAAATTGGATTTTTTGTACACAATGCAGTTGAATAAATGGAATAATAATCTTGTAATACGTTTAATTCTTTAAGGAACTTATTTCTGGTGCGGAATTAAAAGGCGGTGCAGAGCATGAATTTTTGGACGATTGCCAATCCAGACAATCGCTAGAGGGCTGCCGAGCATTAACTCGACGCCTTAAAAATGACACAATGTAATATATTATGTATAATAAGACCCGAAGGAAAATTTTTAAAAATTACTACTAACCGGGAAAATCAAACAATTATTTTAAAGTAGATAATTTCAATCATTAGATTTATTTAATTTTGTGATCCAAGAGAAAATCCATAAGTCGGACGGTATCTGTAATAAAATTTTTGTGAAAACCCAGAAAACTCTAAAACTGCTGAATTTACAAAGTAAACATTTGTATACCAATAACAAACACAGCACCTGACGTTAGAAATATTTATTTTACAATAAGATTCCAAGAACTTTGACAATAAAAAGACTTGTCATGGTCGCCATTTTGATTTTTAAGACTGACTTATCCGACACGATTTTCTTCATTTGCGATTCATGCAAAATTAATAGGTAAAAATAAATCCGTTCGCCACTTACTACTTTTTTGTGTAAACTCGTGCATTACCTACACAAATTACAACCGTTCCTTTCATTAAAAATCATACTTCGAAAATCAGAGACATAAATAACAAAGATTGTCAACTCCCCCATTAGCGTGTAAATGTTACGGGACAAACCTTACTTTGAGAACTACAAGTGCAACAGCAATCTTGTATAAGTCATTAAATTTGAACCTGATTGTGAACATGAACCTGTAAATATTTTAAGCATGTTTTATTTATGAAATATTTACAAAAACACTTTATTTAGCTTTTAAATTACTTTTTTAAAACTTATTGACTTTTCACAAAGTAATGGTAATGCATTACTTTACTCATGTAATGGTAATGCATTACTTCAAGAAAATCAAGTAATGGTAATGGTAATTTAATGCTATAATTCATGAAGTAATGGTAATGTAATGCATTATTTTACAATGTAATTCACCCCAAGCCCGATTCCAACTAGGCCGGAAAACATGAACACTAACATTTAACTTGGTTCTTCAATCAATAAGATTGTTTATATTATATGATGTATAAGTCTTCCAAAATGTATAATCTATTATAGATTTTGCTTACAATGCATTGTTTAAAATTGAAATTGAGTTTAATCAACTAAAGAGCCAACGAACGAGAAGGCAAATTGAGACTTGTTTTTATTTTCTTTGTACAAAATTCCTTTAGAGACGAACAGCAGTCATACTGCAAGTAGACTGGAAGCCAATGAAACACGTATTCAATTTGTAAAACATCTGTATATAACCCGTCCCGATTTTAACTTTGGCTTGAGCATGAAGTTTGGTAATATTAAGGTGAAAGATTGTCAAAATAAAATTCACAACTTTTCAAAAATGGCACATTGCGTTTGGGAACTTTAATTTCGATTCCATTATCAACCTCTTCTATTGATTAATGAGCTCATACACCAACTGAATCGTCAACGGCGCTGTGCATTCAGTAACGTAACTCATTCTACATTTGAACCTGAGCAAGAATATTTTGATCAATAAAACTATTTGTTTAATTTCTAAATGGAATTTGGGTCGTTTAACGAGATTTTAATGGTTTAATATTGTTCTGTACATCATTATGAAAAAATTTTCTTCTATACTGCTTATCAGTATATTTTTCCCCAACAAGTGAAAAGCTGTATATGTGACAGCAAACCGGGTTTTCTTTAATGTGAACTGTATCCATATCTATGTCAACCCTGAATTGATAAACTCTACCTACAGCATCCAGAAAATTGGAGTACCCAATATGTAATATTCTACAAGAATATGACTAAGTTCAACAGCTGGTATTTTTTTTCAAAAATTATCAGAAATTAAAATCCTATCAATATGCACACCTCTAACATATGTACATTTGATCTGCAAAAGAACAACTTCCTATCTTGAAAACTGTAGGAGGAGTTATTCGTACAATGAGGGTACCCAATATGCAATATTCTGCAAGAATATGACTAAGTTCCAAAGCTGGTATTTTTTCATAAATTATCAAAAATCAAAATTCTTGCAATATGCACATCTCTGATATATGTACAACTGATCTGCAAATCAACAACTTTCTATCTTGAAAACTGTAGGAGGAGTTATCCGTACAATAGGGGAACCCTATATGCAATATTCTGCAAGAAGATGAAGTTCAACAGCTGATATTTTTTTCATATATTACCAAAAATCAAAATTCTTGCAATATGCACACTAGCGATGGGACGATCCACCGATGCACCGGTGCATCGCGGTATTTATTTTGACGATATTTGGATCGATACATTTACCATTAATACAACGATACCTAAGCGAACTTTTTTTATTTTTCAAAAATATCCGAGCTTCATATATCGGCTATTTTTAGTCTGCGCGCCTAATATGAAAGTACAAAGATGGCGGAAAACCTCGTAAAGTTGTCAAAACTGTTAGGAAGCTAAATATGGAGTGTGGAAAACTTTTGGAGTACTTGTTTATGAAAAACTAGTGTACGCGAGACTTAAGTAATTTGTAAATTGTGCAACGCTCATTATGAATATAACAAAATAACTTTGGACATGCGGTAATACATCGGCAGGTTGAATAAATTTTAAACGTTTATTCATGTTTTCATTTAATTGCAATGTATCGTGATATGTATCGTATCGCATCTCATGTATCGTGATATGTACCGAATCGGCTCAGTACAGTATCGTCCCAGCCCTAATGCACACCTCTTATATATGTGCAATTGATCTGCAAAACAACAATTTCCTATCTTGAAAACTGTAGGAGGTGTCCGTACAATAGGGGTACCCTATATGCAATATTCTGCGAGAAAATGACTAAGTTCAACAGCTGGTATTTTTTTCATTAATTATCAGAAATCATAATTCTATCAGTATGCATACCTCTTATATATGTACAATTGATCTGCAAAAGAACAAGTACCTATCTTGAAAACTGTAGGAGGAATTATCTGTACAATAGAGGTACCTTTTTGGCAGCCGCCCTCCCGCCCACCAGCCTTTTTCACCATTTTAATAATTGGATTTTTCCCGGTTAAAAATACTTAGAATGATCATACAATGTTTACCTAATATGATGAAAGACCTGCCTTAAACATGGACATAATCGTGTGAATTGACACTTTTTGTTAAAATGTTGCCTGTATGTATTTAATTCTTTGTTTAACTATAACTGTAATAAGGTTTGCTGTTAAAACAACATTTTTAATTAATGTGTATCATACACATGTATATCAAGACTTCCATAACCATACTAAGACTTCTCCTTTTGCAGACAAGAGCTAACAAATACAGTACAAAGGCCAAGTGAAAATATGTACTTACCAATTAAAGGAATGAACTACATGTAATTCAGATAATAAACCCAACTTCATATAAAAAACTTAAAATCAGGTTATTTTGGCAATATAATGAAGCATCAGCAAGCTGCTCAAAGTCGAAAAACATCATCATGTACACATTTCCAAATATACTCCATACAAAATTGTATTGCATTAAACTGCAGTAAGAAAATAAACGACTAAATTCAGAGTCAAAAAGAATTATCAAAAAACCTGCTGGTACTACATTCATGGTGTTCAAAGATACTTCCTGTCACATGGTTTACTTGGCAATTAGAAAGATACTGTCATTGTGAGGACATTGTGAGGACACAAGATACTGTTACTCTGGGGACATATGTAATACAATCAAACAGATACTGTCATTCTGAGGACATGAGATACTGCTATTCTGGGGACAGTTCACTTAAAATTGTCACTTTTAGCATTTCAAAAACTTTTGTGAGGACACACAAGACATTTTTATTCTGAGAACATCAGATGTAATTTACTTGTCATTTATTGCATAGTTCATGTGCAAATCAGAAGTTTTAGAATCCGGTTGAAAGATTCTATTTATAGTGGTACGGTTTTGTTTTACTGGGTAGTTTTAGATATCATCAGGGAGAGGGGGATGCCAGCTCTCATAAGTTTCCCTGACTTTCCTTTATGAATTTCATAACTTTGCAAATTCCAAGAGGGAAATCTTGACCTGCGCATGTAGATTTGTAGATTATCAACTTAACATACATGTATAGACCACTTCTGCATATGATTTAACTGTGCATTGTTACACCTTCACAATCATCACCATACATATTTTGACTTTATTTAAAAAACAAGAGGCCCATGGGCCACATCGCTCACCTGAGGAACAATAGGTATGATAAAATTAGCTTAATGGAGTCATAATACAATTTATCTGGACAATGTACAATAATACATGTAGATCCTGTATAAATAAAATCCATTTTCCCCCCTGGATATTCTTATGTTTATAATCATTAGTCCCTTTTCTAACAGGATGATGTTATAGTCAAATCATATGTTGAGTATTGCAGTTCTCAAAAAGATCCTTAACAATAGTTTATATATGGGATATATACCTACATCAAACTCTTGTGAGGCAAAAGAATTGTCTTGGGGCCAGTCTTAACAATTATAAAGAATCATCTGGCCGATTAGTTTCTGAGAAGAAGATTTTTAAGATTTTTCAAGATTTACTCTATATATTCCTTTGTTAAACTTTGACCCCCCCCCCATTGTGGCCCCACCCTACCCCTGGGGATCATAATTTTCACAACTTTGAACTAAGGTGGCTCTAAACACCACTTTTTGATGAGGTGGTACGCAAAAAAGGAAATCTGGAAGAATGCAATTCCGGTACTGGCTGATTTGAACTGAGGCAAATTGTATGGGGACCTCTCTAGACTCTTTTGAAAATTTGTTATCTGAATAGATTTAATTTGATTGGAAAATTCATTACTTAACAAGTAATATGGTATGTGACACCTTCACGTTGCGTCGTATTATTTATTGAAATAAACAATAAAATCAAGTATAATTTTTAAAATAGTAGTTTCTATTCCATCACCGACAACTTACAGCGTAGCGCAGTGGGGTAGTGTGTTCACTACAAATCTAGAGGTCATGAGTTCGAATCCCGTTGAGGTCAATAACATTTTTAACTTTCCAAAATTTTATTAAACATATTTTTTTGTTGAATACTGTGAAAGAAAATTCTACACCGGTGAAAGTATTTCAATTATAATATACTTTAATCCACATTGATATCGACAGACGTTCCTTGCCACCTTAAGGGGATAGGAGGGTGGCTATGAATTGCTCTCTAGTTGGGATACATAAATCCTATTAGTGAATTGGGCCCCTTTAATTATCTGACTTAGTTTTGCATTAAAGCGAATATATTCACTTATATAGGCATATAATGAAATATGTATGCATAATTTATTCCAACATCATATTTAGGACACTTTCTTTAACTCAGAAATGAAAAGGCCCCAAGGTGTTTGGGCCTTGTGACTTGAGTAGGATAACTCTTACCTGAGGAAATTTCACACCAACTTAAATTTAAAATATTTTTTGTGTTTATTTGCAATTATTTTCATTCAATTTATTTATGTAATATTTATTAAAATACATTTTCTTATAACATCAAGCAGCTTTTTCAGATGATTTGTCAACAGAGTTAAGAAAATGTGAAAAATATTGTTTTTGGGAAATACTAAAAAAAAATTGCAATAACAACATTTTTTAATGTTAAGAAGTTTTATATTTCATTTAGGTGTCCGAAGGAAATATCCATCATCTGACAAAAAAAATTTTTCTCTCAATTTGTTTATAGTTAAGTTTTTAAAATTATTTTACAAAAACACGAAAAAAACATTAAAAAATTCTTTAAAAATACCTATAGTATTCATATCATCATTTTAATATTTGATAAGTATATGTTTTGTGGTCTTCTATTGAAAATTTGAATAAACTGGGGGTGTACAGAGCCACCTTAAGACAACTGGAGGATGCTTCTACACAAGTTTCAGCTTTCCTGGCTGATTAGTTTCTGAGAAGAAGATTTTTAAATATTTATTCTAAATATTCCTATGTTAAACTTTGACCCCCCCCCCCATTGTGGCCCCACCCTACCCCCAGGGGTCATGATTTGCACAACTTTAAATCTACACTACCTGAGGATGCTTCCACACAAGTTTCAGCTTTCCTGGCTGAATAATTTTTTAGAAGAAGATTTTAAAAGATTTACTCTGTATATTCTTATGTAAAACTTCGTCCCCCCCCCCCCCATTGTGGCCCCACCCTACCCCCAGGGGTCATGATTTTCACAACTTTGAATCTACACTACCATTAGGATGCTTTCACACAAGTTTCAGCTTTCCTGAGAAGGAGATTTTTGAAAATTTCTCGAAAATTTTCATAAATTCCTAATTATCTCCCTTTGCAAAAGGGCATGGATGTTAATTTTCACAACTTTAAATCCCCTTAAGCTAAGGATGCTTTGTGCCAAGTTTGGTTGAAATTGGCCCAGTGGTTTTGGAGAAGATGTTGAAAATGTGAAAAGTTTACAGACAGATGGACAGACGGACAGACAGACGGACAACAAACAAAATGTGATCAGAATAGCTCACTTGAGCTTTCAGCTCAGGTGAGCTAAAAAAATTGTTGTATCTAAGAAAATAATTATAATACATACCGAATTAACTTCTTTAAAAGAAGCAGACATACTTATTAACTTCAATATCCTGTATTTGGCAAAAAAACCAGCATGCTGTAAATTCTTCTATTTCAAAAAAAGCCAAAAAATTAACTCCATTAATGTACAATTCAAGAACATCGAGGTCAAAGTCTGAACAAAAAGAACAAGCCATGGAGAAATCAAAATCATCGTAGAAAGCAAGAAATGCAGATGGAAACTCCATGTTTGAACTAAACACAAGAAGCATGTGTCCCAGACTACAGGCTATACATGGTGTTCAAAGATACTTCCTGTCACATGGTTTACTTGGCAATTAGAAAGATACTGTCATTGTGAGGACATTGTGAGGACACAAGATACTGTTACTCTGGGGACATACGTAATACATTTTTCTTGTCACTGATCATTACAAATCAAACAGATACTGTCATTCTGAGGACATGAGATACTGCTATTCTGGGGACAGTTCACTTAAAATTGTCACTTTTAGCATTTCAAAAACTTTTGTGAGGACACACAAGACATTTTCATTCTGAGAACATCAGATGTAATTTACTTGTCATTTATTGCATAGTTCATGTGCAAATCAGAAGTTTTAGAATCCGGTTGAAAGATTCTATTTATAGTGGTACGGTTTTGTTTTACTGGGTAGTTTTAGATATCATCAGGGAGAGGGGGATGCCAACTCTCTTAACCCTTAGGCTGCTGCATTAATTTTCGCCAAGATGGCCGCCACTGCTGAATTAATTAATCACAATTAATGGTAATTGACCATCGAGTTTTAAAATAATATATCTCAGCAACTATTTATGCTACAGTTACCAAAGTTATATTTAAATGCAAGAGAAAATGTTGAAGATTTCAATGCAATGCTCATTTAACTTGTATTTATCAATCTAGGTACGTTCAAATGTGAAAATCAATTAAAATCAATGCCTTTTATTGTTGCATTCTTCAATTGTCATAATTTAGAGCCCAAATGACTGTAAAAGTTCCTTAGTATATCAATAAGACATACATTCTGAGATTCATGTTTATTCATATCATTTTTAAAACATCGGGTAAACAATTAATAGGTCAAAATAACTGAAAAATAAAGAAATACATCAAACACTTTATCAATGTTTTTTAATGTTGGTCTGATTCACATTCTCGGACTGCACACGTCTCTCGGTAAAGAAGTTGATCAATTAAACAAGAATTTCCATAAACATATCATTAAAAAATAATTTAGAAACGATAAAGGTTCGTAATCCTCCATTTTAGCGTTTAATTTTTCCTCTCTGGTGAATGGGATATTCCATGGCGGTGGATCAACACGCGACCAGCCTACCTCGAGATCGGCATCAAATTCTTGGTCATTTCTTGGCACAAAGTCCATCAAAGACACATAAATCAATAATTCAACATCTTTTAAGTTATGTACAGCAGGATTAATTCCATCAAAAGTTTTACGTCTTTGCTATAACGGTGGAAAAAGTTCAAAACTTTTGTCTCGTCGCTTCATTCTACGTTCGCCATTTTGGCTACAAATTCAAAACATTTCTCGGAAGTTTACCGCTCTATAGCCTTTATTTTAAACTCTGGAATACTCTAGAAACCTTCCGAAAACATCAATTGACCAATCAAATTTCATTCCTAACAATAGCCATCGTGTTTTTGTTCAAAGCGAGGCTTGGGGAAACCTTAGATAACTCGCTCTCGGAAAAACAACAATAGTCGCGCGTAGCAGTGGCGGACCTCAAATTTCGGCGCGACAATAGTCGTGCGTAGCAGCCTAAGGGTTAAGTTTCCCTGACTTTCCTTTATGAATTTCATAACTTTGCAAATTCCAAGAGGGAAATCTTGACCTGCGCATGTAGATTTGTAGATTATCAACTTAACATACATGTATAGACCACTTCTGCATATGATTTAACTGTGCATTGTTACACCTTCACAATCATCACCATACATATTTTGACTATATTTAGAAAAAAAAAGGTAGTTTCTAAAAAAATAATTATAATACATACCGAATTAACTTCTTTAAAGCAAGAAATGCAGATGGAAACTCCATGTTTGAACTAAACACAAGAAGCATGTGTCCCAGACTATATATAGTGAATCAGCTGTCCACTAGCGCGGCATATCCTCGGCCCATGTTATGTAAATGTACTTTCAACGTGGAGGGTTTAAAATGCTTGAAGTTTGATAACTGATTCTATTTTCCAACAATAACACTATTTTATGACATAAACAAGATCACAAAGAACGCTTTTTTTCGATCATAAAGAACGCTTTTTTTCAATGACAGTCATATTATCTATTTTTTTTTTAAATTACGAGACCAAAACAGCATTACGTTGTAAGTAAAGGTATAATTTTTCTTCATTTACTCTGTAATATTGTTATTAAAATTGGAATTATTTTTGTTTGCAGTTACATAAAGAAGCCCATGTGTGCATTACAAAAAATGGTCAAATCTTGTGTATTGGATAACGGTAGACCGCTTGCGTGTCAAGCTGCTACCAATTTCCTTGGCCGCGGGCAAGGGATTGGATACGTATAATTGTTTACATACACAGTTCGGAATACAGCTATATTTTAAATGGGACTCAAATGCATTGCATAGAAGCGGTTCTTTTATCCATGTTTTTTCCTAGAAAAGAATTAAACTGTTTAAAAACTTTCCGTATGTAAGCTGGTACACTGTCTAATGTATTAGGTAAAGGTATAATCTTTTTTTTTTGTATTATTTACTATTTAAATTCTTAAAATCGCAATTTTTGTGTTCGCAGCAACATAAATAAACCCATGTGTGCACTACAGCAAGATGCAAATCTTGTGTATTGGATAACAGCAGATAGCTCACTAGTGCAGCCACGACCTATTTCCTTGGCTGTGGACAAGGGATCGGATATGTAATTGTTCACATACACAGCTCCGAATCCAGCTAGATTTTAAATGCGACTCAAATGCATTGCATAGAAGCAGTTTTTTTATCCATAATGTGTCTCACTAGAAAATAACTAAAATGTTTAGACACTTTCCGTATGTAAACTGGTACCCTTTATGTCAGTTATACGCACAAATATCCCGCTTATTTGCCAAATAGAACACAATAACATGGTAACAAGTATAGCTTTTTACACTCATATGATGCAATATCCGAACAAAATGTTACTGTTACAACATTAATAAGATCATAATGAACAACTTTTGCAGCAACAGCCATATCGAAATCTTAACAACTTTTGAGTTACAAAGTGAAAACTTTCAAGGGTTCTAGGTCCCTAATTTGAGGGGCAAGCCACTTTCTCTTGATTTCAAACATAAGATTTTGGAAATTAAAATCTTATTTTTTTCTTCTACATGTTTTAACAAAATATTTGCGAGAAAAGAGATAAACTAAGAAAACCAAGCAAAATTACGCTTTTTTAATCTCAATTTTCGAGCCCTACCAAGCTCCGGCGTTTCTTGTGCTAGGCAAACAGGAATGCTTTTGTTCAGATAAACGATCTTTTGTCTATCATCCCTGAAATTTTGAAATCAATATTATTTGTAGTTTATGAGAACACTCTTGGACAAACCAACCCCTTAAAATCCTAAAAATGCCAATATCTCCAGAAGGGAAATGATGTCATCAACCAAAATTATTTCCGATAAGGTTCAGAACATAGTTAGTAAAATATGAAAATTTCGTGCAAATCGGTCAAGCCATTTCTGAGATATCGTGTGCACAAAAAGTGTTAAGAAAAAAACGCAAGCTACTTACATACAAAAACTCCGATAAAATTCCTTAAATACACTCCATACTGAACTTTTATTCTGCAACCACATTGACTTCTGACAGGGCCAGCCATTTTGACGTCTTCAAGAAAGACCGATTCTGATTGGACCATCAGGAATATTAACCAATGAAACTGAGTTTAACATTAGATATCACAATGGCCGGTCTGGTCAGAAGTTGATGTGGCTGCAGAATAAAAGTTCAGTTTGGAGAGTATTTAAGGAATTTTATCGGAATTTAAGGTATAAGTAGCATACGCTTGATGTGAGATTTTAAAAGATTAGTGCAAATGTTTCTCGACTTTTTGCAACACTGCTGTTGTCATAGTCAAAATCCCATTGTGAGCCCTGGACCGGTAAAGGTCCGAGTAAAAATAAACTGACGACTTCGAGAGAATAATGATGTATATCTCCGCTATTTTAAGACCCATCAACTTGAAATTCGGCATAAGTGTATATCAGACACTTTTCTGAAAAATACATGCATATTGCGAGTGTTTTAAAAATTAATTGATTTATTAGGCTTTTGAAGCGAGCTGGTAGTTTTTTATCTGGGTCAGAGTTCGACCCCTTTATTTATGGTTACATTGAAATTAATATTATAACGGGCTTGGCCCCTGTGACTTTTATTTATTAGCAGCTGTATTGTGATACATGGTGTATTGCATAAGTGTATCATGATACTTGGGCCTAATGAGCAGGTCTATAAAAATGCGCCAATCAGAATCTAGCTTTGTTGCAAATCGCTATTGTAATACACACCCATTAGAAAGTGTCGTCAATGCTATATCAGCCGTAGTGAATACTTTCAAGCGAGATTTGCTATACATGCCTTTCAGTCTTTATTAAAATATACAATGCTTATTTCAAGTTAATCTTTTCTATCCAAGTTCAAAACATACCAGATGCCTTGTTCTTCCTTTTCCGTGTCATGTTGTCTGCAACAAAATTTAAATTATCTGTTAAATGTTATTAAATACAAAACTAACTTTATTGATAACATATATACATATATATAATAATACATCCCTATGTAAAAATTTGACCCTCGCCCCATTGTGGCTCCAACGTATCCCTAGGAATCATGATTTCAACAAACTTGAATCTACCCGAGGATGCTTCCACATGGATAACAGCTTTTCTTGCAAATCAGTTTTTGAGTAGAAGATTTTTCTCTATATATTCCTATGTAAAAATTTGACCCTCGCCCCGTTGTGGCCCTACCGTACCCTTAAGGATCATGATTTGAACACTTTGAATCTACACTACCTGAGGATGCTTCCATACAAGTTTCAGCTTTTCTTGCCAAATGGTTTTTGAGAAGAAGATTTTTGAAAAATACAAACAATTTTCAATGTTATTCATAATCTATAGTTTTTTACTCTCGATACCTCGAAGTCACCATGTATCTCTAAGCGCTATACCTATAATTAACACCTACTTGGTCATTTAAATTGCTCCAGGCGTTAGACGCGGGACCCGTGTCACGGGTTGTTTATTTAGGCGACACTTGTCCTGCAATGTGATAATTGTTTGATGATTACCCATACCGATACCTAATCTATAATCAACACCAACCGTTTTACGATAATTTGAAGACGCAATGAAAATGAGAAATTAATTGAGACGAAACGATGATATTGAGCCATAGTCAAATTTTAAAATTATAAAACTGTAAAAATTATGTTAAGCGGCATCATTGTCATTATAATGATTATTGCTGAACAAGTTCTTACAGCTGGTGATGGACCCGTACAGTGGGAACAATTGGTGGTACTCAGTTATCACATTTATGACATGTCGATCGTCTCGCAGTACAGTAGTACTGAGCAATCTGGTCTTAATATGATGCATAAAATAAATAATTATTATGAATTTATTTAATAGTTGTTTTATTCAGTTTTAAGAAAAAACATTCATTTCTGTATATTTTACTGAAAAGAAAACGTTGTTTAAGCACGTGCGAAAGGTTAGCACTAAATAAATGGCTGAATCATAGCATCCGGTAAGACTAATTTTAAAACCCGTCGGTCAACCTGGAAAATTCCGAACTCTTGAAAACTCGAATTCTTGAAACATCGAAGTTTTTCCTCGGTCCCATGGACTTCGAGCTATCGAGAGTTACCTGTAGTAAATAAAACAAGAGGCCCATGGGCCACAAATTGCTCACCTGAACAATAGTCCTTGTATCATTTTATTTCGAAAGGGTTTATTATGAAGTGCACTCTGAATAAATATTGTAAAACTCATATATTTCAAGATTTTGCCATATATTAAACAATACATAAAAAGAAGAAACAATTTTATCTTTGGCATGTTTTTATTCATAGTTATTTTACACATCAAATGAGACTGAATTTTAAGCTCTAAAATACCCATTTGCTGTAAAAGAAAATCCCATTTCACTGAAAAAATTGAAAAATCTTCGTCAAATAATTAAAATATGATATTGGCATCTGTTTTGTATTTCAATCATTAAAAGCTTCTTTATCGATTCATCAAATAAAAATATTGCAGGTGTGATGAGGACATTAGGCATGTTAGATTTTGCATTCTCATCGATCATCTGTCTTATAGACTAAACTAAAAAAACATGGAAAGTCTATATATAGTTGATAAAGTCTATCAATGATTCCTACTTTTTTTTCCATAACCATTTTTTATCTTTTGTTCCTTTATCTTTCCTAACTGTGTGTTTGTGAATCAAAACTTCGTAAAAACTAAGATCCACACCTTTTTGAAGTTGTTTGAATTTATGATCTTTGATCCCGATCACTTGGATCCCAATATGTGAGTAATTGATGTCGGGATCGAAATTCCAAAATAACAAAAACTAGTCGATAAACATACACATGTATTTCCAGATAATTTAACTATGATAAACTTATCATGGAAATTTCTTTTTTCTTTTTTTTTGAATACTTCTTTTAATAAAGATGATTTAAACAATTTAGAATCTGCACTATCTTAGAATGATTGCATAGTAATCTCATAAACTGTATCATTGTAATTCTTAAAAAGAAGAGTTTAAAAACATTTTCCCATTATATAAGTCTATGTTAAACTTTGAACATATTTTGGAGCCGTACGTAGTATTAGTCCTGGGATCATGGTTTTCACAATTTAGAATCTACACTATCTTAGGGTACTTGTATAGAAATCTCACTAATTTTAGCACTGCAGTCCTTGAGAATACATTTTTAAAAACATTTCCCCCCATGTATTTCTATGTTAAATTTCTCTTTTTTAATCAACTTTGAACCCCTCTTGTGACCCCAGTATTGACACGGGGATCGCAATTTTTACAATTTAGAATCTTCACCATATATACAAGCTTTTGTGTAAATATTGGCATATCTGGTGCAGTGGTTCTTAAGAAGAAGATTTTTTAAGACACCCACCCAATTTTCGCAGTTTCGCAATTATCTCCCTTTTAAATAGGGTTGTACCCTTTATTTTAACAATTTAGAATCCCCTTCCCATAAGGATGCTTTGTACCAAGTTTGGTTAAATTTGGCTCAGTGGTTCTAGAGATGAAGTAAAAAATGTGAAAAGTTTACAGACGGACGGACAGACAGACGACGGACAACAGGTGATCAGAAAAGCTCACTTGAACCTTCGGTTCAGGTGAGCTAAAAAGGTTAAAATCAAATTTGGAAAAGAAAACCAAATCTATATCATGTGAAATTTTTATACTTTATTTCATATATTAAATTTTTGAACATCTTATAAGCAAAATTCTGTGCATGTTACTGAGATCTTGCATATTTACGGGTATTAGTAAAACCCTGTGACATAATTACAGCTGTTAACAAGTTTTAAATTATTTCATGATAATCTAAGCATTTACTTGGAAGGCTTATTATTATTTATTACAAGATATCAACCAATGCTACTATTATCACAATAATTTATAACCACGGGCATTGTTTATAAATTTCTGAGCACTTTTAAATGCATCACTCATAATGCCGTGCTATATAACTGACCCAAAACTCTGCTAGCAGTAGTTGGGCTTGTTATTCATCACAGGGGTTAAGTCCAACTGTGAGAAGCTTTTATTTTTATAAAAATAATCATCAGTGTCTTCCCCATTACATGATCATTTGTGATCATTGGAGATATAATTAAGCAAACTTTAATCAATTACGGCAAATGTACTGACCAAGTAGCAAACAGCTAGCTCAAATCTTGCGAGTTGTAAATAATTAATGCATTTGGGAATTTTTATCCTAAAATTGGGAAAATCTGTGGCATTTTGCCATTGCTAATGGGTCTGATATACGGTTCAAATTTGAGGGGAGTGACACCCCTGAAAAGTGATCATAAATTCAGCTAAGGTGAGCTAAACAAGAGGCCCATGGGCCACATCGCTCACCTGAGGAACAATAGGTATGATAAAATCAGCTCAATGGAATCATAATACAAACTATCTGGACAATTTACAATACATGTAGATCCTGTATAAATAAAATCCATTTTCCCCTGGATTTTCTTATGTTTATAATCATTAGTCCCTTTTCTAACAGGATGATTTTATAGTCATACAACATGTTGAGTATTGCAGTTCTCAAAAAGATCCTTAACAATAGTTTATATATGGGATATAAACCTACATCAAACTCTGAACATTCTTGTGAGGCCAAAGAATTGTCCTGGGGCCAAAGTCTTAACAATTAAAAAGAATCATTTGGCTGATTAGTTTCTTAAAAGAAGATTTTTAAAGATTTACCCTATATATTCCTTTGTTAAACTTTGACTCCCCATTGTGGCCCCACCCTACCCCTGGGGATCATAATTTTCACAACTTTGAATCTACACTACCTGAGGATGCTTTCATACAAGTTTCAGCTTTCCTGGCTGATTAGTTTCTGAGAAGAAGATTTTTAAAGATTTACTCTATATATTCATATGTTAAACTTCGACCCCCCATTGTGGCCCCACCCTACCCCCAGGGGTCATGATTTTCACAACTTTGTATCTACACTACCTGACGATGCTTCCACACAAGTTTCAGCTTTCCTGGCTGATTAGTTTCTGAGAAGAAGATTTTTAAAGATTTACTCTGTATATTCCTATGTAAAATTTTGACCCCCCCCATTGTAGCCCCACCCTACCCCCGGGGATCATGATTTTCGCAACTTTGTATCTACACTACCTGAGGATGCCTTCACACAAGTTTCAGCTTTCCTGGCTGATTAGTTTCTGAGAAGAAGATTTTTAAAGATTTACTCTATATATTCATATGTTAAACTTCGACCCCCCATTGTGGCCCCACCCTACCCCCAGGGGTCATGATTTTCACAACTTTGGATCTACACTACCTGAGGATGCCTCCAGACAAGTTTCAGCTTTCCTGGTTTAATGGTTCATGAGAAGAAGATTTTTAAAGATTTACTCTGTATATTCCTATGTAAGTTTACAGACAGATGGACGACAGACAAAATGTGATCAGAATAGCTCACTTGAGCTTTCAGCTCAGGTGAGCTAAAAAGAATGAAAACTTATCCTTTTGATAAAAAATTATGCATGGAAATGATAATCAGGGCCTGGGAAGGGGCCGCGCCACGTGCCATATGCGCATACCGCCGAATAATGGCGCAATGCACACATGGTGTGCTGCGCAAAGCGGCGCGCCACGCAATCATATAGTAAAATGCGTTCTTAACCAAGCAGAGAAATTCTTTGGTACCCAAAATATCTGATTGGCTTCTTAGAGTTCGGTTAAACAAAGAAGAAAACCTGGATTATAGTGATGTTTTTCCAAAAAAGAGGAATTCTTTGAAAAAAGCATATTATCTCTGTCCAGTGACAAACATCCAAACACATTTTTATTTTGGATTTAATTACATAAATTTTAATGTCAAAGATGCATGTGATGACTGTATTATCGTAATCTGATAATATTTCCAGTTATGCATGACAGTTAATTTAAAAAATGGCCCACCCAATTGTATTTTTTCTCGGGCCCCATAAATTTCAAAATGGCCTCAACATTTTATGAAGCATGGGGCCATTGGCCCAACCAGTTGTTTGTCCTTCCCAGGCACTGGATAATTTTTTAGTTTTTATGCAATTTTTTTGCCACTGACTGCCAGTTATCAACCAAAATTTTGATCTATAATTTAATGAATATAAAAACAGTACAATGTACACTATAAGTATCTGATAGTATATATATCATATCAAAACCTTCAAATAAATAGTTACCATATGCCAGCAGTGTTTTTTGGGGGCCTGATTTGGGGCCAAAATTCGGCCCCACTCCCAATCATATATATATGTTATAAGTTTAGAGCTAAACAAATTATATGAAACAAGCATTCTGAGAGTATTGCATAAGCAATACACGTCCCCTACCGGTTTGTGGAAATTTCTGTTATGCAGAATATCGAACCTGAACATTAAAAAATTGGAAAAATTTCTTGAAAAAATGTCAACCAGATGCTACAAAAGTGTAAACTTGATCTGTAGTTTGACATTTTGAAGCTGTTCAGCAAATTTCATATTATTACTCAAACGCATATAGAAAAAGTGTGGAAAACTGTAGTAGGACAGACAGATGGACGGTTGGACGGACAGGCAGACGCAGAGGAAAGCTATAGTCCCCTCCGGTGAAAACCGGTAGGGGACTAATAATGCAAGGTACTAGATCTGATGGGTAAATTGTTTACCACACAGCCTCCATAAAAAAAACACTCAATTCTGCCTTTCTCTCTCTCTCTCTCTGTCTGTCTGGGATCGCCCTTACCTGCCCAGTTGTCCCCCGGCCACTGAGAAATAGTAGTTATAATCCAGACGTAACAGGAGCTGAGCCAGGTGGGGGCTGGCGTTGTGGCTCCATACACTGGACAGCACAGTAAACAACAGATTGGACTGCCTCTGGAAGTTCTGAAAACAAAAGTTTCCTAATATTTTCCCAATTTCAGATAAATAATTTCAAGAACTCTAAAAAAAAAAGAAGCATTGTGCTTTAATTAGTATTTCAATAAATGTTAGAAATCATTTCAAGTTTCCGTCTAAACCAATTACTGTATACAGTGTTATTTTTGCCCCATGTATTTTTCGCCCTTCAACACTTGCAAACAATTTTGCCCCATCTTAAATTCGCTACCTTCATATCCTGAATGAATCACCAAAGAAAGCATTTCATTGTTTAAATGAATAGAGTAACTAACAATAGGAGAGAGTGTTCTAGAGTCTTTCTTTGTTCAATATGAATGGGTTGAATAAAAATTTACAATATACACCTGAATAACCACAAGACCTAATTTCAGACCACAGCTGCGTTCAAGATCGTAGCTGCTACGTAGGGCTATGTAGTTGAACGATATTCGTAGCCTAACTATTTTAGGCTAAGCATCAAATTCAAGATGGCCACCTTATTTACCACTTTGAAACAAACAAGAAATCTATTTATTTAGTGATCATTTGTTCATCCTTTTAGCTTTAATGAATTTTAACATGTACATTTCCACTTGAAATTAACGAATTATGACGATGTATATAGTCTTTAGTTTATTATTTCTAACTTCAAATCTGAGTCCTAGTGGCTAACTTTGCAGTCCTTTCAATAGACCTACATATCTACGACCTAGCGGCTAGGCTAGCTGCTATGATCTTGAACGCAGCCCTGATGTGATACTTTGCTGACGAATTGAATAGTGAATACCCTATTCACCCCTTCGAATGTTATTGTCATTTAAATTTTAGACCACGTAGTGTTATTTGACCCTTTCAGTTTCGCAGTTAAAATCGTGCCTCGTGTTTATAGTGTATTTTATAGAATGTATAGGTACTTGTGTTCAAATACAAAATCCAGACGTTTATTGATTTTAAACTTTATGTTCATAAATTGATGGATAAAATGAGTTCGAGAAATAAATGTGACAATAGAACAAATAGGTTTTTTCTGCTGTTGCAACAATTAACATGTTTAGTAGCGATCCCCCTTAGGATAAATTTTCGATCCGCGCCTGACTTAGTAATAGCATCAATAGTAAAATAGACTATACCATTTTATACAGAATGTTCCTTGAAAATGGCTCGATATACTAAGTTTTTATACAAAGCAGACACCTATTCTTTTTTTTTCAAAAGCATGGAATTGCACACCACAAGCATCAATAGCTATGATTTTATTAAGCAACCCAATGTTTATATTTTCAACTACGTGCAGGGTTGGCCGGGAAATACCAGTGCTGGGAATTACCGGTGGTAAATACCGGTATTTCCCGTCCCGGTAAATACTACTGTTTTCCACTAAACTGGGAAATACTGGGAAATACAAATTTATAATCTTTATTTCTTTAGTTTGTTCAAAGTAAAACTTATGTTTAGGATAAAAGATATTAACCCAAACAAAAACTTTTCTTGAGAAATCATATTAAAATCACTTAAAAATCGTATCAAACTCACAAATTCATGATTTTGTTCTATGATTTAGACATGATCCATTAAATAAATCATACCCAAATCATAGGTGACAAATAAGAAAGTATGATCCTGACGTGGTTTGTTTCTTGGTTTTGAGTCTGCTATGATTTTCTTGTGATTCTGGTATGTCCTATTATCTTAGAAGGCAACAGAGGATGCGTTTGAAATGATTCGTTAATTGCAAGATAAACTGACCACTAAGAATTAAGATTTCTGCATAACAGGAAGTTGAGTTGCAAATTTTGAATGTTCATCTTGGAGCCTAAATGTGATGTACATGTCAGGAAAATTTGTTATTGTTGGGCATCTTGCTCTATCTTGGCATATTTATAAAGTGAATTTATGGAAGTTTTTTGGGGGAATATATTCTTATTCACTTAAGGTAAATAAAATTTTATAAAGACTACTAATTTACAATATACACTATCAAGTGATTTATTGAGTGAAGCAAGCAACTAATGCATGGATGTACATGTACATTAGTTCAGACCGGGAGCTACAGACCTGGGCAGCTAGGTTTTGAAATGCATACGTAATATTTCAATTTGTACAATTCATGTAATAATTGCTAGAAGAGTTTGAAATAACAGTATAATTATCATCTAAATCATGGAAGACTTTGATCCTGTGTTCTAATTCAGATTATATTGGCTTAACGATACAGTTCATGTGACATATATGTATACTATCTTTTATATTTGGTAATTGACAATGTATTTCAAATATTAAAAGTATATAATTGTCTGTTGCAAATTATAAATTAAGTGGTCATTTTTTTCTTTAAGAAATTATTATTCAATTGTCATTTAACAGGTCATATAAGGATCATGGTTTTGATACGAGTTGTTTAAAAGTTACAACAGATCATACCAGGACCATGGTTTTGATATGGGTTGTTAGTTACAACAGATCATACCAGGACCATGGTTTTCTTGCAATTTGTTAAGTTTTACAGATCACCCGAGAATCATGATCCATTTGCTCATTTGCATGTGAAATTTTCCTATACCGAAATCATCTCAAAACCATGATTTACACACAAGCCATTGATATGATCCCGTAGGCTATTTTTTCTGTTTGGGAACAATTAGCATCAAAAACCAATTTATCATATTTTCCCATTTCACTGTCACTTTATGAATATTAAATTCACCAGATATCACCTATTCAAAAAGACTTCTATAAGGCCAAAAAAAAAATATGTGTGTTTCCGGTTTCCCGACCGACCCTACTTTTTATGCTCCGACCCTATGTTACTCGGTTGCGATGAAATTATCAAATTTTACTTATCTTTTTGAAGCCAGGAGAATACTAACATCAAATAAATTGGTCAATGCATTATTTACGAACAGAAAAGAAAAAAATGCATAAAATCTAAAGAACACACCACGAAAGGAAAACTACATGTCGGCCACGAGGTTCAGGTGTGCAATCCGGTGTAACGAAATCGAAGGGTTTATATACCAGGTATCTGTGTGACGGTGCCTATTTACGAGCGGTGTTCAGCTTTAATTAAGACCATGCATAAATGAGTGGAAACGTTTTGTTGGTTGTTTATTTCTGTTTTACCAAACACGACCAATGAAATTTGATGTTTTAAAACAAATGTATTTAAAGACGATTAGGTAAGTCTTACATAGTAAATTTCTAGCGGACATCGCTAAAACTTTTATTACCAATGAGAGAAATTTGAATGCACACTTCGGCGCTTAGAGTAATTGATTTAATGCGCCATTTTTTTCTTAAATACAACTATGGTGCATGGCACAGGTCCTTCCCAATCACTGGACTAAAATATGATATGAAAAATGACCAGAACTTACGTATTTTGAGAATATTATCTGAACACTTATACTTCCGCTCAAAATTTCACAGGAACTGTACATATAGAATATCACACTGTTGTTTTGATCTCGGCCCTGGTATCAGCCCGAGCGGTTGGTATCGGCCCAAGCCCGAAGGGCGCTGGCCGATACCATCCGAGGGCTGATACGAGGGACAAGATCAAAACAACAGTGTGATGTTGTTTATATCATATATCTAAAATCAAAGACTTTTATTCAAATTCAAATTCCAAATAAGGAATATAATTCATCATGAAGAAGCTATAGATTTTTTTCGGATTTACAAAACTTGTTCCTTTTTATATGTGTTAAGAACTGTAAGAGTTGTCGGACTTTGTTGACAAACAATCGTCATTTGAAATACAGTAGAAGGGTGTCTGTCGTCTGAAATGAAGCACTATCTTCTAGAATTCAAAATTATCGAGAGAGAAACTTCCATCCTACGCATCTTCGCAATGAGTCAAATATTATTTCACTGGAATTTCGTAAGTTTTCTGTCAGATTCCATTCTTAAAAATCCATACTGTTATAGCAAGTTGTTTGAAAACTTTCATAAGCGCGTCCATTACTTTAACCACTTAATTCTTACAGTCTAATCTCCGGTTTTCTTAGATTAAGTCTCGTTCCACCCTTCTCTATATCCTCCATAATTTTTAAAATGTTGATTGATATTAAATAAAGCCTGCTATTGTTCTAAATACACAACCGTTGTGTAGGTTACCTCCCCTTACTTGGATACATATCACTCTTTGGCGCTCTTTTTGAATTATTATTTTTCAATTTTCTGCAATAAATAAAAATATTCAGACGTGTAAGGTGATGCTTTGTATTAGTTATTTGTTATTCTATCGTTATTTTACAAACTAGTCTTAATTTAAAGAAGAGATATTTGGAAATTAGCGATTTTAAATTTGAGGGCAATACACCCCCTTAACGACGGGCTGAGACAGAGAAATATCAGCCCCGAGGGCGATACAGCCCTGGCTTCCGGTTGCTGTCTCACCTAGTCCAAAACACGTGTATCAGGGCTGATACACTACTAGGTATATGATATAATTAAATCTCAGGGAAGTCTGGTGAACTTTCATCAGCTGTTCATTCGAGCACCTCTGGATTTATTCCATACTAAGCAACGATAAAGAAAATATTCCGAACATATTTGCAGGGATGCTATTGAGCAATCCAACAAGCTATTGAAAACTCTACTGGTATTCTGTAATTCGCTGTAACGGCTTATTGATAGAAATTCAGAGGCCTGTAAATAAATTTGGCACACAAGGATACTGTAGTAGGCCTATTCCTTTCGTGGTCGTAAAATTTTATGCACCAAGTGCATACTTTGTTTAATTTTGTAAATAATGCATTTGATGTTAGTATGTCTTCTGACTTGAAAAAAAGTGCGTAAAATTTTATAATTTCATCGGACAGGGGCAATTCACACGCGGTGTTCAGCTTTAAGGGTTCCAATAATTTATCGGCGCAGACCACCATTCGTTCTCTTCTTTGTCCTTTTAACACATTCAAATGTATCAATCATTGTGAAATACCAAGCAGGTAATACAAATAGTTATATATTAATATTCAAGAAACTGTGCGTACTTACCTTTGGCTAGCATCTAGGCCTACACTGTCCGGCTGTGTGCATGATCTTACCGCCAAAAAAGTCTCAATTCATTGGTCAATGTATTAGACGTCTTTTCATTGGTCAATGGATTTAGACATATAGGTGCGTTCATAGTTCTACCAGTGGTACCAACTACCCATTGATGCAGTTGAACAATGATACCAATTGTACTAATAAACCATGACCACTTTTGGCATATGAATGCTATATGATTTTACCAACACCCTCAGAGTCAAACCAGTCTATCCGGTCAGTCATGTCACATGATAAATTGGCCAATCGCTCACCAAACATTTGGCGGGAAAATATTAATTCAATAAAATTACAAAATACTTGATAAATACCCTTAACAAACTCTCGTAATTAATAATCTAAGTAAAACTTTTATCAACACACACTATTTTTTATATTAGAAGTAAATACCATTAAAAACATAACTTTTAAAGTTTAAACAGATATTTTACTATGTTACAGATGTTATATATGGGGTCCAATGGAAACGTTGGTAAAATTGATAACTGCGAATGTTTTCGGAATGTTTTATTTATCGTTGCTAAGTATGTAATAAATCCAGAGGTGCTCGAATGAAAGTTCACGAGACACCCCCGAGATTTGTTCAGTTCCTGTGAAATTTCGAGCGGAAGTATAAGTGTTTGGATAATATTCTCAAAATACATAAATACTGGTCGTTTTTCATATCACATCCTATTTTAATTTATGTTAAAAATGAAAATATTTAAGATATATGTCTTATTTCATCATCTATAGCGGTTATTTAAACTAAACGATGATTTTCAGAACAGAGTTATCGTTCGTGTTCAACCACTCTGCACGTGGTTTAAATTATAAACATTAGGTTGCTTAAAAAAATCATAGCCTTGTTTGATGCTTTTTATGTTTAATACCATGGATTTTTTAAAAATTAATGTGAGTTTGTTTTGTATAAAAACTTAGTATATCGAGTAATTTTCAAGGAACATTCTGCATAAAATAGTATAGTCTGTTTCACTATTGATGCTATTGCTAGATCAGGCGCGGATCGAAAATAAATCCTTAGAAGGGATCGCTACTAAGCATGTTAATGTTGCAACAGCAGAAAAACCGTATATTTTCTATTATGAAATTTATTTCTAAACTCATTTTATCCTCCAATCAATGAACATAAAGTTTAAAATCAATAAACGTTTAGATTTTATATTTGACTACAGGTACCTAGATTCCAGGTTATAGGCACGATTTTTACTGCGAAACTGTAAGGTTCAAATAAAACCACGTGCTCTAAATTTAAATGACAATAACATTCGCAGGGGTGTTTGTGAACAGGTCAAACAACAAACATCTTTTTACTGCCCTAATATGTCTTGATATTAGCCGCCATGTCAATATAATGAGTTGTGGCGCCACTTACCCATACTTCCCACACTAATTCTGGCGTGGTTCGCATTTAGATAGTTACTTCTGTATAAAAAAAAATGTAAAACTCTAAGGTGAGTTCAACAAAGCGAGCGCTCGCGACCGCTCGCCAAAATTTGTGTTGCGGGTATAAGGAATTTTGAAGAGTGCTAACGAGAGCGGACACTTTGTCGAACTCATCTCTGATCGTCTGCAAGAAAATATACCATTGGCAAAAACATTGGCACCAAATAAAATAAGGAGACCTTTTATAGAATCCTTGGATAGCTTATGTGAAAATTTTAAAATCTATGTAATAAAGACAAGTTTATCTGGCTAATGTCTAATGAATGTGATAATGTTATTGAAATTTTTGCAAGCTACATTTATAGTTGTTTTCAATTGAGAAAAGCCTCGTGTTCAATTGAGACTGTAATAGACTCATCTTTTATGTAAATGTCACCGGGTTCACAGGTGTGTGACTGTCAGACAATATATCGGATCTCAATAGCTCAGTGGTTAGAGCGCTGGCACGGTACGCCCGAGACCCTTGGTTCGAGTCCCGGTTGAGACTTGACTTTTCACCACCTGCGACATTTGGCGCCCAACGTACAAAATCCCACGGTCACTCTCTCGGAACATGTTTCACGACATTTCCTTAACTCGTAGAGTTCTACTCGTAAATTCGAGGACGAATTTCTACCAAGAAGGGGAGTATGTCACCGGGTTCACATGTGTGTGGCTGTCAGTCAATATATCGGGTCTCAATAGCTCAGTGGTAAGAGCGCTGGCACGGTACGCCAGAGGCCCTGGTTTCGAGTCCCGGTTGAGACTTGACTTTTCACCACCTGCGACATTTGGCGCCCAACGTACAAAATCCCACGGTCACTCTCTCGGAACATGTTTCACAACATTTCCTTCCTTAACTCGTAGAGTTCTACTCGTAAATTCGAGGACGAATTTCTACCAAGAAGGGGAGTATGTCACCGGGTTCACATGTGTGTGGCTGTCAGTCAATATATCGGGTCTCAATAGCTCAGTGGTAAGAGCGCTGGCACGGTACGCCAGAGGCCCTGGTTTCGAGTCCCGGTTGAGACTTGACTTTTCACCACCTGCGACATTTGGCGCCCAACGTACAAAATCCCACGGTCACTCTCTCGGAACATGTTTCACAACATTTCCTTAACTCGTAGAGTTCTACTCGTAAATTCGAGGACGAATTTCTACCAAGAAGGGGAGTATGTCACCGGGTTCACATGTGTGTGGCTGTCAGTCAATATATCGGGTCTCAATAGCTCAGTGGTAAGAGCGCTGGCACGGTACGCCAGAGGCCCTGGTTTCGAGTCCCGGTTGAGACTTTTCACCACCTGTGACATAAATATAAACTATCATTTAGAAACCTTCTCTCTTTTTGTTAGTGTGTAGGCTTTGTTGTATTTTTTTTATTACATGTACCTTTGTATGCCCAGAATTTGGAAATAAAATTATCTTAATATCTTATCTTGGTACCAATAACGTGCCAATTGTAGTCAATTTTACCAACAGCAACATTTGTTTACCAACAGCAGAAAATGAACGCACCCACATAATTTATTTTTAGACGATATATAGAATATAAGAAAAATACAAAATAAAATTTTATTGATTTATTAAAGTGTTTTCAAAAGGACGTACTGCTTGACAGTAGAACAGTGTTATACCTGATATATTCAAAATATTTGCTTGTACCCATATCTTAATTGAATCATGAATGGAAATATAGTCATAATAATTATAACATCGGTATTTATTTGGTTTATTTGAGAAACGATACATATTTCACCATATAAACTGTTATTATCCATTTATTTAAAAACAAAAACGCCCTTATTTCCAAAGTTTACGAAAAGGAAAGTGATTTAATATCTTACTTTCGAGGAATTTCGAACTGTTGATCCAACACTTGAACTGGCGTCTTAAGAAGCTTTTAATATACACTTAGATAGATATTGTAACTGGGTGCAATTAAATTCTTCATATTAATATTGTTACATTCCATTATGTTGAATACATGTTACTGTACGTTAATCAGTTGTTAACGATTTCCCATGTAAAAGGCCTACCTATATGTGGCTATGCACGGTCATTGAAAAATCGTGTATATTTTAAATATACATTTATCAATATATATTTATAAACAGTAATAAAGTCATCGTTTATCATGAACAAATATGTTTACTGTAAAATTCATCCTGTTGTTGCTAGTTGCGTTTGTACTTTGCGTCGACCCCATAAAAATTATAGAATTTCGAGGAAATTCGAACTATGAATCAAAGGCGTCCCAAATCAAAAACTGATTCACTTACACGGTGATGAGAGTGTGATACGAAAATGTAAGGACGTCCTCATAATTTTTGTCCTCAAAAAAATAAAATTTTGCGCTTATGCATTTGACAAAAAGAGGCAGCCAAAAAACACACCGTAATAGTGAGGACATCCTTTTGTCCTCACTATTACTTCACTGTCCTGACAACGTGGGTAAAACTGTTAAAAGATGTCCTTATATTACACGTTTTATTATCCCTCTCTCTCTCTCTCTCTCTCTCTCCTTCTCTCTCTCTCTCTCTCTCCCTCTCTGGTTTTTTAAAGTTAAGAGTTGATTGTTTTGTGATTTTGTTAGATAAAGAAACTTTTAAAACTAAAAGAATGAAGTCTTTAATATGCACATCTATACTAAAAGTTGCATAACAATATGTACGATAAAGTAAACAGGAGTGTAAATATTAGAATATAGAATGCATTTAACACATAAGAAAATATTAAACTGTAATGGAATGGGAGAATAAATCATGGACCAGACTGGGATTTGAACCAGGGCCCCCTGAATCTCTGGTCAGGTGCTAGGTGCTATACCAACTGAGCTATCTGGCGCCGGTATTTGAACTGGTCTGACCATCACATTCCTCCCCCCCCCCCCCCCCCCCTGTAAATGATCTTCGCCCTCAAAGATCATGCCTGGTTCTTCCCCAGGCAGAAGTTAACTTGTCAGTTTTAGGGTTGGCACAACACCAAAAGTAATGGGATGGGAGAAATAATGACAGACCACACCTGAATTCGAACCGGGGCCCCCTGAATCTCTAGTCATGTCTCTACCGACTGAGTTATCTGGCGCCAGTATTTTAACTGGTCTGACCATCACAAAACATTCTAAACTTGATAATAAGTATGAATCTATTTTGTACATTTTTTATGATCTTAGCAAGCCCTTTGAATCTTATAGTTACAACCTAGAGCTTATAAAGCTTAGTGGTTTATTCCAAACTAAGCCCTGACTAAGCTATACTGATTTGCAGGGAAGAGGTTAAAGGAAATGTCAAATCAATTATTGCATCCTTCTGTATTAATATATGTAGTGCTAGAGTGAAGTTCACCCCTTTTAATAAAAAAATCCCAGTTTTTTCTGCTAATCTATCCAGGTTTAGTCAGTATTTTTGTTGTTTTGATTGGCTTTGATGAATTTTGGGTACCAGTATTTTTTTTATTTTCTAGTTATAATAGAAAGCTGTTTTCCAAGGCCACACTCGGAGTTGTTTGGCATACATCAATTTTTCCCTCGAAACTTTACTTGTGTATTGAATTGTTTTTATAGATACACATGTACATGCATTATGGGCTGCTGTACATGTCATGTTTTGGGGTTTTGACATGCCACAGCATGATTCTTAATGTTTATAGGATAATATTTGCCTCAGGATGTAGTAGCCAAGGGGGTCCATCCACATTCTGTAGTAGCCACAGTTCTGCACCTTATATCAACAATACCGTAGAAATCATAACTGTTATTTTAAAATTAAAATATTTAAGCCTGCAATATTTTGCTTCTTAAATCTTAAATCGGAGGGAAGACAGTTTTGGATTTAAGATGTATATTATAATGATAAATACAATAGTAGTCTAATGATCATTGTTCATATAAACTTGTAGAAAGTTGTTTACTTGTGCCACCTTGAACTATGCCTGGAATGTGGTGTTTTGGAACGTAGGAGTTTATCACATAAACACAATGATAGAAAAGAAACTCTAAAGCTTTATATGTGTGTATATAGACCCACAGGAGCAAGTTGGCTTAAATAACATGCTGTTTCCCATGAAGTTTTGACATGTGATGGTGACCAAGCTGCAAAAAACAAAGTAGATCCATATTACCTTTATTGCAGCTGTAAATAAAAAACTACCGGTAGTACAAGTCGCATATGCGACTTGTTCACCTTCACGGGGGTTGAGCATCTGCAGAAGTATGGCATCACCATATATCATTTAGTCTGTGTGTTTATATTCTGTTTGTAACAAATGCATCTGGGTAAAATGCTGAATCCATATGTGTAGTCAGAGAATAGGGTTGAGCGTAGATCATTGACCCATGGCAGTTTTATGATCATGGAAGGCACAATCATTCATCCGTTCAAACTTTGCAGTTTGCAGTGAACTGACTTGGTTTTGTTGCACATTGCTTCCAAGAGGTCAAAGTTCTAGGTCACATATCACTAAATATTTATATTGCAAAAAACAAACAGTTGAAGTTCTAACTTTTGAGCCTTTGATTCTTTTATGTCTAGGTCTCTCAAAAGTGTTTGAAAATACGGCCATGTTTGGAGACTTGGTTCTTCGCCTTCCAGACATTGTTCATTCTATATACGATAAAAATAAAGACTGGCAGTTACTCCTTGGATGGTGCTACTGGTTCTGCAAAGAGTCAGGAGTGTTTGATGAGAAAAATGGAAGGCTTCTCCATTTGGTATGCTTTATTATTATCTGTTTGACTGTCAAATTTTGTACATTTTGTTTTAAAGATGCCATTTTTGATAGAAGAGCTTTGAATTTATTTGAAGAAAAGCAAAGCCAAATTACTCCATCTTGTGTATGGTAATTACGTGAATTGTTTTGTGTTTTGATGCTAACTCACTGTACCCACACAATTTGCACAAACTATTCTCTTAGAGCTGTTTGTGAAAATTAGTGTCAGCAGCATTCCTAATAACTTCCGAAGATCTGAAACATATGTTGATTTAGTAATTATAAGACTTCCTTTAATTAGACATTCTGCTAGATAGTGCTGAATGAATTCTATGAAAGTAGGTTATTCTTAGTTTTGATAACAACACTCTGATATCTTCTTTGCAGATGGCACAAGAGGTCAAACTGATAGAGAGAGAAGAAAACTACACCAACCCCTTTACACTGGAGAGCCAACTCAAACAGGTAGAAGGCTTATGAGGAAGGCATGGAGTATTCATTACTTCTGTAGCAAACAAAATAGTCGATGCCATTGCATGATATAATGCTTTATGACTCCTCCAGTGATATGCCTTGATATTTTTTTCTTCACAGCAAAAACAGAGACATGGGGAGAAAAAAGAAATCAAAACAAAGAAGAAGAAAAAGGAAAGGAAGAAAGGGCCACAGATAACAAGGGTTGAACTTTGATCAAAAAAAAATTCCAGGGAGGGGGGTTGGGGCATTTTGGGCTCCATGTTTTTCATATTAAATATATTTTTGTTAATTCTAATGTCTTGTGTATTGTTTCCTTCCCTGATCAAAATGAAATCCTAGTCTCAATTTAAATGCATTATGAAGATGAAAGCTGTTTTTAAGACAATGGATTATAAAATCAATTATATGAGCAGATATTTGAAAGCTATTTATGAAAACCGTAGACAAGTAAATGAATTGTACTAATGTACATTACCAACGTGGTTACAGTTGAGACCCTCTAAATAACAGACATCCAATGGTGGCCTTTTATGTTTATTCATATTATATTCTATTTAGATTATGATTGTTAAAAAATCACTTAAGTGCCTGGCTTTATGAACAGAATCTGGGGGGGGGGGATTACTGACAATGCACCATGTTTTATGCTGGCATTACTTCTTCTACGAACATCTCCCAAGGTAGCGAGAATGAGCTAACGATGTAACGGAACAGCGAGGATGTATGCAACAGATTACAAGGTGGATAAAAAAAATAATATCCACTTTGATAAGCTGGCGGTGTGTAGATAAACTCCGTAGTACAGTCGTGCAGCTGTTGGGGTCGTCTTTTTAGACCTAGTTTGTTATCAAAAAATCTTTGGATAGAAACTTCAATGGTAAAATGTAAGATCCTTGGTGATGTGTTTCCTTGAATCGTTTGTCGGGTGAGGAAATCTAATGTCAGTTGAAGTTAAATTAAATTTTTATAAAAGTGTCCTCTAAAGTACACTTATGATAACCAAGACCTGTACTTGGGTCGAAAAAGCCGACGCCCAAAACATTGCTTTTTTCTTGGAAAAAACCCATAGAAATTGGAGAAAGTTCTGGGAACTAAGAATCAGCCATCTTAAAATGTTAGGAATAATGTTTTATAGATGTTAAGTGTCAGAATTTAATGCCATAAAAAAGGTTAAGGAAAAAGCAGAAGCCAGTTCATGAAGTGACCAGAAACACGTTTATCGCAGACTTTTTGTCTGCCAATCCGATTCCAAACATTCTTCAGAAGACATCGCTAATCGGTGCAAAATTTTACCACGAAAAAACATCTTTAAAAATCTGGTTTATGGATATTTTATTCTGTATATGATACAATACAGTATAAATAAAGTACAAAAAAGTAGAAAATGGGTTCGTCATCATTTGATGAGACTGTAATTATGCGCCATTATCTCAAACCGAGTATATTGTGGATTCCAACTGCTTGTATGTTTATATTTGCAGGCAACAATCGGCGCGCCGAGTTGGGGTAATTTGTACAATTGGTGTAATGTGCTTTACATTATCTGTCTACGGTATGCTATGTCATCATGCAGAGCTATGTACACTATGATAAATATACGGCTATCGTCTAATTAAGGTCACATCGTGTACTCTATGAATTATATATACGATTCTCATAATGGTCCATGTAGTGTCCTCCCAAGAGTCAATTCCAATGACATCGAACTCCGTGACATTCTGTCATTCTCACAGTTTAATGCTTTTTTTTTTCAAACTTGTCAAATGAATCTAAGTGCGTGTATTCGAGAGCGACTCCATTTTCACCATTAAAATGAAAGTTTCCCTGCTTGTTTAATCTTGTCTTATTGTACAGTATCCACTGTTAAACCTGTACCCCTATTTGTGGAATTTGCATTGTTTGCAATTGCTGCCCTCCTGTGTAAAAACCATTGGTCTGCTTTTCATTTAAGTAGTTTTCTCTTTCTGGTATGCATTGTACCACATTTTCGACAGACAGATTGCTGAATGAAAACGGAAGAAAATAATTAGGGGAACACAAAGATGTGTAATAATATTCCAAGCAAGAATTCCGTAAAATTCTTCGTGTAATCGAACAACCCTCGTTTTCTTCACTTCAAACATGCTTACGACCCAGAGAGCGAGATTGCAGACGAGAAGGAACGTGACTACAGCCCTTCCTGGCTTTTGCATCATTTGATTGTCATTTTCGGCACATCTGCACAAGCCATCCAGTATAAACACTGTTTGTTCGGTAATTTGGCAAATGGAGAAGATGGTGGTGATGAGTGACAGGATCCCTGCAACATTTCCTTGCAGAGAGGTTGAGACAGCAATAAGCTTGAAGCACAGGTAAATGTAGGAACCTGCAAGTGCGACGAGCAGCAGAACCGAGTCCACGGACAGGAACTGTGACGTTATGAACTTGAGTTTGGACAGGCGGATGTACCCCCAGGCTATGCCGAGGCCGGTGATGATCATGAGAACGATTTCCGTGGTGAACAGAACCTTCACAGCCGTGAACATGTCCTGAAGCCGACTCTCAAAGACAAAAAATGTGGCGATAGCAATAAGCGTGAAGACGGCGACAAGCAGACCAAGGAAGAGGCCTTTGTTAGCTTTGTCGCAGTCGATAGCGGAAGCACCCGTGGGAGCCGAACTTGTGAAGGAAGTGTGGCTTGGCCACCTCTGCTTGATGCGGACCCCAATGTACTGATACAGACGATAAATGATGCCTGCCCCGATGATGCTGTAGATGATGGTGCAAGGGAATAAGTAAGGCGAAGCCGACCTCGCCAGAGTGACCTCCTCATAGCAGCTCTTAGTTCCTTTGAAAAATAAAATAAGATCTATTTGCAAATTCGGATTATTATCTTATTATGACAGGTTATAAGGTTCTTTGCTTTTGATTTAAAAGTGTTTACAGTTCTTTTTACTATGTACAACAATTTTAACCAATTTCACGAAGCTTGAATATTTCTATAATCTGGGTTTTTTATTTCACCTTCGAGAGTCACATTGTTGACAATATAACTTTGCAGTCGGTAATCTTCATTGGTTTCCATCACTGCCGTTACAATGAGCACACAGATATTGGTTGCCATCAGATGCATCATTCCGAAACGCACAAAAGGTTTCTGTTTATTTATAACAAGCTGTAAAATATAAACCAAAGATTGAATTCTCTAGATCTGAAACTTTGACGTGTATTATTTCAAAGCACAACTAAAATACAAGTTATCTATAGATTTGTGTCTGTATTATCAGCAAAGTGTTACCTTGTGGTTCTTGAAAATGAAGAAAGTCTGCACAAATGTGAACAGAAGATGCATGACGTAGACCAGAATGAAAATCTCGCTTTCACACGTTTCTGTCGTAATAGTCTCAAAGTAGGTAGCGATATGAAGTCCGTCTAGAGTAACGCTTCCGAATGCAAAAGCTGAAAAAAGACAAGAATTATTTCATTTATAAATAAAACCAAACGTATATGTTTTTGAAATAATGCAACGCTTTAAACATTCAAGACTGCAATTAATAAAAGAGTTAAAGGACGTCTAGATACCAAGAGCTCCAAGGCGAAGGTAAAAGTTGATCCCCTCCCCAACATGGGCCACGCCTCCTGGGGGTGGGAGCTCTAGGTTACTCTGGTAGCTGATGGCGGTCAGAGAAATCTGCTCAGCATTCGACTCCTTTTGCTGGTCCAAAGGCGTCTTGTCATCAGCTGTAGCTCTAACCGGAAGTGGTGAGGCAGTGGGAGACTTGTTGACGCTTCCATCATTTCTGATAGAAACCCGGAAGTTGTTTTCATAAAAATTATTTTTGACTTTGATTCCGTGGAGGAGGCATAGTAAGAAGTAGAGGAGTATCGCAAGTGACGTGGCGTACAGGTAAACCAAGAACACCTGTAAATAGGATGTTGAAAATTTCTTTGAGAGATGCTCCAAATATTTACATGCATCTAATTTCATAAGCCTCGTAATGACCTGATTTGATCCTTTGCTATTGTAAAAGAAAATGAATATGAATCGTGTGGAAATTAAATACTGTTGGTGGATCGAATCAAATGATCTTTTCACTTTGACAAAACTGCATCAAAAATATAACTAGGTCGTGCCTAAATAACTCCTTTCCAATTATTACATCTAAGTGTGAATATATTAAATGTTTTACAGAATTAGCAGCTTCTTGTAATTTTGTGGTACAAAGAAGCACTGTTAGCAATCAACATCTCGATTGATCAACCTCAAAAACTGACATCCGCAAAAAAAAAAAAGAGATGAAAATGAAAATATCAAAGCAATTAAAACACTATTCAATACAAAGAGGAATTTTTATGTTTGATCACTCGCTGCAGTTAATCTGATGTTTACGATTGTATCTGAAGGCTGCCTTTCATGCGAGGCTTCCTTATCTTTCTCTGACTTGCTGTAATGTTCCCCGAGACCTACCTCGAGGTAGTATCTGTGCACCCTCTCTATCGCTGTCAGTGAGGTCGCCACCGCAAACACCACGCCGAGCACCACAATGATCAGGGCGTAAATACCGCAGACCAACTTCACAAGGGCAGACCTAGATAGAAAATTCAAAACCTTTTAATTTTGGGGGAAGAAAATCAATATTTTAATTAGATTTATTTTTGGCGACCATTTGCCAAAGTTTAGAGTTCCATGCTCACTGAGTTTACGATTAGAATTCTGGCGTGTCCTGATATAAAGGAACACCATTTTACCGACCCTCCCAAACTGTTCTTGCTAAATGTTTGTCATGCACTTAGCATCCAGACGACGTTTTGCTGATATTTTATTTGAATATAGATGCAAGATAAGTCTTTTCTGGTACATGGAGCTCATGCAAACATAAAATATGCCTTTTTGTACACACATTTATGTATAAATATAGTTTATACCTAAATGTATAATTAATACATATATAATATTTTCGGTCCCGACAAGAATATTACGCATAAACTCTTATTAATTTCATAAGTAAATCATAAACCTTATCTTAAATTTTATGTCAGCAGAACATTAAAATAGTACGCAATAAACTAAACATTAAAAATGCCAAAGTATGATTGATAATTCCTCTAAATGAAGCTAAATTTATCATTATCACTGGGATCGGAAGTAGCCAAGATAACAACGTGCAAGAAACACAGGGCCCAGTATCCCTCTACACGAACAATCACGCACTAGTTCGCATCTTTTTTTTAAACTGATTAAATATTTGGTCCGGGCTTGATATTTTTGACTTTTTAATCATCTGTTAAGCTTCAAAGGAAGTGTCTCGCTGTGCGCCGAGGCCTGGCAAAACAGCGACCGCTGTAGAACCCATCACGATGTACACACGAAATGTTCAATCGTAACTTACAGAGATAATATTTCCTTATCTTCAGTGTAGTTCGTTGATAGATTATCAGTCATTAGCCACGAATTTAGCCCTACAGCCATCAATAGCTATAAGAGCAAATGAATCAGTTACCATGGCAGCTAAAATTTGTTTTAAAAAGATTTTATGTAATAAAGCTATGGGGTTACGTTTACTTTGTTGTTGAAATGAGGAGAGAGAAAAATATTATTATTTTTTTTTAAATAAGTATGATATTATCTTAAAAGCATACAAAAGCGAAGTATATAATATATCAAAATTATACAAAAAGCATTTATATAAAATTAAAGATTCCAAATAAAGTTGTTTGATGAGGTTTGCGTAGATCTGCTTTTTAAACGGCAACGCAACGTTTGGGTTTTCCGCCGCATCATCCGGCTGATGACATTGAGAACGGGTTAAGATGAGCGCTGGTATGCATCATTAGCAAAAACGATAATGTTACCAAATGATGCAAAATGGTCGTCAGAGGTTAGCGACAACACAACTCAGCTCCTGTACCAGAATATCTGTTGTCGGATCCCAGGCTTACATAAGCATGTTTTTATATCTATATGTACGATTAGATATACAGTAAGCATCTGTTTTTTAGCAAAAAAAGTAATTGCTCTGATTTGTATGTATGACTTAGTGTTTTCCAGGTTAGATGCGATTTAGGGAGGAAACGTTCAACGTTATCACGGATAGTGAAATTGGTTTCACATGAAATATCGAGAATTATCTGTGAAAGTGCAGACAGCTACACGGATCTCCTATCGTAGGAGTATATAAATTAGATTCAGGAGTTTCATTTAAACAAATATTGAATCATCATACGCGGTTTACCATAAAACAGTTTCAGTTTCTTTCGCCATTAAGTATAAATATCTCATTGCAAGGCGCCCCACGATACATATTAAAGACATGTATCCCTAATTGATGAATGTTAATTAAAGGTTAAGCGTTGATTTACATCTGCTCAGGAGTCATCTTTGCCGATAACGCTGGAGAAATTTAGTTTCTTGTTATCACCTTTTTGCAGCTTCGCTTCTGCCTGGATGCGGGTCAGTGCGATTTTAGTGATCGTTCATCCAAAAAGTTTTCTAGATCCTAACTTCACTCATTGAGTGAATTTGTCGGCGGATGTCGATCAACGCATAGATTAACCAACACATGTCTTATAGGAATTCCGAAGATAACATTTTATAGCATGAAACAAATTCTTACCAATTTTAAAATGCATTTTTCAAAAATCTCAGATAGTAATTATATTTTTGTAATATCCTTACATGCTAATGCCAAAACGCTTTGAACTTCATCTAATTCAAGTTTAATCAAATGCATGCATGATAAAATAAATACTATTCTAAGTATAGGAAAAAAATACACAAAGGTAATTTTTTTTTACCTGTACACGGATGGAACTCTCTGCTTTTGTTTCTTGGGTTTGGTTTCGGGGATTGGGGTGGAGGTATCTATCGGCAGTGTGTCCGTGTTCCCGGCCATCTCCTCTCCGTTCTTAGCGTTGCCTTCCTCCTCCATTGTGAGCTTCTTCTCGTCGTTTGATTTCCCCCCTGTCTTACTATCCTCCTCTTCTTCAGCCGTGTCGTCTGGAAGTTGAGGCTCGTTCACGATGTATACGCCAGACCGACGCAGCATAATATTCAAAAGCGCCTCCGTTGTCAATCTTTTTAACTGCAACCACTACACGCAACACAAAGCACAAAAGCTCCCACTCTCTCAAATGTTTTCGGAAATGATGCTTTAACGGTTTAAATAAATCGCTACCAGATGCCAACTGAGTAAGGCTAGAGTATCCAGTGCGCTCCTCCGTGCCAGATCGTAAAAATAGTATATAACCACTGATTATGTACGAAAGATTTAGAGGGTTGCCATATACAAAACGGAGGTCAATCGTTTTATCAAATTCAGAGCTGGTGTTTTTGTGTGGTAGATATTTTCTGGCGATTTTTATGTTAAACAATGATATTGCGTCGGCTTCTATGTCGGCTGCACGCTTGCTCACGTGTAGCACGTGACAAGGGAAAGAGAAGCCCAAAGCACGAGATAAAAACGGTGATAATGTAAACAATCCAACAATGCATTTTAGAAAAATTAAAAGAAACCAACAAAAAAGTAAAAATGTTTATTTCCTTGCCAACAATCATAGACTGCTTTTGCCAATAGTTTTTTAAATTACAAAAAAAAAACTAATAGTTGTTAATGAACGCGGAATATAAATTTTGATATTTCGGTAAATTTGTTAAACGTTTTTATTATATCATTTATTAGTATATGTTTTTTAGTATTATTATATCGATTCTAAAACTATTTATTTCATCATGATCCCCACACATTGGTCTAAATTAAACGACATATTTTGAATAATTTTCATATAGAACTAAAGGATACTTCGCGTTCGAAAGTCCTTTTTAGCACAATATAGACTGAAAGACAAAATAAATAAGTTGACAACGACTCTATGCAAGGGCCTTCTGATACAAGTAATTCCTCGGGCAGAATAAAACTTGACACCTGTTTACTGCAATTTTGCTGGACTATGTTTTTTCTTGGACATCTTGTCGAACAATACCCAAAATGGCAAATCTGTGTTTATTTTTGGAGACAAGGGCCTATAGTAGTATACAGTAAGTGTTTGGTATGCCGACGTAATAATTATGCGTTACGTTGTCATCAAACACTAAACGTCATTTTACTTCAAAGGTTTATTTTCGGAAATTTCAAAATAAAAATCATAATTTCTATTTACTAGTACATGTAAAATTTCACATATTTGCTTTACATCTCTAGATTGCTGAATAATGATCTGCAGACTCAAAGCCATGTCATTACTGGTTTATTTTTTATTTCATAGTTATATAATATACAAACAAATAAACAAACAAGGAATCATGGTCAACGTGAATGTTTTTTATCAATTGAGCTCAATGAGACCAAACTCTAATAATGTTTCATTCATTGGTTGTTGGTGAATGCATGGAAAGATTAAAAAACATGTACACTGCAATTCATATGCATTCAGCAAATGAGATAAAAAAAAAATGGAAGAGAATGAGATCGTGTTCGGAAGCGTTAACGTCGTGCGGAAGGAATGAAGTATTATTTGATCTAAAAAAATAAAAGTCAATCGTTCATAGGCTATCGTTAGTCTGAGATAATAAGACAAGTTTTAACCTCTGTTTTGGATGCCATATTTTGTGTTCTGATTTTTAAAAAGTGTCTTTATTTTTAACGGTTGCTTAACTGATGCCTATATGAAAGCAATATAAATCAAATTTTGCTTTTAATATTTCTGTAGTTGAGACAAAACTACCTTTTTCTTTCAAGTAATGAACTCAGTGCGTGCTATTTATCTATTTTCATTGATTTCGTACATTAGTAAAGTTATCTAGCTGCAGATCTGTAGTCCCTACAAATGTATCCAATTATGAATATCATGGGGGTTTTTTTCAAAATGAGACGGATAGAATTAACATTACAAAAATGATTGGCTAATCACAAGAGGTTTTCCGATATTGTACAGTGTACCTGTGCCTGTCTTTCAATTCGTGGGAACAGCCTGTAACAGCTAGGACTTGGGCATGACGACAAAGTCGTGAAATTTAAACAGGTATACAAGTACTGTACCAATTTCTTACACGATACTGTGTCGAATCCGGGCCATGGTGCGCCGTCACACACAAACTTAATCCTTCCTGGGATGATAAACGGGTTCTCACTTTGACGCAATGAAAGCTGAAGGTTGTGACCACTTTATAAAATATCTCCAATACCAGCCCACTAATTTGGACTTAGTCTTTGATAGGTCGTCACCATGATAGTACCGCTAGTCCTCGCTCTTGTGGCCCTCGCTGTTGCTCACCCAGGCTACAGGGACTTGATGCCCAATGGGTACTCAGTCCCCAACCCATGTGGAGCCGATACTTGGCAGGCAGTGGGCCATTATGATCCCTACCATCATACGATAGCCAAAAACCAATTTGGAAAAGTAAGAACGAATTGTTGCTTTTAAGAAAAGAAATGTAAGGTGAAAGTTAAAGGTAACTAAATAAATAGAAAACCTAAAAAAAAAAATTTTAAAAAATGGTTGCCTGATTACTATTATTTTCATGAAATTAATGCAGAATGATAAAAAATTTTAAACCAGGTTATATTTGTTGATTAACAGGAGTTAAAGATATACATGTACGTACAAGCAAAATGTCAATAGGGACTGTTATTGAATTGTGAACACAATGCTTGATACAATTGCAGGATTTCGCAGCGGCTGCCCACATATGGACTGAGACCCTCTGTAAGACAGACTCTGATGGCGACGGAAAGACCAACGGTGAGGAGCTAGGTGACCCCGCCTGTATCTGGAACGTCGGGGACAGGCCGGCAGGAAGCGCTTCCGGACATCCGGGTATGTGAAGCATGTAGAGCATGAATTACGTTCAGTATGTGATGCCATCACCGTGTCGGGTTTCTCCTCCAATAGAAATAAATTTGCCCAAACCTTTTTAACGGTCTTTATCACATAACTTTCGAAATTATTTCAAAACAGATAAATTATTCTCACATGATGGTAATTGAGTGCATTATTATTTGTTATTTTAAAACATATAAATAATCGAATACCATTTCTGGCACAGATACATTGTATGCGTATTTATTGTCTATTCATTTTCAGTAAACAGATATGATGGTATCATTATTCAATTCAATTGCTGATAGAAAGCATCAGTTCATTAATGGAATTTTATGTAAAAGAATCAAAAACCAAATAATGTTTTAATGAAGCTAAAGATATCTTTATATAATCTATTACGCGCAATAATTCAAGGATAGATATGCCACAACTTATTGTTAGAATTATGCGTTGCTGGTAGATTTGTTTTCTTTGATAAACCTTATACATTTTATTAATGATAAGTTGTCCCTATATAACAATTATTGTTAGCGGCCACGAAAATTCAACGTACGGTATATATTACTTGAAACTCATATCAATAAAACTATAGTTTAGTAACTCAAATCGTTTGTCATTTATTTTCAGGTATTTGTGAGCCCGTTGGATCCGCTGCTTGCAGTAACCAAGCTTTTAGATGTGGTTGTCATGGTAACCAATGTGTTGGAAGATAATCGTAATAAAACAAACTCTTTTTATTCTTTTTCACCAGTGACATTTGAATTTGCTTACTTTAGAAACGCCTTGAATTGTAGAAACCTTTAACACAAACACATTCATCATTTATGATTATAACAAAGAATTTACATCTAGGCCAAAGTAAAATCAACATTTTAATAACAAGATTTAAAGAAACTTATTACTTCAGTTATTTATACGTGTTACTTGCTAATTGAGGAAAAACAAGAGCTTTTTGGGGTTTTTGTAATTCATAGGAACGATATGAAAAAGTTTTGTTCGAAACAGATGTAAAAGGAAAATGGATTTTTGTGCGTTACATGTGAAAGGAAACGGATTTTTTTGCGTATCGTGTATGTGGAAATCACAGAGAATTTGCGTCACGTGTATGTAAAAATATTGAGTTTGTGTGCATTACGTATGTTTTTGTGAGTTGCGTGTACGTTTACAAGTTATCAGTCGTATATATATCATGTTATACGATGATTACAAAATGACAGTATTTCTGTATTTATTGCCATGTGGTAAATTAAAAAATAATGGTACTTGTAACTTCACCAAAGAGATAGTACTGGCACAAGAAGCTTGAATACATGTAAGGTAGTCCTTTCTCAGCCTTAATATACTATTTCTCTGCTATACTTAGTTTATTCGCTGTTCACATTAAACATGAAAATATATCACAAAACTATTAAAACAACTTCTCTATCTCATAAGCCGACACCTTGCCCACCCCCGCCAGACACTTGTTACACAGATTGTCACCCCACCTCTCGTTCTTATGGTACAGACTACAGTGAGTCTCTGCCTCCTTTAAACGCTTTCTGATTTTTCTGCCCGCCTCTTCAAACAGTTTTAGCCTCTTTTTGAAAATATCGGAAGTAATGTCATCGCATAAGTCTGAGAATCCTGGCACATTCTCCAGTTCCTCGGAAGAGGCGCGACAGGCCATGTCTGTAGAAAGCTGCTGAAGTTCCTCCAAATCGTAGTTGATGGACGTTGTGAGAATCTCAATGATTCTGTCGCTAGAACAATTGTTTTCGAGTTGTAGTTTCAAAAATGCAACACACCGCTCACGAAGGGTCTTCACTTTGAATTCATCCGCCAAACGAAGCATTGCATGGACGTTTTCATCTAAAAAAAAAAAAGACCACTCTATAGTTACAAACTGCATGTATCCTTGTATACCGGGGATTTGTGACCATCCCACCCCTTCCATCTCCCCCACCCTACGTTCTTATACTAGTACAACTGTATACCACCTGTTATACGACGAAGATGTTTTATTTAGAAAGTTATAGTTTAACAGTTAATTGTCCATTTAAACTCTTAACACCATTTGATAGATTTGATAGATAGTACATTTAGCTTATGCAATATTATAAAACAAGGATGATTCCCCATGCCGCTAACAATACGATCCATTAATCGCTAGACAAAACAACATCTTATTTAAAAGCCCTTGTCAATTAACGACCATTAGATCCAGAACGGGATTGTTTAGGCTGTTTTAAAGAGTCACACAATTCTACCACATGGATCTTTTAATGGAGTATTAGATAAATACTTAAAAGATTAAAATGCCGAATAAATAAAAATTGTATTGGCGCAAGTTCTCTGCATTGTATGTATGCATTCATTGGCTGCGGAAAGAAACCCGAACGTCAATACTAAAATTTACAAATAGAAAATTACAAAGAGATATTGTCTGATCGGGAGAACCGGTGCCTAAGGTTAACTGAAGTCTGTACAATACTGGACTTTTTGTATTAAAAGCAAAATAAAATATTGGAGTTGATGCCAATCTGAACAATGTAAACTGCAAAAAAATGTAGACCAATTCGGTATGCCGATCTTGACAACTATGCAAATAGAATTTATTTTTGTACCTGATATTGGCTTTAAGCTGTCAGGATAGATACATTCTAAAAACTCCAGAATATCCGAGTACGTCTGGCCCGGTAACGGAATCTCTATAATGGCTTGTTCCTTTGAACGTTTGTCAAACATGTCCTTTAGAACTGGTGAGACGATGGACAACAAGATACGGGACACATACAGGGGTTTCCCTTCCACGGACAAACGCAAGTCCGAGGTGTCATTGGCCTGGAAGAAAGTCCGGGGAGAATTCCTAGATTTTTCGGTCAGAGACTGAATGCTCGATGTTCTTGTCGCCCGAGGGCTGTCCCCCAATTCACTTCCGTTGCATCTTGTTTTAATGTCCTCCCACCCGTGTTCCCTGTAGCAGGTGTCTGCATCCAAACTCAGTATCTTCTGTTCCACTAGTTCCCAGTTCTCCCGATTTTTATCCAGGTAGAGTCTCCCTTCCTTGAAGATCTCCTCCGCGGTGGACTGTTGTCGATCCCCCATTCCTTCTGCCCTGTCCGGCAGCAGAAGATCGATTTAAACAGCTTGGAGGAAACGCAGACGACCGTGTAAATGCTTGTCAGAGAAATAACGATCTCCCCAAAAAGACACCGATTTTTAATGAATACATGCCATGGGTGATTTGAATCGAGGATATTTGTAGAAGGAAGAAAGAATAGAACACACGATCAATTACTCGGATCAGCTAGTATCTTACTATCTGTAAGATAGTTACACGGCAGTCGGTATCATGTGACCTTTCTTGCTGTTTCTATTGTTAATGTTCACAATATGATTTTGTGTGGTTGCAGTTTATCTTTATTATTGATCCAATTTGGATTCCAAATTCATTACTAATATCTTATCTGTAAATTAAAGGCCTCAAACAACAAAACACACATACGAAATATGTTTAATCTTTTAATTTTATTGACCTTACCTAAAGCGAGGACACTGGGAATTAAATAAATACGCATAAAGTAATTGTTATCGGAATAAAACAATTATTATAGGATATTTATCTTCAAATATATTCGCTAGTAACTCCTGAAACTAGTGTGACACTGTCCATCTTCTTGCTTATAAGTAAGAAATATGGCATATGTAACAGCGTAACATTTGAGAGAGAGAGAGAGAGAGAGAGAGAGAGAGAGAGAGAGAGAGAGAGAGAGAGAGAGAGAGAGGTCAAAAGGGCAGATAATTTTGTAAATATACACAAAATGCACTGAGAAGAATTTTGCGTGTAGTATAAATTTATATATTATATGAGCTATAATTTACCAAGATTTTATTTTACTCCCTTAACGTGCTCATGATAATGAAAGTTCTTTATGTGTTTAACTATTACATTTACTACATGTATTGGTTAAGATTATAGTGAAAAGAAAGGTTTTTACTAACTAGTATACCAGTAGCAAACTAATACCGTAGTAATTGTGCTTTAGAGCCTCTAATACAGTAGTAATTGTGCTTTAGAGCCTCTATATTTCTTTTCCCACAAAAATATGACCGTCATTTTATGAACCATCATTATTTTGGACATTTCACTGGTGAATTCTAATTTGATGTTCGAAGATTGCAGTTCATATAGCTTCAGTTAAAAGACACTCAATTTTACGTAAAGAAGAAACGTATGATGTAAATCATCATAGATTAATATATTTACAACAATTCAATGATTGTGAAAAAGGTGAATACCTATAGTTGAATGGTCTTGATTGGGATTTGGTTTTCGATGCATGTCTAAGGTTATAATTTAGGGATGACATGAGTTTTCATTTTAGATCACGATTTCAACGATACAAAATTAGAAAAATCCACTTATGGTTGAGGGTTATATGAATTGTCTCTTTAAAATCCAATAACGATTTTGAAAATCAGTAAAATATTATACTACATCTCTAAGTTAATAACTAATACATGTACTGGAGGTATTATTCCCGTTCAGAATCTTTATCTGATTATGTAATAGGTCTACACCATTCTTGAATAATTGATACCAATGATATCTGGTACTAAATTTACTATTGAATTTTTTAACAATGAAAACATCGACTATTGCTAATTTGAAAACATGACATGTTTGTTGAGTGGGAAATCATTTTACTGTTTATTCACTATTCAGTAGTAAAACATTTTTTAATATTTATTCGCGGGTCTTGAGATACCGATTTGTCTTTACAAATACAGAATATACGTGTATCTTTATAAACACTCTTTCTTGAATTACAATAAAATAAGACTTTGTCAGATCTTGTATCTCCTTGAGTTAACGAAATGAAAAGACATTTCTGAGTTTATGCAAAAGATGAAAAGATGCCTCTGAAAGTCAAGGTGCCTGAACATCACGTGAATTTACTTATATGATAAAATGTCATGAGTCGATTTATTGTCATTACTCATATCAAAAGTGTGTCTTATTGCGGCCGTGATTTTTGTTGAAATGAAATTTTGATCCGAAACAGGAGTTTCCTCACTTCCTCGTGCACCAACATCACGATTTAAGATTAAACCATCCGTTGATTAGAGATTTTTTTATTGGTGATCGGGAATCCTTCAGAAATATATATTTCTGCAAAAAATAAAATATCATGATTAAGAGGGCTGGATGATGTAGCCATTTTTAGGCAATTTTAATCTCCTTTACAGACGAAGAGCTCTATATATAAAGATGTAGGAAATGATCATTTATGGCCAAAAATATCATATATATTATAGTCTGTCCCAAGATATTTTGCCGCATATTTAAGGTCTTCCGTTTCCAACGGAAGACCTTTCTATTATTGTGCGGGTTAAGATTATTCTTATTAAGGTCTTCCGTTTCCAACGGAAGACCTTGTACTGATTCTGTTGGAAATTCTTCATTATTAGGGTCTTCCGTTTCCAACGGAAGACCCTCTTGTTATTCTACGGTTTCTTTTTCTTTATTATTCTTTTTTTTCTTTTTCTGACTTTTTTAGAGCGCTATTTCTCAAAAACTATTCAACCGAATTGCACAAAATTTTCAGGACTGATAAAGCATGATCGGTGCTACATATTATTAAATTTTCAAATGATGACGTCACTTCCGGTTTCAGATATTGACGATTTTGTAAATTTTTAAGGGTCATTTTGTCCACGCATCTCCTCCAAAACTAATCAAGATAGAAGCCTGAAATTTTCAGGGATTGTAGATGAATGCCTGTAGATGTACCCCCATGCTTCCAATTATGAAAATTGCTCAAGGCCTCGAAGCTCGCCTGAACCTGAAAATTAGCACCAAATTTTTTCACGAAATTTTCGCACATTTTCTGTAATATCTTTTGATGTATAAATATTTTGTTAAAACATGTAACGCAAAAATTGTTTAATTTTGCAAGACCATTAATTTGATATCAAGAAAAAGGGGCTGGTCCCTCAAATTAGGGGCCAAGATGGCTCTAAAGTCTTCTTACAATAACTCTTTACTGAACAATATTTTGTCATTAATTATAGAAGCAAAAATGTTCAATGTACAGCTGTTTATCTATTCAGTACAATACCTTAGTCATATGTTACGTAATTAGGGGTTTCAAGGGGCCAGAAGTTGAAAAATTTGATCATTAATATCAGAAATAGGAGAAATATTTTGAATAGCACTGTAGAACAAAAGTTGTTTATAATAATGTTCTTAACAATACGAAAACTAAAATTTTGTTGTTGTTGGCCCCGGTAAGGAGTTTAAGGGTCGGCCCCTAAAACACATTTATACAGATATCTTGAGAAAGATTAAAAATTCCTAAACACTTGTTGAACAAAATATGTTTATATTTGCAAGACCTTTAATTTGATATCGAGAAAAAGGGGCTGGTCCCTCATATCAGGGGCCAAGGGGGCTCTAAAAAATTTTTATAATAACACTTTACTGAAAAATATTTTGTTATTATTTATAGAAGCAAAAATGTTCATTTTAGAGCTGTTTATCTATACAGTACCATACCTAAGTCATATGTTACGTAATTAGGGGTTTCAAGGGGCCAGAAGTTGAAAAATTAGATCATTAATATCTGAAAAAGGAGAAATATTTTGAAAAGCAATGTAGAACAAAAGTTGTTCAAAATAATGTTCTTAACAAAATGATACCAAAAATGTTGTTGTTAGTGGCCCCGATAAGGGGTTAAAGGGTCGGCCCCTAAAACACAGTTGTTTAGATATCTCGATAACGTTTTACCGTTTGTGAACACTTGTAGAACAAAATATGTTTAAATTAGCGAGACCTTTTATTTGATATCAAGAAAAAGGGGCTGACCCCTCAAATTAGGGGCCAGAAGGGCTATTAAGTCTTTTTATAATAACTCTTTTCTCACCAATAATTTGATATTAATCATAAAGCAACAAAGAAGTTTTTTATGCTTAATTTTAAACTGAAATCCGTTTTACAATCGGACGATGCATTACAATAATATTGGGATTTAAAAATTTAGTTTTCCGGAATTTCTGATTCCACGTTTTTGGTTAAGAAAATAGCGTTATGTTCAAAGTAAAATTAACTCGTACCAAAAATAATTGTTAAGTCGTACTTGAACACATTCGGATTTTTTTGTTAAGTCGTTCTTGAAATCAGAAAGGATTTTGTTAATTCGTGCTTAAAATCTTTCGGATTTTGTTATAGGAATAGGAATAATTTGATTTTTTCATTTTTTATTATCGTTACTCTTGTTATTGGTTTAAGAGCTCTGCTTCTTACAGGAACTTCCAGCTTTACTTCCTACATTAACGGAAGACCCACTCGTTGCTTTGCAACGAGCTTTGCTCTAGTTATTAAGGTCTTCCGTTTCCAGCGGAAGACCTTATTGTTTTCGTACTGTTTCTTATTAAGGTCTTCCGTTTCCAGCGGAAGACCTTATTGTTTTCGTACTGTTTCTTATTATTATTATTTTTTTTTTCCAAATTTTGTGCACGCGATTTCTCGAAATCTATTCGACCGATCTCAACCATTTTTTCACAGATGGTTGGGCGTGATCTAAACTTCATACATTTTTCTTAATTTTTTCGTAGTCACTTCCGGTACCGAATTGTCGGCCATTTTGTAATTTTTGACGACCCATTTTGTGCAGCTATAAACTCGGAAACCATAAGAGATATGAATATGAAATTTTCAGGATAGGTAGACTATAGTTTGAAGTTGTGCAGCATGTAGTTGTTTAATGCCTGTTGCGACATTTCTTGGAGCTCGCCTGGGCACGAAAATTGGGCACGAATTTTCAGTCAAAATTTTCACACGTTTTGATTTATATCTTTTTATCAGTTGATATTTTGTTAAGACATATATAACAAAAGTGGTAGAGAATCAAAAGTTCTTTCCAACAAAATCAATAAAAAGGGGCTGGCCCCTTTATTTAGGGGCAAAGGCACTCTTAAACTCTATTACAAATAACTTAAAAACGATAAAGATTTTGTAATGCAATATAGAAGCAAAGTTGTTGATCGTACCAATATCTATTAGAAAAAATTATTGCCACGCCCATTTATTACGTAATTAGGGATTTTTAGGGGCCAAAGTACTTAAACTTTGACGCAATATAACTAGAGAAGTAGACATTTTTTGTTAGACATGATAGAAGAAAAAATGTTTGAATTTATGATTTAAATCGATTCCACTTATCAAAACACGAATTCCTGTCCCCATTAAGGATCAAGAGGGCTGGCCCCTAAAATATTCATACATTTGTATCTCAAAAATGATCAACAATTTTAGATGGGTGTAAGAACAAAAATTGTTAGTATTTTTAAGACCTTTTCAAAGAAATCAAGAAAAAGGGGCTTGCCCCCTTTTTTTGGGGGGGGGGGGGCAAGAAACTCGTAAAGTCTATTACAAATTACATAAAAACGATTAAGATTTCGTAATGCATTATAAAAGCAAAGTTGTTAATTGTAGCAATATCTATCTGGAAAACTCATTGCAACACCCATTTATTACGTAATTAGGGATTTGTATACATTATCTGAAAGTGTGTGTGTGTGTGTGTGTGTGTGTGTGGGGGGGGGGGGGGTAATTCTAAAATGATATCGATTATTCATGGTATGATTAAAAACAGAAATTGCAAGGAAGACCTACTCGTTACTCGTAACGAGATCGTATCTAGTTATTAAGGTCTTCCGTTTCCAACGGAAGACCTTATTGTTTTCGTACTGTTTCTTATTATTATTTATTATTATTATTATTTTTTTCCAAATTTTGTGCACGCGATTTCTCCGAATCTATTCGACCGATCTCAACCATTTTTTCACAGATGTTAGGGCGTGATCTAAACTTAATACATTTTTCTTAATTTTTTCGTAGTCACTTCCGGTACCGAATTGTCGGCCATTTTGTAATTTTTGACGACCCATTTTGTGCAGCTATAAACTCGGAAACCATAAGAAATATGAATATCAAATTTTCATGAAAAGTTAGACGATAGTTTGCAGTTGTGCAGCATGTAGTTGTTTAATGCCTGTTGCGCCATTTCTTGGAGCTCGCCTGGGCACGAAAATTGGGTACGAATTTTAATTCAAAATTTTCACACGTTTTGATTTATATCTTTTTATCAGTTGATATTTTGTTAAGACATATATCACAAAAGAGGTAGAGAATCAAAAGTTCTTTCCAACAAAATCAAGAAAAAGGGGCTGGCCCCTTTATTTAGGGGCCAAAACACTCGTAAACTCTATTACAAATAACTTAAAAACGATAAAGATTTTGTAATGTATTATATGAGCAAAGTTGTTGATCGTACCAATATCTATTAGAAAAAAATTATTGCCACGCCCATTTATTACGTAATTAGGGATTTTTAGGGGCCAAAATACTTAAACTTTGACGCAATATAACTAGAGAAGTAGAAATATTTTGTCAGACATTATAGAAGAAAAAATGTTTGAATTATTGATTTAAATCGATTCCATTTATCAAAACACGAATTTCTGTCCCCATTAAGGATCTAGAGGGCTGGCCCCTAAAATATTCAAACATTTGTATCTCAAAAATGATCAACAATTTTAAATAGGTGTAAGAACAAAACTTGTCAGTATTCTTAAGACGTTTTCAAAGGAATCAAGAAAAAGGGGCTGGCCCCTTTAATCAGGGGCCAGGGAACTCTTAAACTCTATTACAAATAACTTCAAAACGATAAAGATTTTGTAATGCTTTATAGAAGCAAAGTTGTTGATCGTACAAATATCTATTAGAAAAAATTATTACCATGCCCATTTATTACGTAATTAGGGATTTTTAGGGGCCAAAGTACTTAAACTTTGACGCAATATAACTAGAGAAGTAGAAATATTTTGTTAGACATCATAAAAAAAAAATGTTTGAATTAATGATTTAAATCGATTCCATTTATCAAAACACGAATTTCTGTCCCCATTAAGGATCTAGAGGGCTGGCCCCTAAAATATTCAAACATTTGTATCTCAAAAATGATCAACAATTTTAAATAGGTGTAAGAACAAAACTTGTCAGTATTCTTAAGACGTTTTCAAAGAAATCAAGAAAAAGGGGCTGGCCCCTTAAATTAGGGGCCAGGGCACTCTTAAACTCTATTACAAATACCTTAAAAACGATAAAGATTTTGTAATGCATTATAGAAGCAAAGTTGTTAATCGTACCAATATCTATTAGAAAAAAAATTGCCACGCCCATTTATTACGTAATTAGGGATTTTTAAGGGCCAAAGAACTTAAACTTTGACGCAATATAACTAGAGAAGTATACATATTTTGTTAGACATCATAGAAGAGAAAATGTTTGAATTAATTATTTAAATCGATTCCACATATCAAAACACGAATTTCTGTCCCCATTAAGGATCTAGAGGGCAGGCCTCTAAAATATTCATACATTTGTATCTCAAAAATGATCAACAATTTTAGATGGGTGTAAGAACAAAAATTGTTAGTATTCTTAAGACCTTTTCAAAGAAATCAAGAAAAAGGGGCTGGCCCCCTTTTTTTTGGGGGGGGGGCAAGAAACTCGTAAAGTCTATTACAAATTACATAAAAACGATTAAGATTTCGTAATGCATTATAAAAGCAAAGTTGTTGATTGTAGCAATATCTATCTGGAAAACTCATTGCCACACCCATTTATTACGTAATAATGGATTTGTATATATTATCTGAAAGTGTGGGGGGGGGGGGATAATTCTGAAATTGTATCGATTATTCATGGTATGATTTAAAACAGAAATCGCAAGGAAGACCTACTCGTTACTCGTAACGAGATCGTATCTAGTTATTATTATTTTTTTTTTCCAAATTTTGTGCACGAGATTTCTCGAAATCTATTCGACCGATCTCAACCATTTTTTCACAGATTGTTGGGCGTGATCTAAACTTCATACATTTTTCTTAATTTTTTCGTAGTCACTTCCGGTACCGAATTGTTGGCCATTTTGTAATTTTTGACGACCCATTTTGTGCAGCTATAAACTCGGAAACCATAAGAGATTTGAATATGAAATTTTCAGGATAGGTAGACTATAGTTTGAAGTTGTGCAGCATGTAGTTGTTTAATGCCTGTTGCGCCATTTCTTGGAGCTCGCCTGGGCACGAAAATTGGGCACGAATTTTCATTCAAATTTTTCACACGTTTTGATTTATATCTTTTTATCAGTTGATATTTTGTTTAGACATATATAACAAAAGTGGTAGAGAATCAAAAGTTCTTTCCAACAAAATCAATAAAAAGGGGCTGGCCCCTTTATTAAGGGGCCAAGGCACTCTTAAACTCTATTACAAATAACTTAAAAACGATAAAGATTTTGTAATGCAATATAGAAGCAAAGTTGTTGATCGTACCAATATCTATTAGAAAAAATTATTGCCACGCCCATTTATTACGTAATAAGGGATTTTTAGGGGCCAAAGTACTTAAACTTTGACGCAATATAACTAGAGAAGTAGACATTTTTTGTTAGACATGATAGAAGAGAAAATGTTTAAATTTATGATATAAATCGATTCCACTTATCAAAACACGAATTCCTGTCCCCATTAAGGATCTAGAGGGCTGGCCCCTAAAATATTCATACATTTGTATCTCAAAAATGATCAACAATTTTAGATGGGTGTAAGAACAAAAATTGTTAGTATTCTTAAGACCTTTTCAAAGAAATCAAGAAAAAGGGGCTGGCCCCCTTTTTTGGGGGGGGGGGCAAGAAACTCGTAAAGTATATTACAAATTACATAAAAACGATTAAGATTTCGTAATGCATTATAAAAGCAAAGTTGTTAATTGTAGCAATATCTATCTGGAAAACTCATTGCAACACCCATTTATTACGTAATTAGGGATTTGTATACATTATCTGAAAGTGTGTGTGTGTGTGTGCGGGGGGGGGGGGGGTAATTCTAAAATTATATCGATTATTCATGGTATGATTAAAAACAGAAATCGCAAGGAAGACCTACTCGTTACTCGTAACGAGATCGTATCTAGTTTTTCTTCTTCTTTTTCTTCTAGACGTTTCTTTAAACTGTAATATCTCGCTTGTTTGTCGTTAGATTTTATTCAAATTTTCAGGGTTTATTGGAAATGACAATAGCTTACTATAGCACAAAAGATTGTGAAATCGCTACTTCCGGTTTTGAGTTATTCCCCTTTGAATATTTTTTTAGTGGGCCTCGTGTACCTGCAAAGGCTCCGAGTTGATCCGTAGCAAGTAGTTTTAATTTACAAATCTTTAATGTAGACATCTTGAACGTTGTCCTCCTAGTTTTACATGTTTGATTAACCCACGTTTACTTCTTAAAAAATTAGATCGAAATTTATGTTTCAAAAAATGTTAAATTTTGCTTATATCTTTGCTCAATAACTTTTTAATTGTAATTTTTTTCTAGTCACATATAGAACAAAAGTTGTGCAGAATATTAAGAGCTTTCATTTGATACCATAAAAAAGGGGCTAGCCCCTAAAATGAGGGGTCTAGATCCCTTAAAAGTATTTGCCTCATAACTCTAAAACGGTAAATTTTTCGATATGGGCGTCGCTGCAAAAAATGTTGTTTGTGACTTTATTGATCTCATAAAACTGTTTTTGTGTTCGGATATTGCATAATATGAGGGTAAAAAGTAATACGTGTTGACCAGTACCCGCGGCAATTTGGCCAAGTTAACGAAACTCTCCCTCGCCCGCGGCCGAGAAAATCGGTAACCATGGTCGCGGCTGGGCTACCTAGCTAGCGGTCAGCGGTTATTTAATACACGAGAGTTGCGTCTCTCAAATATGAGTTTATTTAGCCGCAAACTCAAGAATTGTTTTAGTTTTGATTACACATAAAAGCTTATGGACTAAACGATTAGGTGTCATTTCAGAAATCGTTCAGTTAATTAATAAAAGCTATGTCATTTTCAATCTAAAGCAATATCAGACATAGATCAATTGTGGGTTTCAAGTTTAGAATAAAGAACTTCTATTTGATAGAATATGGTCATTATACTGCAAATTTTCAAATCTTCCTGGGTTCTGAGCTGTGCGTGTCTGTGCGTTGTAACTTTACGTAAACTATCCTTCATCCACGGTCGAGGAGATCAGCCACGGCTGCACTACCTAGCGGTTAGCGGTTATCTAATACACAAGTTTCGCACACCGCGACGCACACTTAGATGAATATGAACGTGTTAGAGTTTATATAGCCGTAAATACAATAACTGTTTTAAATTTATGTTATAAAAGTTTGTCCATCCAGTATTTATCTTATTAAAAATTTGAGTGTAAGTGAATATTAATGAACGATATTACTCCAAATCGGAAACATCGTCAGACATAAATTAATGGTTGGTTTGTATATCTAAAAAAATTTAACCCCCCCCCCCCCCCCACAAATATTAAATGATGATCATCCCTCGCACATGGCCGAGGAGATCCAGCGCGAGTGCACAAGTGATCCGCGGTCGGCTCGTGTTCTTCTATACGTACCTTATCACGCGTTCATGTTTCATATTTTGTACGGACAGAACTATATTTTATTGTGTTTTCAACTATTATATAGGTTTAAGATGAAAAGATAAATTTATTTTACTTGTACAGTTGATTAAGCATTGATTTAATTATACGATAGCGTACAAGGTAGTTTAAAAATCAAATCAAATTATAATCAAAGTTCCATGTTACATGTTTGCGGTAGGTGCTAGCACGATAAAATAATGTCCTGAATTGTCCAGAATTGAGGCATTTGATGATTATTTTAAGAATATTCACATGAGTTTTAAACAACTTAAGATTGGGTTCTATCGGTCACATATTAATCGCTCTGTAGTCTTTTCTACATGGTTGCTCGTTTCAGTGTGGAAGCGAACTCATTGCTGCGTCCCCCCTCCTCCCGCCCCGCTGACAAGTGCTCGCGCTGGATTTTTTTTTAAATTGCCGAAAAGATCCCCAGAACTGTCGAAAATCATTTTTGGTGACTTTTTCTTATGTGTAACATTTTCTCCTCAACGTGTTTCATTTTCCCACCCGTTTGTTAATTCGGTCAGTCTGTGTTAATTCAATCCCCACGTGCGACCGAAGATTCTCAGAACATATGTAATTGAGTAACAGTTGGAAGGGTGCTTTTATAAACAAAAAGACTATTATTCGAAGTCAATCATCTTCACATTGAAGATGTAAAATCGTAACCTGAGAATGTGGCTAATAAATTAACCTGTTAAACACGCTAAACTTCTATAGTTATGAACAGAATAATTCATCATGTATTATAATCAAAAGTTTGAAGTCAAAGGAAATTTTGTTCTTGGGAAGTACGACTACATTATGCAATGCAGTCGATCGCCATAGAAATCATCAAAGTACTGCAAGTGTCGACAGATTTCTTATTTCTTTTAAAGACCATGATAATTCACTTGACTTGCAGACTATAATATAGCGACATATCTGCCTCCCAGATATATATGCGCTTCTCAAAGTTACACTTAAGTGAGATAGATGTGAGTTATTGGGGATTTTATTTATTGCTAATTGTATGAAAATTGATTTTAAAAAAACAACTTTTAATTGAAGTTGTGTATTATGAGGTTGTAATGCAACTTAACTTACTTACAAGGTTAGCTACAGCCAGTGGAATACTAATTTTAGCTGAACAATGAATACCCAATATATTAAAATACAAGATAAATAGTTTCCAGAACTATAATACTATGCATGTGTATATGAAAGTTGCACCCTAATTTGTATGGCTGAAGGTGGGGAGGTAAAGGTGTATCGATGTACATACAATGTATGACTGCATATACAGATTCCGGACCGCGGGTACAGACGATACCCATGATAGTCCTTTAATACATCAATGCGCAGTTTGATCTAGAAACTGACCAGTTTCATAACTTCTTCGAATTTCTCTTACACGGACTGTCTAATTCCTTCCCAGAATTCCAATTTACGCAAGCGCAATTGAAGTTTTTTTTTCAATTTATTTAGTCAACCCACTGACATAAAAATAAAGATTTTGCATATTATTACATTGTCGAGAAAAGTAATATTCATTTCTGTTAATAAGGTTATTTAATTCACGTTACATAGCGGTGTCTCTATGAAACAGCACCATCTGGTGTAAAATTTAGATGCTCGCTTTTGCATAAATTCTCCCGCTGATCTTTTTCTTTAGCTGATTATATATTATTTTGAATGTCCAAGTCTACTCGTATCATTAAATAATATCGGACGACACACATTTCCCTGTAGAAAAGTTCAGGGAAGCCATCAATCTTGACTAATTACTAAATTTTGTCAGCACGTAATAATTCTACAACTTGCACATAGTCTTCAAAAATTTAGAAAGATTTAAATAAAGAAGTTATCCAATAGAAAAGGTTACGTGTTTTGTAGGCAGGTTCGGTTTAAAAAAATACAATTCCTGATATGAATCATGAGTACATACTGTTTATAACAATGCTTGCTAGCCTTTGAAAATTTAACTCGCCATTAAACATCTCATTTTTTAAAGAACTTTTGAAACGATTACACAAACTGTGTTCGACAAATAGTTTTCCTAAAACATTTTCTTCCTTTCTTTTTCAAAACACGTCTTATATACAGGCTTTCAATCACAACACATTTTTATAACAAAAGCAGAACTGAAAGTTTAGTCATTATAATCGTTTGACACCATATCACACATATTTTCAACCCGCAGCAACAACGGAAGACCTACTCGTGGCTTTGCCACGAGCTCTGCTCTAGTTTTTCTTCTTCTTTTTTTTCTTCCTAGACGCGAACTTTGAGGCTTCATATCGTGCTCATTTCTGAACGGTTTTTGCTCAAATTTTCAGGGCTAATGGACTTTACAAAACACTATCTTCTTCAATTCATAGAAGTTAGAATTCCCTTTCCGTTAACGAGTTATTCCCCTTTTAAATTTTTTTAGGGCCTTTGGTTTCCAGACAAAGGCTCCGAAACTATAAGAGCAGGGAATGGGAATCCAACGAATTTGAATAACAAAGACATTGAAGTTGTATACATCGGTTTTTGTTTTTGGATTACGTTCCTTATTTAGGAAAAGATAGGGGGTCAAAAAACAGGATTCCAAAAAGTGCAAAAATTTAGACATATTTTCCTTTATATCTTTTTAACGAAAAATATTTTGTTAAGACATGTAGAATAAAAGTTGTGCAGAATATCAAGGGCTTTCATTTGACACCAATAAAAAAGGGCTGGCCCCTTAAATTAAGGGCCAATAGCCCCTAAAAGTTTTTGCTTAATAACTCAAAAACGGTTAGGATTTTGATATAGATGTCGCTGGAAAAGTTGTTTGTTAGGATCTCATAAAGGTCGTAACAATATTATTTTGTAAGTGATTTGTGTAGTATGAGTGTAAAAAGCTTAACATGTTGACATGTACCTGTTTTCATTAGACAAGTTAACGAAAGTCTTTGTGCGTACAACTGGCATAAAGTTGCCGCAGAAAGTATGCTGGTTTACACAGGAGGCATTAATTTATAAGAAATTTGTTTTTGTTGGAGTACATGCTTTTTTAAGGAGTTTAAGTCATTGTTGTTAAGTTATTATAGTGCACAATCATTAAAAACGGCAATTGGAAAACAAAACATTCTTTTTCTTTTCTATTTAACCACAAAATATGGAATTAAAAAACTATATGCATTACATTTTATTTATTAACTCCATGTATTTAAAATCTACCTTGAATCAGAGCTGTGTGTGTGTGTACCATTACGTAAGCTCTCCCTCGCCCGCGGCCGAGAAAATCGGTCACCATGCTCGCGGCTGTAGCGGTCAGCGGTTATCTAATACACGAGAGCTGTTGTCTCTCATATACATGTATGAGTTTATTTAGCCGCGAACTCGATAATTGGTTTCGTTTTGATTACACATAATTTTTTTATGGATTAAACGATTGGGTGTCAATTAAGAAATCGTTCGGTTAATTAATAAAAGCAATGTCACTCTCAATCTAAAGCAATAATAGACACAGATCAATTGTGGGTTTTAAGTTTAAAATAAATAACTTTTATTTGATAGAGTATGTTCATTATACTGCAAACTTTTCAAATCTTCCTGGGTTCTGAACTGTGCCTGTCTGTGCGTTGTACATATACCTTTACGTAATATATCCTTCGCCAACGGCCGATGAGATCAGCCACGGCTGCACTACCTAGCTGTTATTAAGCGGGTTTTAATACACAAGATTCTCACACTGCGACGCACACTTACATGCATATGAATGTGCTTGAGTTAATATAGCCGTAAAAACAGGAACTGTTTTAATTTAATCCTATAAAAGTTTGTCCATCTTATATTTATTCAATTGAGCAATTGAGTGTAAATGAATATTAATGAGCGATATTACTCCAAATCGTAAACATCGTACATTTAAGACATAAATTAATGGTTAGTTTGTTTATGTAAAATATTTTAGAAACTGCACAAATAATGTTTTGAATCAACCCCCCCCCCCCACACACACACAAATAGTAAACCTTTAAATGATGATCATCCCTCGCACATGGCTGAGGAGAACCGGCGCCAAGTAATCCGGGGTCGGTTCGTGTTCTTCTACATGTACCTTATCGCGCGTTCATGTTTCATATTTTGCACGGACACAACTATATTTTATTATTTTTTCAACTATTATATTCGTTTAAGATGAAAAGATAAACAGGTAGTTTAAAAATCAAATTATAATCAAAGTTCCATGTAACATGTTTGCAGTAGGTGCTAGCACGATAAAAAATGTCCTGAATTGAGGCATTCGATGATTTTTTTAAAAAAAATTCACATCAATTTTAAACAACTTTAGATTAGATTCTATCGGTCACATATTAATCACCTCTGTAGTTTTTCTACATGGTCGTTCGTTTCTTTGTAGAAGCGAACTCATTGCTGCCCCCTCCCGCCCCGCTGACAGGAGCTCGCGCTGGACTTTTTTAATTGTCAAAACGATATCAAGATCTATCGAAAATCATTTTTGGTGGCTTCTTCTCATGTGTAACATTTTGTTTCATATTCCCACCCGTTTGTTTATTCGGTCAGTCTGTGTAAATTCAATCGCCACATGCGACCGAGAATCTTGTGTCGCTTCAGCGCACACAGCTCGGAACATATATAGCCCCAGGTCTTCAATTGTTATATAATTGAGTAACTGTTGGAATGGTGCTTTTACATAAATAATAAATAATAAAATCATCCAGAAAAAAAGTTACCGTAACTCAATAGTCAATACCAAAAATAAAATCCGTATGATTGCTACACAGGCACTTGTTTCTGAGAAATATTTTTACCCTATAGTATAATAATAACACAAGGTATCTAACTCCGAATGAGGTAAACCACCCCCTCCCGTGTGTTGCAGTCGTTTTCGCTTTTATACGAAATGCAATGCAAAAGTGTTTAGTACCATTTTCTTCTACAATAAATTATCTAAACAACCATATATAGCATGCTTACTTTTGTTGTATTCTAATGTGCATAATCTGCGTCAAAACATGACAGACTTCAATTGAACCGTAGGCACTGACATGATGGTATCGCAGAGAATAAAAATAATAAAATAACGTGATTTAAAAAACATTTTCAGCGTCTAAAATTTGCAAAAAACTAATGATGTTTAAATCAAATAAAATATTGCAAAATAAACGTTTCGTTAATTAAATATGAATTGATGATCAGCTACTGGCTAGCTGCTATTTTTAGCTACTGGTGAATTCCAAGGTTTTCGGAATACCTCGGGAATTTTCATTGCGTTGAAAGAAAAAAGAAGATAATCACCGGATTGTGGATTTTGAAAACATTTCAGGCGGTAGAATTTGAAAACACAGTGAATTTTGCAATGGAGCGTAAAGAAGGATTTTGTTCATGGTATGAATTAAATACAACAATTAACTATGAATTAAATGAATAACTATATAATAGACAGCTTACACATATAAAGAAAAATACAAAAACATTTTTTTTCAATATATAGTTAACGTTACATAGTTTACAATGGGCTGTGTGTATTTTGCAATTTAAAAAATCAGTCACTTGGTTCTGATTTTACTAAAAAAAAAAACCTTTAGCATACAATGCTTATATTTCTGTATAATACCTAAGAGGTTTTTTTAAATCTGAGTGCATGTTTGGCACCCATGTTTTTCCTTCGAGGTTATAAATAACTCGTTCAGTTTTCCTGTGTTATTTTAGAAACAGACTCCTAGCCAATCAGAATCCGAATCACTATTCTCTGCAATACTATCATGTCAGTGCCTACGGTTCAATTGAAGTCTATCGTGTTTTGACGCAGATTATGCACATTAGAATACAACAAAAGTAAGCATGCTATATATGGTTGTTTAGATAATTTATTGTAGAAGAAAATGGTACTAAACACTTTTGCATTGCATTTCGTATAAAAGCGAAAACGACTGCAACACACGGGAGGGGGTGGTTTACCTCATTCGGAGTTAGATACCTTGTGTTATTATTATACTATAGGGTAAAAATATTTCTCAGAAACAAGTGCCTGTGGATTGCTAACTGAAATCGGTATTTCAGTATTCGGCGGGATTTGATTTTTCTGCTAACATTAGTATTTTTATTGGTTTCAGAGATTACGATGTAAAAACACAAACAGTAAATACACCTGATATTATTTACATTGATAATGTTGAAAAATATTTAAAATTAAATTAGTCACATTCGTAAGATAAAAATGTTCTACGAACAACCGATTATTTTTTTCCTAAGTCGTGTCATTCGCGCGTAAATAAGTATGTTCTGTACACATATATACATGAAACCAGAAAAAATTCAAATGATTACACAAAAAAGAAAGTTGTAATTAGTATTTCGGAATTTTTTTCTGAAAGTAATTTCACATTGTATTGAAAAGAACAAGAAATAAAAATGATTTAAATTTTTGACTCAATATTCGTATATATTACCGGCGCTTCGTACATGTGTAACGGCGTACAGTGTATAGATTATTATAATCTGTTCGAATTAAGTACCATGCGTAAAGATTCCCATAATAATTACTAGTAATTGCATGACTTTGTACATTGTAGGCAAATCCCTGTGTGTTAATTACTTCTAAGACTCTTTGTTTTCCATTAACAGTGGTTTAAATAATTTTCAGATAATTAATAAAAATTTTGTCATTTGAATTGTATGCTTCATCAAATACTGATTCCGATTACCTTGAAGTCATTAATTTTCGATTGGCTATTGATAAAGAAAGAGACGCTTGACCATCCAATGAAAACAAATACACAGAGGTTGATTGACAGGTTCAGCCAGGTGCAGGAGACACCCGATGTCCGAGGTTATATGTGTGCTGCTTGTACAAAGTCGAATGGTCTCAGTAAGAGTTATCGATGTGAATAAATAAAAAAAAATATATGCTTATCAAAACATGATCGTTTAAGTTACAGCGAAGTACATTGAAGCGTTTAATAGGGGTTTACTCCAGAAAAGTTTCTACCTAATGTTTTCACTGACCTTTGTCCAATCAGATCGTAGCTGGGCGGAGTTAAGACATTGCCGCTCGTGACTTGGATGAGAGAAAGAAAAGAGAGAGAGAGAGAGAGTTGAGTAAATTATAAGTGGTGCTGATAAAGGAATAATCATTAGTTATAAACTTGCAAACAAATTAATTAAGGTCTGCATATAAAAATTACATGTGTATCCTATATTGTATAACTTTAAAGCTTTTTAAAGAACGATTGTGAAAATTTCTTTGGCCGCGCGCCGTCGACAACATGCACATGGATAAGAATAACGTAGCTTATATTCAACTAAATTTCCTAGCATGGAGTCCGAGAATACGGACATTAAATATTTTAAAATGCGAACGAGTAATCACTTATGAACATGATGAATTTAGATGTAGTGTAAAGGAAAGGCAACGAAGGCGGATGCTTAGTGGAAAAGTAAAACGTCTAAGGTAAAGAATGTTTCACACTGAGTAACCATGAAGAAAGATTTTATACAAAGTAAATTTACAACCTTTGTTTAATTCCAGGAAGATTCGGCAAACTTTGATTTAATTATTAACGGTAACACTTGTAATAAAAACAGTTTCTTAAATATTCGTACAGTCTTCGATGTTTGACATTACCTTATCCTATTACTGATCTATATATAGACATCGTTGTTCCCTGGTTAAAGAATTTCAAAACACTTCAAAGTTTCATAAATTTATAAGATATACTATGTCCCGAGTTTTTTCTTCCACCACTTTTTGCTTGATATTTCAATAATAGTAAATACCTTTGTGCTAAAACTACGTTCGTCCACTTATATGAAAAATGTCCAGATTATATGTGTTGAAACGCCCCCTCTATCGCTTCAGGTTTCAATACACATCCCAATATTGAAAGTCTACGGGGATTTTGCATTGCATCAGCCATTAATAAGCCCGGATGATAACGTTTAAATATTGCGCGAGGTATCCCGAGTACTTCCGAACGGAGAAAAGATGTAAACATTTCCCATTATAAATCTCCGTAAAAAAATTGTTTTCGTTCCTGTGAAATTTTATGAGTGAAAATTGTTCAATGAAGATATCTTGGATATATTCCCTTTCATCAATTGAAAGTGAATTGAAGTGTCAGTGAGTTCCGAATGAAATCTGATAAATGTTTCACGCGGTTCTCGCACGCTTTGACCAAAACGATTTACACGCTTTGCCCGAAACGCTAAACGGTTTACACGAAACGCTTCACAATCACACGAAACGCTTAACGGTTTACACGAAAAGTTCCTCGCAAGTAAGTCGCACGTTTTTTGGTGTAGTAGTAAATTTTGTCATCACGCAACAATTCTAAACTTGCACATAGTTTTCAAAAATTTAGAAATATTTTTAAATAAAGAAGTTATCTTAGAGAAAAGGTTACGTGTTTTGTAGGCGGGTTCGGTTTTTAAATCAAAGTACTGATGTACTGACGAGAGTTGATTTTATCGAATATTAATTATTTTAAAATCAACGATATGCTAGTTTGCTTGGCAAGTAGTTTATAATCTGCATTTGAATTATGCACATTTTTATAATATGAATTCTCTGACTGTTCCGACTAGAATTTTGAAAAACCTCTAATGAATCATGTTGTGTAATACTTTAAAATAGAATTGATTTCATCAAACTATGTTTTGGTATTCCAAATATTTCAAAAATTGTATGGATCCAACCAATAATGAACTCTAGTCTCGTTCAACCAGATGCTTGGCTGTCTCCGTTAATCTCCGACAAGTAAGAGATACCAGGTCACATGATAGCTTGATGATGCGACCTCTAAATATAGACTGACTTGCCGGAGATGTAAGGAGACAGCCGATGGTTGAACGAGACTATATATTGAACTCTGGCGTAGGAATACACAGGACTAAAAAAACTTCAAATTGTTCCTACCATTTAAAATCTGACTATATTTCCAAGGTATTTATAAAAAAAGTTTCCTTTAAAAAAATACTTCATTATTTTCAAGAACTAAGTCTTGTCAGCGGCGATGATTTGTGCTTAGGTGCAAACACAGTTTCAGTTTCGGTATGCTAGTGTAACTGCCTAGGAGAGTTTATTAAAATCAACTCCCAAAAACACAATTCCTCACATGATTCATGAGTACATGTAACAATGCTTGCTACCCTCTGAAAATTTAACTCGCCATTAAACATCTCATTTTTTAAAGAATGTTTGAAACGATTACATAAACTGTGTTCGACAGATAGTTTTCCTAAAACATTTTCTTTCTTTCTTTTTCAAAACACGTTTTATATACAGGCTTTCAATCACAACACATTTTTATAACAAAAGCAGAACTGAAAGTTTAGTCATTACAAATTATTTACAGCATATCACATACACTTTCAACTCGCAGCAACAACGGAAGACCTACTCGTGGCTTTGCCACGAGCTCTGCTCTAGTTTCTTAAATTATTTGATATTATAAATACCTTTTGATTCAGACGATGTTCATTCAAAAGTATGAAAAAAACCCAAGATTTCCTTTTTGGAACGCCCCCTCTAGCTTGTCAGGTTTCAATACACGGCTAAAAATAGAATGTCTACGGGGATTTTGCATTGCATCAGCCATAATAAAGCCCGGATGATAACGTTGAAACGCGAGGTATTCCGAGTGACTTCCGAATTAAGAAAAGATGTCGTAGGAAATCTGTTTTCGTTCCTGTGAACTTTTACGAGGGGAAATGTTTATGTATGGAAGAAGTTATCTTGGAAATTTCCCATTTCATCGATCTCAATTTCACTTCTTTAACAGGTATTTGTATTTTTATTATAAATCGTCTAAATGTGCAGCATAAATATCTTGGGACAGACTACAAAAATCATGAATGGGCAATAGGCTATTTGTTAACCACCCAGCCTATTAATTATCAATATATTGTTGCTTTTTGACAATTATTTTTACGATACCTGTGTTATCGTCGAAATTATGTGCATAAATGATAATAATACTGCATGTAGTGACATTTGAAATTATATCTACTAACAGGTGCCCATGAATTGTTGTACGACTTACTATGCTAGAAATCAATTGGTTCTCTCCCTTTGACCAGTGTCTGCGGATTAATATCTCCTTTCTTTAAATGCTCAATGATTTCAAATAAATGCATAATTTTAACTGGAATATATCTTTAAACTTCTAATTAACTTTCTTATACATAAAATGTCAATAAAATTTGAAATGCATGAGACAATTTGATAAATATATTTTTTGGCGCAGGTAGAATTTTTGTATGTGATAAGAATGTAAACAACATGGTTGACAACGCTTGCAAAGAGAATATGTTTCTTGGTTAAAAGTGTAGACTTACAAAGCTATTCACATGGTAAATTCTAAAACTTGTAATTTTTGTGTTTCGCCGTGATAAGTAATCACATTGTCTTCATATTTTGCACCTGATTAAATCGTTAATCCAGAAATCGATAGAAATGACGGATCAAGAGAGGAGAACGAGAGTAGATGACCTATCGCCTAAACGTTCTGTGGCTCAAGGGTCTTCAGCTAAATCCGATCATGTGGTTGATATAAATTTGGATCTAGATCCAGATTTAATGCTGGAAGTTGACATTCCCCTAGACAACACGGACAGAACGCCATCTACGCACAGTCGGAGGACTTCAGCGAGAACAAAGTCTGGATCCAGGAAAGTGATGTCCGCTGGCAATGACAAGAATTGTCAAAGTGCTAGATCACATGTGTACATAAAGACTAGAGCAAGACCCATGAAACCCCACGAGGTAATTAAAAAGACCAAAGTTTGTAAAATTAACTGGCTGTGTTTAAATTTTAAGGTCAATGTCAGTTGTTTAATTAGTCTAAGTTAACCTCAGCCTGGAGGATATCATTGATTCCAGTCTCCCTGAAAGCAGAAAAATAATTTATTCAACAGAAATACCATCCAGTCTGATTCTTGTGAAAAATGACATTTCAGATTCTCTATATGAGATTGATTTGCATGCAGATAAATTCTTCATTCACAAGTAAACAAATAAAGCATTGTAAATATATGCATGTACTATACTTTGTCCCAGATTACTGGCTCTGCCACTTTTTAAAACTGTTTAACGAAACTACACCAAACTGTTGGGAAATCTTGGACAAAGCAAAGCTGTATTGAGCCCCGGACAAGATTCTTAACAAATCCTAGCAATTTTTTAAGGCTATAATTAATGAACTTGGTTATAAAAAATTTATGGATATAGCAAAAAAAATTTGAGTTCCGTTGAGGTGAAAAACATCGAACTTTTACACCTTTTACTGCGAATTGATTTATAATTTTTTAATACCAATTGTCACAGGAATAATTTATTTTCACATAAACTGATAAATCCTTCAATTTTTCATCCCATTATTTGGGGTTTTCAGCAAAGGCATTTCATTTTATGCCTTAATAAGCAAAATATGGTATTATTACCATACGAAATCAAAATTGATTTCTTAAGGAGATTTATAATGTAAAAATCTAAAAGAGTCTAACTTAAGACGTAATAGTATTACAAATGGATATTATAAATAGAAAACATGTGATTAAATTTATGATTTCTTATTAAATGATGATTTAAATTCTACTTGGTGATGCAGCATGGTAAATTCAAACAGAAGAGTTTTACTGGTATGCATGCTGTAAACCTCAAATCGCAAGGTTAATCAACAGATTAACAGACCTATAAAGCCAAGTTACTCTCTCAGTGAAGTAACATTGATTAAAAGTTTGAGTTACTGTAATAAAAGCACTGCCTTACTATTTATTGGAAAAGTGTTTATGCAAAATTAAATAATCGCATATGCAAAGGAGGCGATATATGCATAAAGAGATTAAATCAATTTCTGTGATTACCAGTTTGTTTTATAGTAATTTAATTTCTCGCATTATCTCTTCTTTTCATAAAAAGTTTCAAAATTTACCTTATAATTAATATCTGGGGTTTTTTTCCACCAGGAAACTTTGAACGATTAATCTCAACCATGCAGTTCTGTTTATTTAAATCCTGTTATGGTCTCATTTTTAAAACGAAGCCTTCTTTAGTTCAAACAAAAGAATAAGGCATGCCTGGGGACACTTGTGAATTGTGATGATAAGATTGTTGGAATGTTTCCTTTACCATGGCCAGAAATCCATTGGTACAGGTGGTGCAAACTTGTAACAATTTGATTATTTATATTGTCTCAAAGATCTGTCAACTTGAATAATGCACTCAGTGGAAAATATGGCACTGAACCAAATAAATGATTTCAGTTGAGATTGTCCCCTGTGTAGTGTTAAAATGCAAGAGAGGAGAAGGATATGAATAATTCATATTGGTTAAAGAGAATGAACTTCGGTGTTAAATTGAAAATTTGATTCATAAGATTGAAAAAGTTTAAGGGGGTTGCCTTTGAAGTAGTCGCTATATATTGATATGTAACATATGTTATTGCACAACATTTTACTTTGACATTTGTGTAAACTCAATCTTAAAACTTGTGTTTTGCAGACAGAGCCATTCTTGTGTATAGACAACATTTCACCAGACAAACTACAACTAATGGCAGGTAAGAATTTAAATTTACACACCAACTTTGGTAATCATGAAGACAACAACAACAACAACAATGAAGTGTCATTGAATTTGAATTTAGACAACAACACTAGTATAATCACAAACGATAATAAATAAAAGTCAGATTAGACAACAAGTGTAGTGGTCAAAGACAAAAACAACTCTTGTAATCACAAACAACAACAACAACAAAGTAGTATCATGTAAGTGTGCTAATCATAGACAACTAGTCTGCTAATCACAGACAACAAGTCTGCTTGATCATAGACAACAAGTGCTAATCACAGACAACAAGTCTGCTAATCACAGACAACAAGTCTGCTTGATCATAGACAACAAGTCTGCTAATCACAGACAACAAGTCTGCTTGATCATAGACAACAAGTCTGCTAATCACAGACAACAAGTCTGCTAATCACAGACAACAAGTTTGTTAATCACAGACAACAAGTCTGCTAATCACAGACATTAAGTGTGCTAATCACAGACAACACGTCTCCTAATCACAGACATTAAGTGTGCTAATCACAGACAACAAGTCTGCTAATCACAGACAACAAGTCTGCTAATCATAGACAACAACAACTTTGGTTATCACAGACAACAACAACTAGGTGATTTTAGGTATGGATAGACTATAGATATAGCTCATCTCAAACAAAACAACAGTACAACACTTAATGCAAGGTCAATATTCTGTGTGTTCACAACAACTACATGCAACAACAGGTGGTAAGAAAAGAGGTCAATAGTGGTCTTTCAGAGTGGGCAACATCTGGTTATCAGTGACAACAACAATAATAAAGAACTGATGATCTTGTGATATTTTGTCTCCCCACAAACAACAAAATGCAATGACAGGTAAACATTATGGCTAAGGACAACAAGCTTAGAAACAACAAAACAACAACTGATGGCATAAACACTGTGGATATTAGGATGATTTCATCCATTTCAGCCCAAGATAACAAGGGTTGTGATTGAGAACCTGAAAGATACAGATGGTCTCAGTAAAATAAATCAATTATGTTGCTAGGTTCAACCCTTTTTTTATTTTGAATATAGCACTGTCCATAAACTGACAACAAAGAGCATACAATCTGTATAGGTCTATCTTCTGAATCTATAGTCACATTTTATAAAGTTCTAAACAGTCATTCATATTAATGTGTTATATGCTGTGCTGATTTTTATCTTATGTTGTATGGGTTCTTGCATATTTAAGGGTGATTTATTCCACACAAAGTTCAAATACACAAGGGGGAATTTAAATTGTGGGACAGACTTAATTCCATTTAAACTGTAGGGATGTGTATCTTTTTTATGTGTCTCTTTGACACCTTTACTGGACGTTATCATGAAGGCCCAACAAACAAAGCCACTCTAAATCATATCAAGGCGATTCAATAGGACATTGTTCAGGCAGACTTTGGTAAGGCTGAGTTCTTGGTGATAAATATGGATGACAGGTCAGCTCTTGAGAGGAGTTTACCAAACCCCTTCGTCTTCCATCGTTGGCACAGCACCTTTTCGACAGTTGTTCAGCCTTGGTTTGGGAGGAAGGGACAAAAACAGACAGGTTAGGCTAAATACAGAGAATGTCAGTAATTTCTGTTCATGTCACAGCTTTGCCAAACAAGGACACTCTGCAGAGTAAGTAATAGAATCTGTTTTGTCTGGAATAGACACACATCAAATGTACATGCTTGTACAATGTACTTATAACTGATGTTTCCAGATAACAAAGTTTACATATGGGGCTTTATAGAATTTAATGGTTCTATAACAACTTGCAATGTCTTTTTAAAATTGCTTTTCACTGATTTTTTTTTTCTCTTTAAAATCTATTTTAGAAAGAGAAGCCAATTGTGCCTCTAAGAGTGGATCCCGCAAAGACAGTCGATCCAAAACTCCAGTCATATCAACCAATCAGAACTTTCCATTCTGGGCAACTGCCAAATCCCCTTACAGTTCTCCAATTCCTCCAAGGTTTGCATCAGAAATAAACACATGATACGTACAGTAATACTGATGGTGATCACAATATGCTAGGAAGTTTTATGGATTTCATTTGGAATGCTAGATATGAGATTTTTTATAAGTCTTAGTTGTGTTTTTTGCTTGATTTAATTTCTATTCCCGGTATATAGTATTACTTTCATGAGAAAATGTTTTGTTTTTTTAAATTCTGTTCTATAAAACCCAATTAGTTAATTGCTACAATAGAAAATAATTAAGGGCTGCATGGATAAATGTTTGGAAACTTTTTAAAATGTTCAGATTACTTCGACTTTTTCCACTTTTAAAAATAAATCATTATCAATGCTCATAACCTCATGAAAACTTTTAGAAAAGTATCTCGAAAAACAAATGGTGCAAACGACAGTCGGAGTTCAAAGTGGTGAGTTAATGCTAGAATAGATGGGATCTTGTATCTGTAGCACAGAACGACTTTGACACTCTGTAATGCATGTCAAACACTTAAATTGTCTCAGTGAAGATGAAACGCACATTTGTATGTTCCTATTGGAAAGTCACAATGCAAAATATAACATTGAAATTGTCTGCTGTAATACATGTAATAAACAATATGTCACAAATAAATATGATTTTTCATTCACCATAATGAGTATTTGAATTAACAAATTTACAATCCCTACACAGTATGGACTTCCAATATATATTTTTCTCAAATTCTGATGAAAAACATCAAGCAAAATTCCTGCCAAATTATGTTATTTCAGAGTAGTATATAGTATGCATTGTTACAAACTGTAATGTATTCTGCTAATAAGTTATATTAATAGAACATTTCTCTGATTTAGAGCATGTATTCTGTAGGCTAGATCGAATTAGATGGTGTTATACATGGTAGTTCAGTTTAATTTGTAATATGGTACAATTCTATTTCAGCTAATAATTTTCAGAGTTTGAGCTATCTTCTTAAAACAATGCAGAGAAGGTCTGCATCATATGCATATATGTATGATAACTATGCATGACGTATATAATGTATGATTACTCTGAGTGAGGTAACTTTTAACATTTAGGAGTTCTTCACGATGCGGCGCTCGAACCCCTTCCTCAATGATGTTTCTCTCACCGAATCCAGCCTCTCGGGCAAACCAGCATGTCAAATCACCATTCAAGCACGCTGTCCCAAAGAAAAAGGACTTCGATGACAGCTCTACATTCAGTGTAAATAAATTCCTATAAAAATTTTATCCAGCATTAATACACATGTATTTGGTCCATTTTATGAGAAGAACTACATGTATATGAATGTATTGAACCCAATATGCAATAAATGCATGTATAATGAATTTTTGTTAAACATTTGAAGTTTCTGAATTCAAAATTACAAAAACAAGATTTATACCGATTTTTTTTTAAATAGGAAAGATCCCATGTGCGTACTCCTGCTTCTGAGCTTAAGGAGCGTACAGCGGTTGCAACGTACTGTGTGGGGAGAGTGCTCAATAAAGAGAAGGAAAAATCGGAACAGAAAAAAGCCCAAGGAAAACTTCTGAAGGGAAAGTGAGTCATTAGCTGCTTTTGATCAGTATTTTGTTTGTTTCAGTCAAAAGTAAAAATATTTATAAAAGTATAAAAATAATATCTAATGCGATATAACTGACAAAATACAGTTTACATTCTTGACCATCTCTATACTTTCTTATTTGTTTTCTTAGTTCATGTTTATGCATGCTCTGTACGATTCAGTAATATACATGTACACTAAAATTCAGTCTAATATAATTATGTTTTCAACATTCACCATATTTATTTTATCCTGGGACAATTACCATGCAGGGCCTTACTTGACCCACTAATTGATCGGGCCCCCCTTGCTGATTTCAGATCTGTCTATCCCATTGGTGATTACATATGGTAATAGGGCACTTGTCATTTTGTGCATGTTTGAACTCTATTTTTTATCTCACTACATTCAAATTTTCACTGGGGAAAAGCATGTTTCAGAAGAGAGAAATAAAGGCAAGTTACAACACAAGCATTTATGTAGGCATTTGTACAACTCTGCATTTGATGTGTTAATGTTTGCAAATCATGGTAAATTTAGGATGCCACTTTTTTGGTTTGTATGTTAAATTAAGGTCTCTTTAGATGGATCTCTTGTTACAAACATTGTCAGTTCTGCTTGTGGTCTTGTGCACTTGTAACAAACTCAGACTGCTGCACACAATCCCACAGAATTCTACTGGAAGTCTGGGACAATGGTAGTAGTGAGGTGTAGAGATTAACACAGATTAAGCAGATTAACTGATCCATGCTGATTAAGCTTAATACAAATTCTGTTATATGCTAGCGCTTATAGGGTATTGGAACGATTTCAGTTTAAAGGAGCTGGATTTTGTTCAAATCTATTTTGTTTAAATGCAATATGTGTATTCCATGTTTATAACAATATTAAATCTCAATTTCAATGAGATTACCTTTGGAAACATCTGCAAATCGTCCTTCAGACAAATAAGTACCGGTATTATGATAAAATGCACATCCACAATATGTAATATGTGTATTTATTTTTTGAAAAGATCCCAATTTCATTGTTGGTAAATCTTAATTTCCCAAATTAATTTATTTATACAGATTTCTAAAATTGAAAATTTTGCTTGAGAATTGAAATGTGTACTGCATATGTCAGCGTCATTTAATCACGCAGCATCAAAAGTTTTATCACGTATTGTTTCATCCACTAACGGGTAACTCTTGGAGGGGATATGAGTTTAGCAATAAGATATCATTTTAATCAAAACCTTTAACATGAGTCGATCATTTATGTTGACACCCAAACTTTAGTCTCAGCCCTTAGCTGGAAAGTATAAGCACCAAAGTGAAGACCCCTGTGCTTTTGAGTAACTTCTAACTTTATTTCTGATGTTGCATATTTTTTAGGTTAAAGCCACTGAAACCTGTTCATGTGGAGGGACCCTCAATCAATAATTGCAGAGGAATTTTGTCAGGTATGTCTTAAATTTGTTAAGTTGTAATAATAATTTGCATTAAGTTACTTCATTAATCTGTAGGAGCAGAACAATTCTGCCATATTTGAAAATCTTTTAAAATATTTTTGTGTCATGTTGACCAAAGCAATGCTTGTGTTTAGATATATACATTATATGATTATAAATGATTGCTATATAATGAATTACAGAAACAAGAAGTCACGCATCCCCGCCAAATAACAGAACACTAACACGTCGCAGAGAGTTGATTCAGAGAATCCCTAATGTGCATGAGTTCCTGTATGAGCGTCCTCGGACAGTTGAGTCCATTCACAGAACATCTGTGGCCTCGAGCTTGGACGAGAACAGAGAACTCAAAGATGATGAGGAGACTCCCCCTGATACCAGCAGGTGGGTGCCGATTTGGCAAAAATCATTTTTTTACTTGCTATAAATTCCTAATTAAACTAGGAGTTAATGTTTGCATAAAATCACTAGGAGGATCCCTCACTGGTTTAAAGAATCCAGCTTCTATTTTTCAGACAGTCATTGACCATATAAAATTACATCAAAATTTGCACTTAGCATTTTAAATTCTTGCAACTCAAATTCTCTACTTAATTAGGATCATGTACTAAAATAAAAAAAAATTACAGGAGAATCAAGTCTTAGGAAAAATCAAAATTGTTTTTCAAATATACTCAATAATTTTAGTGAATTACTGGTATATTAAATATCATTATCAATGGTAATATTCTTATTTATGATTGTGTTGTAGACTGTCACCAATAGATTCAGATGTCAACATGCCTGTGGCCCCACCAGCTTCCATGGCAACAACATACAAAATGGTGGACGGAACGCGTAAGTTCAGTTTTGAATTTTTTTTTTTTACTAAATTCAGCTAGAGTCAGTACATCTTCCAAAAGAACATTTAATCAAATAAGGCTCTATCCCTCACAATATCTAAAAATGAATTGAACTAAACTAATTACTGTACTTATATAACAGTTCAACCCACACCAACCCCTAGGAACCTAACAGAGCTACAGTCCACAAGTACTCGTGAGAACTTTTTAAAGAAAGGAGACTCAAGCTCCAATTTCAATGACAACACTTCAAAGCGACTAGAGCCGGACAACACAATGATGACAACATTTGAGGAACCAGAAAGATCGAGAACCCCAGAAGACAGGTCAAAGTTTGTCCGGTTTGCTGATGGGGTCCATCCCGAGAAGCCATCAAAGGAGTTGACTGAAGAGGAGATACAGAACGAGAATGTGATGGAGGTGGAAGTTACCATTAAAAATCAGGATAAAAAAGAAAAGGAAGAAAAAGGAAAATCATCATGTAAAACAGAGGATATTGGTAATGTGAAAAAGAAAGATGATGAGGAGGATCCCTATGGTGAGGGAAGTAAGGGGCCAAATGGAAATAAAACGGCAAAGGAAATTAATCGATCAGAAGGTAGTGGTAAAAGTAAAGGCACAGAGAGAAGTGATGAGAACAAAGAGAATTATGGGAAACAAAGGAGTGGTGATCACCAGCCATCCAAGGATGAGTTAAAAATAGAAACCACACAACTCTTAGCAAGCAGTGAACCACTGAAAAAATCTGGTACAAGCACTCATTACACACTGCTTTCTTCTAGTCATGAGAGCTCAACACCAAGTGTACTGAACATACAAACTGTGATTCACGGAAGCTCCATTCATCATCTTGTGGGACCAGAGAGTCCTCATCGCAGCAGGTCTCCTAGTCCATCCAGAAGTCCAACCCGAGCTTCATCCAGGAGTCAAACTCCATCCTCAGTCAAATCCAAAGCGGATAAATCCAATAAGCTCATCCGACCCTCCTCAGCCAATCAGCAAACTAGAAAGCATAGGAGGGTGTCCAGGGAATCTCAGAGCTCTGCTGACACACTCACAGCCAGGAAATCAAAGGTGTACTTTGAGGGTGAGAAGCCTCCCAGACAGTCGGTGTTTGTGGAGACTGAGGGAAATGGTGGGGTTTCTGTGGGACTCAAGGAGGACAGGGCCCTCACATTCGAGGAGATTGAGGCAGAGCTCAATGCTTTAAAAGAGGATATAGAAGAGAGAAGGAAGTTCGAGGACGTGGACAAGATTTCTATTGATGATGACAGTGATGATGATAGTACGATGGATGAAGTCAATGTGGATTTGATTTGTTTACCTACCAATAACGAGCAAGAAAATGTTCAGGAGGACATGAGTGACTACAACATGTTGTTAGATGTGTATCGCAAAAAATGTATGGACGTCAGTGAGAACTGTGGTGTCTTAAGTGAGGCACTGATTTCACCGAGGAAAATGTTATCAAGACCTAGAAGTGGAGGGGCGTTGAAAGACAGGAAAACCAACAAAAACGCTGGAAGCAGAAGGAACAGTTTTCATTTTGAGAGAACTCCACATAGCAGCAGGAGTAGCATTCCACCAGGAGAAAACAATTTGAAACACACCACTTCAGAAATTTCTATCGCAGACAGTGGTTACAGCATGGCCTCTAGTGATGTCAGTCACAGAGTTGAGAGTCCCGACGTGCCACGACTGAATCTTCAGGCCGAGGAGACCAGCGACATAGGACAGATGGAGTCTGACCGGACCGAGGACAAGACGTTACTGGAACTGGTGTGTGATGAACTACCCGACATACAGCAGGTATCAGTACCATAGAAATGTATTCACAAGATACTGAAAAAGGGGAACACTTAAACAATAAAAGATTTCATTGGTTACTTATGCTCATAAAAGGAAGGTAGCAAAATTGGGTTTCTTATGAAATAGGGAATAATTACTCAATATATGTAATTACATCATTACTCTGGATTTGATTTTACTATACTAGTACCTTGTTTTTTGTGATCAAAGAATTTACCTAAAACAGTAACTTATCGTAAATATTAAATGGTAATGTTTTGTTTATCATCAAAACAAATTTTTGTTGACCATGAAATTAAAACTCTTGTGAAATTCAATTCTAAATATTTTTATGTATAGATAAAACAGGACAATCTTGAAAATTAGACATTGTCACACTACATCTTTGTCAAACAAGTACTAACATTTTATATTTTTACACTCTTGTTTATTATTTCTTGCAGACTTCTGAAGGGTTACCAGAGAAAAGAAAACAGTAAGTCTTACCTCTGTTTATTTCCCTTTAAAAGCTTTCATTTTAAAACTTACAGGGTCAAAATAAAATTGCCACTTCAATTTAATATAGCATATGAATAAGGAGAATTCCATGCATAAAATGTTCATAGAATTTAACATTGATCATGTTATGTCTTTGTTTTCAGAGAGGAGAAGATGGACCTAGAAATTGTTGCCAATACAAAGGAAATTCAAAAGCCTAAGTGAGTAATCTAAAGCTTTCCCAAAACTTTATAAATTCAATTACTATTACATGTATGATTGAAGACTGTACACCTCAGTTAATATAATGATTATATGTCCTATTCAGGTGTTTTGAAAATTAATTTACCTGTATTCTTTCATTCTTAATATTTTACCTTTGTACCTTAATTTTCAGAATCAAGAGAAAACCAAATCCCTCCCAAAGTGCCCCGTTTGCACCATTATGCTTCAATGTCAATGCTAGACCCCCTGACGGATACATCTACTACTTTGCTTATGGTGCAGACATGAACCCATCCAGGTAATTCTTATTCTTTTATGATAGTATCTTTTAATCTGATAATAATCATAAAAGTAATACTGAGTATCAAGTTTGAATTATTTAATTTTCAAAAATGAATCTTTCCCAGCACCTGTCATTCTTTTTTTAGAATCTCTACATACATCCATAGGAAGGTTGAAAACAGATTTTGGGGGCTGCTGTTTGGTTTTAATTTAGTTTTCAACAAAAAAGGTAACTTAGTATGAGGATTATTTTCAATTCATATCTATAAAGTAATATAAATATCTATTTTTGTTCAATCTTTCGAAGTTTTATTAATAGGTGGTATCTTTTTGTTGTAGGATCTGACATTGAGGCTGGTGCATTTGCTAACATTGAATTCAATCCATTCTGTTCTACAGAGGGGTGTATTTACCAAATAACTCCTCAGGAGCTTGAACTCTTAGACAAATTTGTTGGCTACCCTGAGGTACAGTAGATTCTAAGAAAGCCATAGCTGATTTTATCTGATAGTTTGTTTGGCATTTTGTGTATTAATTATTAATTCATTGCCAATATTACAAAATATCATTTTAAAGAGAATTGTTAACAATTGATATACAGCTGAAGTTTGGTATCAAAAACACAAATATCTCAAAACACCATGGATATGGTCCCATGGAGTTCAAAATAATGAGAATTGACATTCTGTTAAATTGTGATTATCATATTGTAGCATTATGAGCACCTGATGTTACCTGTTTGGATGACAAATTCCCTAGAGGGAGACAAACTAGGTGTGGCCCAGTACTGTGTACCCGCTGTCATGTACATAGCTCAACAAAAGTGGATTGCGAAGGGTAGGTCTGAACAAAAATGTACTATTCAAATACTGTAGATTCCTTATTAAACATGAGGAATAAATATCCGCTTAAAATCGCGTTAAACAAACCTTGAAGATTTCAAAATCATGCTTTTATTTTTCAAACATTTTTGAACTATAAGAAATTTTAACAAAAAATTAGTGCTCGCGATTTTATTATCTCAGGATTTCATACAAAACAGTAGTATTGCATGATTAACTACACATGTAAAATAAGGAATTTATTGTACACAAAGCAAAGTTTTCAGTAAGGAGGGACGGTAACAAGCTAACAAGTTTTTTTTATATTTCAGATAATGAGAAACTGAACTGTGACTATGCTTTGACTCAGTGCATCAAAAGTTCTGACCTAGTAACTCCCAACTATAGGGATCACCTAGTGAACAAGGCAGGGACCATCGAAATACAGAGCTAACCAAAAGCTGGGAAAACAGAAATAATGAATTGACCAAAAGTGATTACAGAAATACAGAATTTACAACACTGGGACCTTTGAAATAAATAATGGACTTAATAATTAAAACATGCAGAGAATAACCAACTTTCAAATAATAGAATGACCAATGTAGAGACAAACTTAAGACAGATTTACCAAGGTGAAAAAAATGGAAACAATGTGTAATGCATGGATTTTCAATCACAATGCAGTTTCAGAGAGAAAGTGGGTAGACTTAAAACATGGAATAATCAAAGTTTAATCTAGTATGGTAAAGCAATTGATAGAAGTCATGAATGAACAATGCTGCACACATGATATTCACAAAATATTAGAATTTTCAATCAGGAAGAAAATCTGTCCATTTTATAGAATGTAACCAGCTCTACTGGCACTGGGTACCTTATTAGTGTGTCCCTCCAAACTCTTAACATTGGTATTCTTGAGAAGTGAAATTGTTTTAAGCCAGGAGAGCTAGATAATAAACAAGCTAGGATAATATGAGCTTAATTAAATGGCATTTAACTGTATGTTTTTGTGCCATGGATAGATTTTGCATTTATTACAGATCCTGTATCTTTTAGAGTGTACAGCGAGTGTCGGATCTGAAAATGTATCATTTTGTGTAACTATGATATAGGGCTGTCATTGTGTGATGTCTGTGATAACTTGGTTTTGATTAACTTTATTCATACCATATTTATTTTTAGACAATTTATTTACTCCAGTATTAACTTACATGCAGGGAGATGCACATTTTGTGCATCACAGTGCTCACATTGCATACATATATATAGATCATCATATTGTTTTATCATTGTCCCCATCAAAAGATCTCAATAATGGCTATTACTGTTTTAATATATATGTCATGTACTTACTACTTGTTATGATTTATCTCATTAATTTTTTAAAAGAATGTTTGAAGATAATTATATGGCTGTATGCCGTACCATTGTAAAAAGACTACTTACTGGTATATTGTAACTTAATGTAGATGTATTTTCTGTATACAAATTATAACTTCCTACAACTGTTTTTGCACCTACAGTTTAAGTCCTACTTAATATCTCCACCAGTATTAAGCAGGTTGCCAGGTTGACAATAATTTTAATCACAAATCTTTTGTCTTGAAATGTCTGTTTGATGTCTTCTGTGTGATAATTGATCAGCTCTCTTTATTTTTCTGCTAGTTTTGTTAAAGCATACCTTGATGGCATGCAACTTCTACTGACTGGTTAATAAATTTATAAAACTAGAATGATATTGTGCTTTCACTCATTTATACATGTATAATCTCATTGAAGTTTTATATTTTTCTCGTTCCCATTTTCTGACGGTGTAGTGAGAAATATAATTTATAAGGTACGTGTACACATGTTCATGTATTTGGCAAACTTAAAAGTTTGTCTTGTAACAACTTACTCAGAAAGTTGTATATATCTGTATTAAATACAGTTCATATTTTTTTCCCTAAGAAATTTTGTTTTTATCAGAATCCACAAGATTTCTCTCCATTACAACATATGAATACATTAATCATGTGGTTCCAAAAATGGGACTTGCATACATGTAAGTAAAGCTCTGCACAGTAGCTATATTACACAAGTTTTTCATAGGAGCCTGTAAATGTCAGGTTGCTATTACATAGCTAAAATCCTTCAAGATGCAAACAAAATCACACAAAGTCATACACATAAATTTATTAATCTGATGAAGAAAATGGAGAGAAAAATCGTCCATAGAAAGCTCCCATTTTGTCAATGTTATTATGCATTATGGCTCTGATGGTCTCCAGATGTCTTAGTTCACAAGCTGAAAAGTAAACAAGAAATATTTGTAAATAAGTTATTTTAAATAAATACATAAAATGTTTCCTACATGATCAACTGTATACAAGTCACTGAGTGAGCCTTGCTATCTGTAAGCTTATTAACTATGTAGGGGTTTGATATTTACCTCTGGTGTTGACCTCATCAGGATCCTCAGTGGGAGGAAACTCCTGTCAACAAAAACAGTCAATGTTAGAATGCATACATTCCAAATCTTATTGATCAATTCGAAGTTATGCCCCTTGATGCACACTATTTTTCTACACCAATGCTTTTGTTTCCTCAGTTATGATTGATTACTCTTCGTCTAGAAACTGTACAACCATGAAGTTGTACTAATGTTGAAATAGTTCAAAATATGTCCTCTGGTAAAAAGTAAAGCATTGTGTGCAGAAGTACTGGTTCAAATCAGAATATCAGCTGTAGTTTATAGCTCAGTTCAACAGTTGTGAAGAAAATGGATGTCATGATGTTTCTATTTTCATTTTTTTAAAATTCAAATTTACAATTTAATTTTCTATCGAAATATATCCAACAACATTTTTCTTGAAATTCACTCATTGAAAACTATGCTCAAACACAATCAGCTACAACCCTGGGTTCAGATTGTGTGTACATGTTCATATTTTATAACTCTCTATCAAGTTTGTCTTTTTGTGTGATGGGGTAATGTTTTTTTCTGATCTTAAGTTTTTTTACAGCACATTAATTACCTTCATGTAGCGCCACACAGACAACAACAACAGGTAGACTTCGTAGGAGGTGGAGGTGTGGAACAGTTCCGAGATATATCTCAGGGGGGCAGGCAGCAGCCGACTCTGTCAGAGACCATAGGGATTTGTTAAAAAAATATTATTGTTTTATAAAAATAGTCTCTTTCATCTTAGTTAATGAAAGTTGATGTAAAACATTAAGCTTGCATTTCATTTTCAATCGTAGTTTGTTAGTAAAGGGAAATAACTTTTTATCCAAATGCTTCTATTGCAATTTATGATTTAATTTAACAAAGAATTCATGTAAGTGTCACAATTTTTTTTTTTTATCTAAGAAACACAAAGTGGCTCTAGTATATAAATGACATTTCAATGAGTCAACGTCCTCTATAAAGATGACATTGTTTTCATAGATGCTCTAAACAAAAATTTACAATAAAGACATTGAAAAATACCTTTCCCAAGTAAGTAACAAGATGAGCTGCTGCGTCTAGTTGTTTGGGGGTATTTCTAGCGGACTTTTCTCTTGAAGATTCAAAATGGATCATTAGTGAGGCCGTCAGAGACTTCAGAATGGGAGAGCACCTGCACATAGTTAAAGGACCTGAAAAGACAAACAACACATCAGCTGGTTCATGAATCTTTCAAACTTGAATTAAACTTGAATCTTTCAAACTTGAATTGAACTTATAATAATAGATTCCTAATACATTGAACACAAGGAATTTACAGCCAATAGAAAAGCTCAGTGCCTGTGATTTTATTTTTTCGTGCTTTGATAAAAAGTGATCACAAAATAAGATATTTATGTAAAAAAGGGAAATCCACAGTGTATGAATCATAACTTAATACTTTTTTCAATCTCATACAATTTTCTAAACCTTCATTTTGTTGAATCAGATCTTAAATTACAAACAATCAGAGCTAACTTACTTGCTGCATACAGATCAAGTATTTGCCAGAGCACTGGATTTTCATCCATATTTTTGTAAATCTGTAAATCTCTGAAATACATGTATAATAAAATATATATATACAATAAAAAAATATATTTGTTCTCATTATAGAAACTTTGATAATTTTTAATGTAATTTGAATACTTTCTTTAAAAAAAAGATACATCAACATGTTTTTTGATCATCCAAAAAGCCATATTGAACCTGTATTGTTATTGCCTTAAATTATACCTCTCTACAGTCATTTGAATGGACTCCTCCTCGGGCCAGAACCTGTTGTTGTACAAGACGTCGGGCGTAATCTGCTCCGTCATCAGGCTCCCGATCATCCGACACAGATCTCCGGACACACTCTGTCCATGGGACGGCATGGCCACAGACTCGTCCACCTCCATCGCACTCTCCGCGGTGGGCGTTGTCACTTCCTCTATCTTCTTGGTCTGATGAGAGCAACATCTCAGGATACTCATGAGGCACTGCTTATTTCTGTCCATATGAACCTGTACGATTTATACAAATAAATCAACAGCCTGCATTAAAGATGACACTTTGTTTTAATAGTTTTATGGAAGGGAAATGTACATGTGTACCTGAAGGGATTAATAATTAATAGTCTATTACCTTCGGAAGGATAGGTCCGAATACTGAGGACCTCAAACCTTGACCTATGACCCCTGCATGAAACACAGTGGACTGAGATCTGTGGAGAGTTGTGGTCAAGCCTTGCTTTTTGTTGGATTCATACAAAGACTGGAAATTCTTTTTCTCCTTTTCATCCTTTGATACAGGAAGAATTTGTTTTGCACCAAACAAAATGGCAATGTCCTATAAAATACAAAATACAAATGATAATTTCTTTTTTACTATAAAGATTCCAAGGCAATAAAAAAATTCAGTAACTTAAATTGTTTATAATACAGTACCTTAATGAATAAACTTTCTATCAGAAAACGAAGAGCGATACACTGAATAAAAGTCTCTTTACAGAGATATTTCAGACACAGTCGACAGGCATGGAACATGGATGAAGAAGCTCTTGTGTCTAAAAAAGAATTATATTTCATCTATTACCTATAATAAAATACCTGTGACAATTTAGATAAACTTCATTCACAAGTTTACAGCAAGAAGATCAATTAATAAGCAAAGTGGGCAAACAATAGATTCAAACCTTCAACTTCTAATGATCTGAAGAAGAAATTGAGTAAAGTTGAACACAGTCTGAGTGCAGTTGCACTTGAAATGTTGGTGGGAATCTCAAGGGTATTGATGACCTTGACAGCTTTCAATACAAGGTGAAGGTCATCATTTGTGAGCAGGGGTAAGAATGCCTCCCACTGCTTCTTCATGCAGAATAATAATGTAGATCTAAAAAATAAGAGATTTTGTTGTGTTTACTTAAATGTCATAGTAAAAAGCCGAATTTACTTTCTTAAGAATCATAAGTAAAGAAAAGGTTTATTTAATAATTTTATTCATCTTCATGTTTTTCTTCAAATATTTGATATAAAGAACTAGGTACGGTATATGCCAAAAATGGCCCTATCTCTAAATCGAACGATATTTTACTAAAAGGTAGACATTAATATGTAACTTCATGAAATAGAACAGTTTTGATAATTTCTTCATAATTTTTGTGTGTGCCACTGCTCAAATAGTGTGTCATTTTAGTCATGTTATAATGACGTCGCATTTAGCATCGTAAGCAATGGGATTCATATGAATCATCCCTCATAATAGTAACGTTAAATAAGACGTTAAGTTGTATAATGATCATTATTATGTACATATAATTATTAACTTATATCTATTCACGGTAAATGAAAAGTTCAATATCTCGTGTGCTTCTGGAAAGCTCAAATTATAGTGCTCCATATATAAATCAATGTTAACACATCTGCCTTTAGAATAACGTTACATCATTTATACATTCTCTTTTGAAATGGTTGATATCTTTTTTAAAAGAAATAAATATTGTAAATTATTATAGTCTTTAACAATTAATCATAATCTGATTAATTTCCGTATTTCAATTTGCATCCAAACTAGTTATGTTAGGATTAGGGCTCGCAGTGTGGTTTCAAAATACGAAATCGGGATTTTCTTGATAAGGTAACAACTTATTTTTGTTATTGGGTGTTTGTGTCTTCGCATTCGCCAGCATCAACGATAAGTTTTGTTTGAGATATGCATGCCTGAAATCGTTGAGTATAAATGCATTTATGCCATAAACAATCCGCTTGTTTTTTTCATCTTGTATTTTCCCATCATATTCATAATTTTTGTGTCCCCTGAAAATATAAAGCGTCGCCGTAATCGATTTACCTTAACGGGTTTTTAAAGGTTTTTTTTTGTTATTTCCGAAAGGCAAACAAAGTTGCGATCAGTAGTTACCGTTGGTATTTCTATATCATTTGAATTAACACTTACCTGCGGAAACCATTACACATATTTTAAAAACAAAGGGTTTTTGTAAAAAATTGAAAAATACCTTTGCATGCAGATTTACATGAACCGAATATTTCGGGATTATCATTATATAACAAAACCTCAAAAGTCAGTAGCTAAATACTGTTTATTGTACCTTCATATTAAATACTTAAATCTGTATGGTTTAGACGCAGTTGATAATCCGTTCTATTACACTCAGCGTTGGCAACACACTTGGCAACGGGTAACACAACGAATTTTTACATGCCCGTAAATAATGTGCGTACAGTTCGCTGTAGAATTCACGTCATTTTTATATAAAAGTAGAAAAATTTTCTCTAAAATTAAGACATTCAGTATAATAAAAAAAGTGCCTGTTTGGGAGGGTAACAGTTGAAATTGACACCCCTCGAACATCATTGTCAACCTCTGCTTTGCGTTGACAATGGTTTTCTCGGGTGTCAATTTCATCTGTTACCCTCCTAAACAGGCGCTTTTAAAGTAATGTTCTTAATGAAACTCGAGGAATTTATTTCTGCGTAAAATCACAAAAAGCACATATCGCGGGTTTTAAAATCTCGCTTTTATTTTTCGGACATATGTCAACTAATTGAGACTATGATAAAAGTTTGGCGTTTGTGATTTTATATTCTCGCCATTTGATTCAAAACAGTTGAGTCGCGGAATGAAGTACTCACGTAAATAAGGAATATAAAGTATGTGACACAAAATGTAAGGAAAAACGGTACAATACATACTCTTGATTTATAAAAGTAGTACATTCAGTTTATTTATTCAATGAATTAACTGAATAGCATTACCCTTTTGATAACATTTACCGTTATCAAAACTAAAGACATGATCACAGACAGTTGTTCTTTCTTCAAGAGAATGATATAAAGTTTCGTATATTTAGAATGAGTTTAAATATTTGTTTTCTTTATTACTTACATGTGATGTACAATTTTTACCGCGCGCCGTATACTATTTTAAGTTTCATTTGTTCCAAGAAACAAACGAACGATTTCATTAGTTTTTGATAAATGATAGTCATTTTACTCTCAAATGTGCAATACATTGATATGAAATACTTTTAAATCTTTATAATTAACCATAGATAATGCACACTGTGGTTTAATCGATCCATCCAACAGTCAATCACCTGTCAATCAAATCAGTCTGCGAGCTGCATCATGTGCTCTTCCATTTTCGTTCAATTGTTTTTCATTTCAAGAAACATGCGTCTAACAATAACTTATTTTGCAGTATTTGTGATGTTTGATGTCATGATTTTAGTGCCTCTGTGAAGATTAATTCTTACATACACTACGTTGTTTAAACTCTCTCTCTCTCTCTCTCTCTCTCTTTCTCTCTCTCTCTCTCTCTCTCATGTTTGTGCAAACAATACAGAAGTAATAGTCTTGTTTGCATGGATTTTATTCATTTTTAATACTAATGGTAAGTATAGCGCTTTCAACGCATGAATATACGTTTGTAGACTATCATCGGCTTTATCGGTAAAAATACTATTTGTACATATTAAAACATAAAGTAAATGAACCTGTGCTTGCAAAAAAATTTATTCACTGATGCAGAAAAATAGTAAAACTAACAAAATGAAAAATATATACATGTACATTTGACTAAACGGCAAACGCACGACATGATCGCGGCAAGGTGTGAATATCAGACCGTAGGCCTATAGAACCTCTATATCGTTAATATCATCAATTACTTGTCCTCTTGAATTAATTTAAGCATTGAAGATTTGTCATGTAAACTTATTTTAAATATTTTATTGTATATCACGGTCTACATCAGCAACCTTTAGTTTGATGTCGGGAGTCCTCTAACAATGTCGAGTAAAAAAAAAATCGCTAAGCTTAACGTTAATTTCTTTCACTTACGACCCGCCTTACTCAAAGAATGTGACGTCATGTAAACAAACTTGTTCTGTACATGCGTTTGAAATGTTTCAAATGAAATTTACTGATATTTTCTGAGTGAATGGATAATTCACCGAACATTTCTATAAAAATATGGGACTTATTGTAGAAGTAATGATGTTTTCTTGTGTTGTGTAAACAAATATGAATATTATGCGGTGGAAAAAAGTGCTACTTTGTTACCGAAGGCGTTTCAAGAGCTCGAGAGTGAAGTATGGCGAATATATATATATATTTGATTTTAATCATTTGCCAAGTCGAAGAATCGTTTCAAGAAGCTCAAAGTATGTAGTGTGAATGAGGAAAAAACTATACAAAACCTACAAGTACGTGGAAAACAAAAGGAAACATGACTCAACAGTATACGGTAGGCCTAAATACAGTTGACGGAAGACCTAAAGTGAAAACAAAAATGATCACGTCCTATATTCACTATCATGATAATAATTTATCAGAACTTATTATTGATACCATTTTTTTGTAATGAAAATTACTGAAGATAAATTCATCTTATATTGTCTGATTTTCGTCATCGATAATTGATTATACAGCGAATATAACCGCATCTGCCTGACTGAATCCACCACTAAAACTCGTCACAAAACGGGAAATTTAACTATCAGCGCAGGCCTCGAGCAAAATGTAATCATGTTTAAATATTTTCTCTTTTTAATCATATTTTAATAAATTATGTTTCGTTTTGCTCGAGGACTGCGCTCTATATACATTTTCAAATTTTATAGTAAAAATTGCGTTGAATATGTTAATTTCCGGTAAACATCGTGCATTTAGCGGATGCTAGTGTTGCTTAGCAACGCTTTGCACGATTATTTTTACGGATTTATCGCTTACACTTGACATCATATTTGTAATTATGCATTTATTTACTTTTCATAAACAACTTGAAAAATGTTGGAATTTTAGGCATTTATACCATTACAACCGTACCTAGTTCTTACAATTATTAAACTTTCTGTGAAAAATCATAGTCTCACAGAACGTTTTGAAAAAAAAAAAAGGCTAGCATACAACAACATTTATATGATGACAGAAATTACCCTGACCTTTCACTGTTGGACTTGGTTGACTTCTCCCATTCCATTATGGCCAGTATGTTTGCCAGTATGATGTTGGGCTGAGAGATTTTGTAGGATCGAAGCTTGTCTGTTACTTTTTGTACAACCACTGGCAATACATCTCCCAGCTTCACCTCAACAATGCTCTGTAGCTGAACAAAGCGGCACAACTGAAAACAAAAATCAAGATCCCTTGTTAAACGTCAGTTACAAATGCAGATTTAAAACAAAGAAGGTTGTAAAAGACAAAGGAGAGGGCAAATTAAAATTTTGGAACTTGTGCCCAATCCCATTGTATTAAATGATTACATGTACAATTATATACCAGTATGTTTAAATCAAATCATGTAAGAGGCCGACCTGAACATGTGAGGTAGCGTTACACAGGATGAACACCATCATGTCACTGGTCAGGTCCTCCCCACTGGACAGACCGATGTATGCCGTGATCCTCAACAGCCAATCCCCCCTACAAGGTAGCAGTGGAGGGTCTCAATATTTATGGTGTTCAAGGTAAATGTTAACAATATTATTTTATGACTTATTACTATTTAATGTACCGGTATTATACATATTAAATATCAAAATTAATATGATCATTACTTAAGGAATATTTTTTTTCAATTTCAATATAAACATATTTTCTGTTAATTCATAGCTAAATTCATGGTTGAAACAGTTTTTTAGGTCACTGATGCTAGTACTTATAGTAAGGTCAATGTATAAAACTATCCTCTAAATTAGAGCAAACTTTTCACATATTAAAATTTTTACAGATGTTTATCATTCCCGAGTCCTACCCTCTAAGCTACTGAATCAGCACAAATTATCCACACTATTTAACATTAACACTTGTCTGTCTCGTTCTGATTTTATAAACCTGAGATATCAGCAAATATTTACATAACCTGCTGACAAGGATTATTAATTTTTTCTGCACGGCTAGCTGCCTTCAAACCCAAATAAACCAACAAAGAAAGCATTTTCTTGTTTAAATGTAGATAAGGAGATTTGTGTATAGGTTGCATTGCAAGTTACTTGGGACAAGGCCATCAGTTCAATGGGGCCTAGTCATCAGTTACCGTTACCTTGGACCTAGTCATCAGTTACCTGGGACCTATAAACATCAGTTACCTGGGGCCTATAGTCATCTGTTACCTGGGGCCTATAGTCATCAGTTACCTGGGGCCTATAGTCATCAGCTACCTGGGGCCTATAGTCATCAGCTACCTGGGTCCTATAGTCATCAGTTACCTGGGACCTATAGTCATCAGTTACCTAGGACATATAGTCATCAGTTACCTGGGACATATAGTCATCAGCTACCTGGGGCCTATAGTCATCAGCTACCTGGGGCCTATAGTCATCAGCTACCTGGGGCCCATAGTCATCAGTCACCTTGGACCTATAGTCATCAGTTACCTGGGGCCTATAGTCATCAGCTACCTGGGGCCTATAGTCATCGGTTACCTGGGACCTACAGTCATCGGTTACCTGAGGCTTATAGTCATCGGTTACCTGAGGCTTATAGTCATCAGGTACCTGAGACCTGTAGTCATCTGTTACCTGGGACCTAGTCATCAGTTACCTGGGGCCTATAGTCATCAGCTACCTGGGGCCCATAGTCATCGGTTACCTGGGACCTTGTCATCATTTACCTAGGACATATAGTCATCTGTTACCTGGGAACTAGTCATCAGTTACCTGGGGCCTATAGTCATCAGTTACCTGGGACCTATAGTCATCGGTTACCTGGGACCTAGTCATCATTTACCTAGGACCTATAGTCATCTGTTACCTGGGGCCTTTACTGTCCAGCAGCTGCCTCAGTATACTAGTGGACTGATCTACCAGAGACGACAGGAAGGGGACGTCAAAGGACGAGTCCCTGTGTTTGTGAAACACTGATCTCTGGAGCTCAAAGATCAGCCGGTTCTGAAACAACAAACAAGTCACTATATCTTTGTGTCTCTTATCTCCAGAAAATTCATGGGAAACTTTCTCAATTTGTTTGTTCTTTTTAGATTTAATGTCTGATCTATTACTTGTACAATGTACTCACAATAATAATGGCTCCTACTTCTTGCACCTCAGGACATGGACAACTAGAAAACTGACCAGTCAGGAAGGGCCCCGCTATGACAATTAATATAGAGAAGTGAAAAAGACTTTGAATTCCATCCTCTTTATATTAACAATGATGAAAAATAAATGCCCGGCAGAAGATGTAAAGAACTGGAATATATAGGATCTCGTGATTTGTAGTTGGATATGATTTTCATCCAACAATTAAAGTGTTTTTTTCTTGAGCCTTAGTGAGGGGATAAAACACACAAGTTGGATAAAAATCATATTATACTACAAATCATGAGATTCTATTTATCCCATATTTTATACACCGCAATCAATGTTTACACTGTTTATAAAACTCTACATTATTTTTACTTCATTATGCCTAGGCAAATCCCATTGTAAAGTCATAACTGTGGAATATCAAAAAAATATCCAATGAGTCATATCCACGGGATAAAGTGGGTTAACATGGGATGAAATAAAATTTGTTAAAAAAACAAAGAATTGATACCAATGCAATGATACCTAGGCTTTGCCTCTATTCAATAAAACTATCATAAATCATTGTGTACGGTACTTTAACCAAAAAAAATATGAATATTATATTTCAAATCCATATTTCAAAGAATGTACACAATACTACACATCATTCAAAATTGACCTTAACTTCAAAACAAAGTTCATTTGCAGACACAGGCAGTGCAGTAATTAATCTCAATGTGACAGATAAAGATAAAGCTTAGGATTTTCTTCCTGTGGAAGGTTAATTAATCCCAAAGGACAAATATTGCACAGCCTTCCATGTGTACAATGGTAACATTCTCAGCAGTTATCTCTCTTTGCCCATTCATTCTCAGCAGTTATCTCTCTTTGCCCATTCTTCTTATGCATAGTTAGGAATCTACCCCACCACCCCAGCTCCAAACCAGAAGACATAGAGAACCAAACTTAGCATCAAAATATGTATTTCTGCCTACTGAACTACCATACCAAATTTGAACTTGATTGGGCAACCATAAAAAAAGTTATTAGAAAAAAACAGGAAATTTGTGGACGGAAGAGTGACAGACGGACGGACGGACAGAAGGACGGACGGACAGAGTGATTACTATAGGGCACCCGCAAATCCTTGCGGGGCCCTAATTATTTGTGTTCACTGAAATAAAGGATATATTATATAACACAATATGAAATTTTTAAAGGATAAGATAAATTTAATTTCATCAGACCTTAAATGTAATATACATATCCAAAAATCAGGTTTAATGCATCAAATCTGATATTGTTACCTGGTGATGCTATTCCCAACAAGAATTCTAAGACCTCCAGAGTGGTGAAGTCAATCTTCATAATCAGTTGTACCACCAGGGTAATCAAACTGTAAATACACAAAATGAAACAATCTATCAATGATTGTGAATACCCGGTACCTTTTATCCTGTATAGTAGCTTTTGTACAATAATTGTACACCTAAAGATGTATTAAAATATTTGTGCTGAAAAAAATAATCTCAGTTTTGAGATTTTTCTAAATCATTTTTGTCCTAGATCTCCAAATCAGTCTTGGTCAAGAAAAAAACCCTGAAAATCTCACTCTGCAATTATCATAGAAACAAGTGTGATAAAATCTTCAAATAATCTAAATTTAATAAATATATATCTATACACATGTATTACACACAAACCTCATATATTCTGGTGCATTTCTTCTTCTCCAAGGTTCAAAGTTGGCATGCAGCTTGTCTAACAACTGGGGATTCACTATTGTATAACAGAAGAAATATTTTATCTACCGGTAAATAAACATGAGATGTTTGTGAAACACTTATGCCCCCCTTCCTTGGAAACATCCACGAAGAAAATGAAGGGAAACTGCAAATAATTGGAATTTTTCTTTCAAAGGGGCATAACTCTGTCAACATTGCTCGAACGTACCTAAAATCGAACTTGACCAAGATATTATTATAATAAATATGTATACCAAATTTCATTAACAGAAACTGCAAATGAGTGGAATTTTACTACGTCCAAGGGGCATAACTCTGTTGAAAATTGCTTAATCATACCCAAAATCGAACATGACCTAGATATTATCATGATAAATCTGTATAGCAAATTTCACTTGAATACCTACAACCTCTGCAAAGAAAATGCATGGAAACTGCAAATAAGTAGAATTTTACTAAGTCCAAGGGGCATTACTCTGTCGAAAATTGCTTCAATGTACCCAAAATCGAACATGACCTAAATATTATTATAATTAATGTGTATACCAAATTTCAATTCAATATGTGCAACCTCTGCGAAGAAAATGAACGGAAACTATTGGTGGACTGACAGACATACAGACAGATGGACAGCAGCAAAGCAATATGCCCTCCCTTCTTCGAAGGGGGGCATAAATATGATTTTCTCCCCAACAATACCACTACTCAATGTTTTCATATACATGAACAAACATTCAGTTTTCTATAAATGAACTGTACATTTTAGTCTAAGATTCATTGCTCCTCAGTCAACAGATTTAAGATTTTCATGAGTACGGTAGTTCACTATGAGGAATTGCTTACATGACTTGATGAGGTCCGTGCTAAGGACCTGGAGGAGCATGTCGGACCTCGAGGCCAGCTCCAACAGGAAAGGCACTGTGGTCACCTTCACCACCTCACTGTCAGACTTCATGCTTTCCTGAGGAATAAACAACAGTCCGTGTTAGTATATATAGATTATCATTAATAGTAGTACATATAATTTAAGTTCATATATCACAGACACTAGATTTTATCTAACATGTGGTACTATAAGAGAAAGTCCTCAAAAATACAATACAAAAATACTGTTTATCCTCTCTGTTTATGAAGTATGCCTCTGGAAAAAACTTCTTCATAACAATTAAAAATTGCATTAGTCGTAAAACACACAAGTACATCTTTCATTTCTGGCAGTAGATCCAATAGAAAATTCTTATACTATAAGAAATTCACAACAAAGTGGACCCTATCAGCTCACCTCAAACAGCTTCATCAGGGCGCCGCGGATGTCCTGTCTGTGTTTGGACGCCAGGTGACCCAGTATATCCACCACCGAGTCCATCTTTGGAACTTTCTCATCTCCTCGGTTCTCCATGTCTGGACGCTTGTTTCCATGGTGACAAAAGTCTTTCAGCCCACACATTAGTACTCGAGTTATTATTGTATTTGGAAAGCATGATCTGCAAAAATTGTACAATTTTTTTTAACTTGATCTAGTAATGTGTTGGAAATATTCAACTGTTATTGATTCTTAATGCACTTTAAGTATACTTGTAGTGTTTGTTAAGTTTGATAACTACCCAATATGTGCAACAACCCAATCAAAGTGAGGACTGTATTTGACAGAGGCTTCCAGTAAAGCATCTACACAGACATCTGGAGCACTGCCAACCCTTTTAATTAAAAAATAATCATTAATGATACAATAGGCTTTGATATTATTTTCAACAGTTTATACTTCCAAAAAACACAACTACTGAGTACAAATAAAATGTGTTGCAAGATAGATAGGAGTACATACATTGCAGCAAAGCATTCTGTGGCGACTTCCATCAAGGCTTTAGTAGGTCGACATGTGACCCACATTTGAAGGAGTTCATTGAGGGACGAAGTTGAGGATAATCCACACTGGTGGGCATATTTACAGCTGATGTGTCCTAGTAACTCTAAAGACCACTTCGAAAAAAAAATTTCACATATTTCAATACTAGACAATCAAACTCACTGAATATGTTGACATTAATAGATGTAAGAAGGTTAGAGAGAGAATGATGGAGATATTTTATTACATTAGAAATAATTGGTGCCCAGGCCAGAGGGTTTGTCTTTATGAAATTAAACAGGACACCACACACATCTTGGATGACCACATCTAGACTTGATTCTCCTTGTTCTATTTGAAATAAAAATTATAACATTATGACCATGTTTGCTTAAAAATTAAATGTTACAATATCTGAATAATTATGTCTACTTACTTATTTTTCTTTGCTAAAAAGAATCATCTTCTAAAATTGAAAAAGACTGAGAGCTATTGCTATATGTTTTCACCTTCATAGGTAGGATCATCGCTGTGGAGAATATGGAGTTTGACAGCTTCATCAAACAGAGAACACAGGTGTTCTAGGACAGCGTGCCTGGCCACAGGTAGGGTCTGGAGGAGGTGTAGGGCTGACCTGGCCAAGCTCTCATGACTGATGGACTTCTCTTTGCTCGTACCCGCAATAAAAGTCCGTACTTCAGACAATATATCCTGGAAGAGACAAAGTGTCAGGAATTTCAATAATCATATAAACAGGGTACATATAATCTCTCAGTATTGTTTATAACGAATGGCATCTCAACTTTCATCCTAGTATTTAATTTTTTTAAATCATCAATTAAATTTCTTCTTTATTCAGTATTGTTTCAGTATACAATACTCATAAATTCATATATTCCAACCGAATTGCCTCTGCGAGTTAAACCCTCCCCGACCTAAGTCCTTTAACATGCATTCTGACTATCATAAGCATGTAAACAATCAATCAGAGAATTTGTAATTTTACTCATTTACAATTTTATACCAATTGTATTACTTATATAATAAAGAAAAGATGTTACTTTTGAGCTGGAGGGGCCAGCCGCAGCCATGTTAAAATTTAAGTAACTCGTACATAACATCATTCGTTTGGGATAGCGTAAATTCACAAGTCTCTCTCTCTCTCTCTCTCTCTCTCTCTCTCTCTCTCTCTCTCTCTCTCTCTCTCTCTCTCTCTCTCTCTCTCTCAACTCGTGTGTGACACTATCGACAAAATATTGTGTACCTTTACTTATTTTGTAAAAATAATTAAAGAAAGCCGATTCAGAAATTGTATTCAAGTACCCTAATCATTGATGTATTTAATTTTCATTTTACCAATTCAATCACACAGTCTTTTATATCAATACAAGATGGTTACATTGAAATTAATGTTAAAACGGGCTTGGCCCCTGTGGTAGAAACGAGTACATTTTCAGAAGGAAAAAGAAATGAACTCCAAATTAAGGAAGATAATGGAAGATAGCACAAATGTCCATTTGTTTAATTCACAATTTCAAATTCGGGGTCATTGAAATCTATTTTTTTTAACTATAGTCCCTTTAAATATTTTGATTAATACAAAGAAAAAAGTGTAATCAGTTTTGGTGGTTTCGAACCCTCAAACTGGAATGGTTCTCCAATGTTTTATACTTTGTTTCTGGTGCTCTTATCAGTGATGCATTTTTATAACAACAAAATGAGATATTTAAATGCCATAGGTGACTTTGGCCATGAATTTACGGGCTAATATTATTTTCCCGAAACATTCAATTGCCGGAATACAAAACGATAATTCTTAGTCATCAATTCAAGTTTATAAAATATACTAGTAAAATCATTGAAGTTCTAAAAATTGCACGTACTAAACATACATGTATAAAGATTTTGGTATGCATACACCGGTTCAAATAAACATATTCCAGGTAACCCAACTAAGGGTTACAAATCGATGTTTTGTTGAATATACATGTACATTGTTTGGATCGATGTTTTGAAAGAATAATCAGATTTAATGATATTTCTATTTTTCAGCATTAAGGACATTTTACACGTCTAATTTTCCCATATTCTTTTTAAATATATGTATCTGCCCGGGGATAGCTTGAGTTTAAACTTACGCGAAAAGAAAGTATCAATATAAATATTCAAAGAAGCCCTTTGGGCTTCACAGAAGTTGACCACGTACTTAACCAATCTGGCGAACATTTTAAAATTGCTATTTATTTTTAAACGTGCTACGAAAGCCTATTAGTATCAGTATTTTGTATTAAAATTTAAAATAAAATGAAGGCGTAATAACGCTATTCCAAAAAGGGGTACTAACGTATTTCCAAAAGGCATAATAACGCCTTTAAAGACATAAAGGGTAATCGCATTTCGGGAAGGCATTACCTTTCTTATTGGCGTTGTAACGCCTTTTCTGCGTTCTAATGTCTTTTATTAAAAAGGAAATTAATTTACGCTTTTTGCGTTATTACGTCGTTTATTTTATTTCCCCGTAACATATATGATTCTAACAAGTTTTTGTATCATTAAACAATTGGTGTGAATTGTATAAATATAAAACTGCACCAACCCCAGAAAATACAAATTAAAGTTGCTTAAAAAAATAATGGAGAATGTTGAGGAAAGCATTTAATGGGGCATGGCATCCGTGTCAAGATGACCAAGAGCGGAGTCATTTTGGATATTCCCGATTTTCGTCGACTTTTGGAGAATTAAACTACCCCCATTTGTATCAATGTTGAAAAACGTTTTCACCTTTCAACTTTTGAAGGAGTTGAGACAGTGATCAATCGTTAATGTCGTTTTTGTCTTGTCATATATCTTAACTATCTATAAGAAGAGACCAAACTAAAACGGAGAGAGAGAGAGAGAGAGAGAGAGAGAGAGAGAGAGAAAATTAATACTTCGTTTGTTTACGATACCGGTACAGTACATAGTAGTCTTCTATAATCACACGATGCAGTTTCTTTATTATCATGGTGAGAAACATAGTAAATACACATGTAATGTGATTGTCTATTCTATCTATTCAAGAAAAGTATTCCCCCAGACCACTGCTCATTTTTCAAAAAAAAAAAGCCCCCAAATTTGCATATCAGTTCATTTCAAGACTTTGCATGTTTGGTACGAGGTAAGAATGTCAGATACCAAGAAAATTCATTATATAACATTTTATCTTTAGGATATCTCCAATTTTAAACACGAAAAAAATTATTACTGCAAAGTATTTACTGTATCCATTCATACCAATTCTCTTTTTCTTTATTTTCACATGATACGGTTTCAATAATTTTGTTTTACATGTATATATGTAAATGCTCTGCTCAATATGTAATCCTATATTAAATTGCAATGAACTACCTGATAATTCTAGATTAAAAGCTATGATATATGAAGTTTGCTCTTTTGTTAATTTCGAGTCACTATAGCATCTCAATTTTTAAATTGTAATTATCATTTTAGACAGCAAAGGCCTCCCATTTGACAAGAAGCTGTTAATACTGTATGTTAACAGTCTTAATTATGATAATATTCATGCTCTCTATAATACCAATGTACTACATATACATTGTATTTACATTAACACGTAAATGCTTTTTTTAATGCAATACATCCAAAAGTCAACAAGCCCTAGATGCCAATGCTCCCTCACTTAGTGAGAAGCAATTTATTTTTAATAATAAGAACATACACAGTTATTTGATAATGCATGTATTTTCTAAACAAACAAAGTATAACAATACATATTAAATCCCAAATATTACAACAAAATTGCACGAAGTTGCAAGATCACACGTAAATATATAGGAAATATAATGGAAAGCTTATATCATTGAAGTTGACAATTTCAATATAATTTTTACACGTTGAATGCTTAAAACAAAACACTTCTAGTAACCATGATTGATAATAGCACAATTCCATGTTAGTATTTAAAATTTCCATGTGAAGGTTACATTCGTTTATCCCATGTTATAAGCGTCGGAAATGTATTTTTTTGTATTGTTTCTTCCATACATAAATGTAGACATCAATAAATACTGCACAGGTCCTTGAGTTTATGAAGCCCAACTCAATTTAACAGTTTCACAAAAACTGCATGAATATTCTTGAATCACATACAATACACTCGGTGGATCTGTTTTGCATTAACTTGACTGAGCAGTGAAACACTGTCTTTCAGCGATCCAATCGTTCTCAGGCTTCTCCAGTTCTGTCACGTAAACTGCTGAAGTGCTGTTTTGACTCTGCCAAAAAAAAAAGTCCAGTTTAAAACAAATAAAATACACATACGCTGTACCCGTTCAAATGAATTGCTTTAGGAATAGCTGATTGCTCATACTAGCCAAAGAACAAGGATCAGTTGATAAATACATGCAGGTTTTATTGTTCTTACTTGTCAAACAACACTGCATCATTTGCACTGAGGAGTTGTTGTAATAGTTTCTGTATACCCAGGTCTCGGAGCTTGGCTTGTCTGTTGTAAGCCCCTGAAACAAAACAGATTTCTGAAAGCAACTGATTTTAAACTCATTTTTTTTTTGGCAATAAAACCCATTGTGACTTTTAAATATGGTAATGTTCCAATTTTCTGAAGTCTATCAAAAATCAAAGCTTACATGTAAAATTTTCAAAACTTCAATTCTGTTAAATATGCTCTAAAAAGTATGTCAGACATACATTGCTAGTATTTTAAGCATGTTGTTTTTTTAAGAGAACAGTTAACAATTTGTTGACAAATCCAATCTTTTGTAATAGTTGACATTACCTTCTTGTTCATTCCACACCAGATTAGATATGCAGGATGTGGCTGCTATCTGTAGTTTCACATTGGTATGCAGCTAGGTTTGAGAAAATGAACAAAGTTATCCATGCAGATATAAAAGAAATACCGGTATACACGTATTACCTCCGTGTGACAAACATTAACTGATTATTTATACAAATATTAGAAAATAAGATAAATTTATAACCGGTAAAAAATATAATATTGAAATCCATCCACTGTGCATGTTGGGTATGGCATTGCTTATCATCAATAAACTTATCAATATTGGTTAAAAAATTATATAATTCTATAATACTGACCATATAAGTCATGAGTTTCTTCAGCACATCTTCATTCCCCATTATAAATTCCTTGGCTTCGTCTCCATCGGCCACATTTGTCAGTATACAAAGGGTCTATCAAATGAGGCATCAAAAGTGTACATGTATATTAATCCATGAAAACATTCAGGACAGCATTACGTGATGCAGACAGGTATTCAGTCTTACCTGTTCTTTGATTTCCACCACATGGTCTCCCTCTAAGATGAACACAACAGCTTGCATTATTTGACTTCCGTAAATCTTCATTAAATGATCAATATCCTGGTAAACAAATTCAGTATGTTAAGAAATATTTCACACAGAGGGAAACTAATCTAAATTAGATGTTAAGCAAATACACTGAATGGTCCTAAAGAATATCACCGTTCTGCCCGCTAGCAAGTTCCGTATCAGGCCTAGGGTTTTAATCAGAACAGCTGGATCAGGATCTGACAACAGCCGGAAGAGTTGCTCCGTTCCAATTACATCCACTATCTGGATCTTCACAGACAAATCAGCTTGGAAGGCCATGTTCTACACACAAACAAAAATAAATACACCTCATGCACATCAATGTACAAGACAAGTCATTTGTAGAAACTTCTAATAACACACATACAGTGTCACTTTAATCTACATATCTTTATTCCAAACTAAATTGTTCAAGTTAATAAAGCTTTGTGGCTCTGCAAGGAATTTTTCATTGACAGGTCTAGGAGCTACAGTTCCTCACAAACAGACAACTTGCAGTTTATGATGCACAAAAAGTTGCCCTGATTTTAAACTTATCAAACTTTTAACAAACCAAACTCCTTCACTTTACTTAGCTGATGATGGTGTTATCAATTCAAAGGCCAGTAAAATAAAAACACTGGTTACACTATGGCCAGTCAATCTAAAATCTTAAGTAAAACTACAGATCTGCGCAGAGCTACAAAAATAAAGCATCCGAATGCTTCAAATTGGCAGATGAAGCATCTGAAGTACTGAGGTACCATTATTCAAGTTCCAGAAGTAAGTTTCATAGAACTGACTTACCATTAATCCCCATATTCCATTTAACCTAAGGTCCCCTTCAGACCGGGAGGTGAGTTTGGCGAGAATGTTGATTGCCCCAGCTTCCAGACATGCCTGTGACAAAATTCAAAGAGAAACTGTCAATCACACAGCTACAGAAAAGATATAAAGTGCAGCAAGATACAATCCATGTTTTGAAATTGAGTATGACAATTGTTATGAAATGATATAAGACGAGAGCAGAAAATACATGCAGGGAATTAAAACATGCTGTACGTCTTTTAAGGTTACTGTTATGTATTTGGCAAATAAAGTATTCAAATCAAGGAATCTGGAACTAAATTGGGCACATTTGGTAACTTCAAATACATGTAGTTAATTGTGTTTTGGTATATACATGTACAACTATAGCATTAATTTTTAGTTGAAGTGGAACGAATGGATTAAGATCAATAATATATGTATAAATGTATCAAATTGTATCAACAAATCATTTGTTGTTATAGTGATGACAACAGACAAGATAAAAAGTTGTTGCTTCTAAACCCAGTAAGCAAATGTGCAGTGTTAAAGAAAGAGTGCCACCATGACATATTATAAACTCAAGGGAGATAAATGACAACATGGCATCTACAAGTACATCTATAGAAAATACAACATTGCATGCAATAATACAATCAGCCAGAATTATCTGGGTGCTTAACATGCTCTGACTACCTCAAACAACTACAGTTCTAGAGTGGAACCATAAACACACATTGTTTACACTATAAATTTAAGTAAAAATAATTTCATAAAAGATTCTTTCATATAAGCTATTATATAACTAATCATACAGCACATGCTAATGAAAATGCAACTGAAAATGGAAATCATGGACATTTTTACATGTGAATAATGAAAATCAAAAAATACTGTAGAATCATTAGAGTGGGTCAGTCAATTTTGGTTCTTCTATAATCTATGCATTTGTCAACCAGATCCCCGTATAAACTTCATTTGGAAACATTATAGTATACATGTACCACAAAATTGACCCTCCCAGTGACTGGGTGATTTCACAGTATGTCATATGATTCCCTTCCTTAGCTGGGTCTGGAGACAGACAGCGATACACTTACTTTGTTTTTCTGACTAACAGACAACCTTGGACTTTCACTAGCGGGTCTCTGTCATAAGAAACGAGGAGTCAGGCTAAGTTACTCTGTATCATTAGTAAAGAAAAGGTGAATGATCATCAACTCAGGGAAGACTGAATTCTTCCTTGACAACAGACTTATTCTTCCATGACAACAGACTAATAATGGAGAGCATTATCAAAGGTTATGACAGATTTATTTTGTTTCAATGCCAAGGAAAAGAATATATGCACATGTGGTATGACTTTATGAAACATAAATACTGAACCATGACAATGAAATGCATTTCACATATACCGTAGGTTAAAAATGCAAAATGAAATCTAAATGAGGAAAATGATAGGAACAAACTATAGGTCTAAGTATTTGAGATCTCACCTCTCTGCCAGGGGAGAATTCTAACAGGAGGTTGCACAAAGTCGATGATGCTACTGGCAGCAACTCTTTAGATCCATTGTTCATTAACTGTAAAATGGTAAAAACATTGTAGTGAAGGGACGGTGAAAATGTGGTTAGAAAAAAATGCTTTAAATTCCATTACTTTCTATTTTATTGGAATGTAAAAGCCATTGTTTGTTATGATAATATACCCTTGTATAGATATTTTCCAAAGGGATTAATGCAGTATATATACCATACCACAAGAGATTTTAATCGAGAAATTTTATTCCTTTGAGATCTAATAGGGTTGCATAAGAGGTATAATTTGTTTGAAAAATAACCACACTAAACATATAACTATACACAAATTTCATTCACAAAATCAATGAAATTTAACCTACCAAATTTTTCTACTTTTCCATTACTGCAGTTATTCAGTGTATAACTACAGTTGAATCTTTCTGTACTCACATTCATAAGAGGTTTCCACACTGTGTGGTCCTGGAATGTGGTTCTGAGCTGCTGGACGGAGCGCGAGAGGCTATGGAGACACCGCACGGCTCCCATCTGAACCTTAAGGTCACTGCAGTTCATTCCATTCACAATGTGCTCCATCAAATTCTCTGTCTCAATGATCTATTCATATTCCACAAATCAAATGCATTATTTCCCAAACAATACACAATTTCAATTATAGCAAAAAACTGATTTAAAAAATTTAACACATGAAATTTAATATATCTTGAATGACATGCATTCGATAAAAAATAACTCTTTTTATCAAAAGAGGAAAATCCACTTGCCTTCTTTCTGATTTCTTCATCATTAGCTCCCAGAGATGCAAATGCTCTGAATGCTGCCTGCTTTAGTTCATTGCTCCAATTCACAACCTGAAAAAGTATATATTAAAACACTCGGAAATTGCAGGATTAATATAAATAGTCTAAGGAGGTCAACTTAACAGATATGGTGTTGTTATACATGATTAATTTACCTTTCTATTAGTTGATCTAGTATTGATTTGCTGTACACTTGTGTAACGCAGGTAATCTGCTAATGTTTTGATGATGTGGTCAGAAATGGATGCTAGGGTCTGTAGATTGGCGTCCTCCTCTATCAAGTAAGCCAATGTCTCCGCCCCCTCCACATTCTCCTCCAATGTACGATCCTTTTTACACATTCTGATCAGTGTAGACAAAGTCTGTTGAAGCATAAATAACCATCATTATTCAAGGATATCTTCTTCAAGGTTTCAATCAATTAGTTTTAAATGAACTTAAAGAATTTTATTCAATTGTCCACAACAACTTATCCTACAGTTCAAGTGCTACTTATTTCTAGTGAAAAATAAGCTCTATTGTTCTAAAATTTTTATTCAAAGATCTATTACAGTAGATGATGGAGAATTCTTTGCTTTACCGGTATATGTATGGAAGTTACCGGTAAATAGATTGAAAAAGCCTCTCTCTACAAATTGTGCGGGGTCATACCTTGTTCTGAATGGTAGGACAATGGGTAGGAATGGCCCCACCTCTACAAAGGTAAGTCAAACACTTAGCGGCGGCCATTTGCATTTCTGAGGGTTTGTCCCTCGAGAGAAGACGTAACAGTAGGTTTGGAATGGATTCTCCATTGTATGTTGCTGAAAATATCCAAAGCATACATCTGATACATTGTATCAAATTACTGCAAAATAAATACAATGTATATGGAACATGAATGTGAAATTCAGTTTCCTAATTAAACTATGTATACCTGTAGCAGCAGCTTTAGAAACAGTCTCATTCTCATAACAAAGTACAGCAAAGCACTTCAATGTTGGCATTTGAACCTATACCAATGAGTCAAACAGTCAAATAAAGTTTAATAAATGAAAACAATTTTCATACCCTGCTGATGCTATTTTGTAATTGACACTGTTGCTTAACTTTTAAAGTACTATGATATTTAATAGGGTACTTTAATTATTCTTCTTGAGAAATATCTTATACGTACGGAAGCCCATTTAGGACCTATCAAAAAATATTTTTGAATTTGATATAACGAATTCTTGAATTTGTTAAAACTAATTTAAATCGTTATAACGAATTGTTGAATCCGTTATAACGAATTAAATTTGTTATAACAAATTTTTTGGAATTCGTTATAACGAATTTAATCTGTTATAACAAATTCGCTGAATTCGTTATTTCAAATTTTTAAATCTGTTTTAACAAATTAAATTTGAAATAACGAATTCTTTAATTCGTTATTTCAAAGTTTTAATTCGTAATTTCGGTTTTTTAAAATCGGTTATAACATATTCTCACCCAATTTGTGATAACAAATTTCATGTATTCTGGAACAAATTAAACGGGGCGGACTTCATTTGTCCCATATCGGCGTACGGCGAAACGGCGAAATGATTAATGAAGTAAACTGGCGTAAGAACAAAAGTGGAGGAACATATTGTCACAGCTGTTGCTGTAACCATGGTAACATATGTAACAATTCCGAAAGACACTTTACTTTATCGGCTTTGCTAGATTTCCAACATAGATAGACACAAAATATTTAAGAACTGCTATATATGTAGCAACGCATTTTCACCAAAAATATTACGCAGGATATACAGATATCGGGTTTCTGCGCAAAATTCCCAAAATTAGTTTAGTCAATGCTATTTATTATTGAGCATGCTGATTTATAAAAGGGTACATGCAGCCCAGCCAATGTCGAACTTATGTCATAGAATTTATTTACCAGAATTTAATGCAAAAACCGCATCGAAATCGATGCAAAAATAATGGGAGTTACGCCTCTTCAAAGTGCCTATTTTTACCTCTTTTAGAAATCTAATCAAGAGAAAATGAAATTAGGCGATAACAAGGCTTCAGTGACGTCACGAGGTCAACACTAGGGAAATTTCTTTACAAAGCTATACAAAACATATTCAAGTTTACAGCAAATATGATTGATATAGGTCTGATGTTTTGACGTATCTAGTTATTTTAGGTATTGTAAATTTAGAAAGTTGTATCCGTAATTATTTTCTTACAGTCAGATTTCTTTTAAAACGATTTTAAAATTTGCTATTCTAATCGCCTTTTACCGATGAATAGGATATCTTTAAACGCTTGCAATGGCAGATTTATGTTCATTATTCATATTTATTTTGGACGGAGCGTGTTCAAATTGTATAAAGCTTGAAGGGAGTTATGATAGATTTGATATGCACGCTCCGACCGAAATTATCACCTCATAATATTCAAAGAATGATGCTTTTTTGCTTTTAATTATATTTTATTTCCAATTTCTACACTTCAAAACAACATTTCAAAACCACTGGGGTTTTTTTCATGCATAGCACATTTCATGTGTTATTGCAGCAAATACCGTTTTTCGGTTATGCTGTAGTATTTTGTGTCGCTCATTTTTTATGAAAGAATTGGGCCATTGGTTTCAAAGTGATTTGTAATGTTATCACAGTAAAGGACACTTGAAAAATATAAATATGATATTTTATATGACATAGCCAGGCATTATAACCACGACGTGCGCATGCGTGAACCAACTTTCCATCGGGATTGGTAAACGTTTTGGAGGAAATTCGATAGCTTCTTGGAGAAACTTCGAACTGATGATAAGTGCCAAAAAACAAAAAACACCGCGACTTTTATATCATATGGTCATTAAACGTGATAGGAATGTTATGTACCTTTGGTTTACACTAAAAAAAAGTTAATTAAATGTTTGCGAGGACAATAAAGGCAATGTTACAGGAAAACAATAGACACGTAGCTTTAAACGGGTGGGCTGGTGGGGGTGGCAGGGAGAGGCCTGTCCCCATGCAGTTGCCCCCCTTTCCTAGCATTTTCGGAGCATGTAAAAAATTGAAAGTGACTGGGAGGAAATAAACATTGAAATTTAAGTTTGAGGTAAACTTAGCATTTCTATAGCTACCCCCACGGTGTACGATTCTCGAGTTTTTTAAAGACTTTTTCTTTGCATGTTAAGAATTCTTTGGCGATTCTCCCATCCCACCCCCCCCCCCTCTTTTCACTTGTTTACGATGTCACCTGCCTAAACAAAATATCACAGTTTCCTTACATATACCAGTAAAAAAGAATTGGGTTTATATATAAACCAATATTACTGTATCTCATACAATATACCATTCACCAGGTTCTATAAACACCTACGCTTATATTCAATATAAAAAAAATTCAAGGTTAGGAGGAGAGGGATAATTTATTTTGTTTTTCTTTGTTTCAGTGGGGTGGGGTATTAGGGAGGGGTAGGGGTAGTCAGAACACCGACCCCATGTAGGTCTGTGTGTCCAAACCAGGGTCTGTATACCCATCACAAGGGTCAGAGTACATATTACCAGGGTCAGAGTAGGTACTACCAGAGTCGATGTACGTATCAACAGGGTCTCTATACGCATAACCAGATTCAGTAAACCCATCACCAGGACACCAGGGTCTCAATACTTATCCCGAGGGCCAGTGTGTCTTTGTGCTCATCACCAGGGTCTGATTACCCATAGCCAGAAATCCACGTACCATCACCAGGGTCTCAATGCCTATCACCAGGGTCAGTAAACGTTTCACCAGGGTCTATATGCCTATCACCGGGGTCTGTATACTAGTATTAATAGGGCTAGATTTCACATCACTAGCGTATGTATACCCATATCCAGAATCAGTATACCCATCACCAGGGTAAGTTTACCTATAACCAAGGTTAGTGTACCCATTTACAAGAGTGTGTACATGTATACGCGTAACCAGAGCCAGTATACCCATCACCTGGGTCTCAATACCTATAACAATATAGGTTTTGAGACCCTGGTAATGAGCAGACCCTGGTGATAAGAACACTGACCTTGGTGATATGCATTAAGACCCTGATGATGGATTCTAATTACTTGGTGATAGGCACACAGACCCTGGTGATACGTACACTGACCCTGTAATAGATATAGACATCCTGATAATCGTAATATTGACCCAGGTTATGGGTATACAGACCCTGGTGATACGAACACTGACCCTAGTGATACATACCAGTTCACTGACCCTGATGATACGAACACTGACCCGGGTTTTTTGTATGCAGACCCAGATGATGGGCACGCAGACCCTGGTGATACGTACACTGACCCTGGTGTTAGATATAGACATCCTGATAATCGTAATACTGACCCAGCTGGTTATGGGTATACAGACCCTGGTGATACGAACACTTACCCTAGTGATACATACACTATGCTATTAAAACATTTAAAAATCCTAATCCGTGGGGGTATGGAGTAAGTCGTACCTTTAACTTCAATTCTACAGTTTAATTCCTGCCTTTCAATCCAGTTTTTACCTGGTCCCAAAACATTGGGGGGGGGGGGGGGGGGGGGGGGACTCCTTGTTAATTCACCTTTTATATGTAAGTTTAAGAAAAATGTTTGCTGCGAGAAAGCATGTGCTGAAGGGGGTAGTCTAGCTCGTCCCCCTGCCCCTGCTCCACTCCACACACCCCTCCCCCTCCGATGCTAAGTGCCTGTTGTTTTCCTGTAACATTGCTCTTTTTGTTCTCTCAAATACTAATATTTATACAACATTTTGGTGTATATCTAATGTACACACCATTCCTATCTCTTCTAATGAACATTTATAATGTAAATTTCGAACTTTCCTATACGTTTTTAATTGCGCGAATATCGGTTCGAAGTTCCTCCAAACAGCTTTCGAATTTCCTCCCAAACGTATACCGAAAAGTCGGTACACGCATGCGTACATCCTGGTTATAGTGCCTGGTTGTACTATATAAAATCAAAGTACTGAAGAACTGATGGGAGTTGATTTTATCAATTATTATTTATTTTAAAATCAATGATATGTTATTTTGCATGGCAAGTACTTTCCTATATGTATTTGAATTACGCACATTTTTAATAATATGAATTCTTCCACAGGAATTTCGTGAAAACTCAATATGAATCATGTTGTATAATATTCAAAGATCTATTCTATCAAACTAAGTATCAGTAATCGGAATAGTTATAAGAAATTGTATGGATCCAAGCAAAATTGAACTCTAGTCTTGTTCAACCAGACACTCAGCTGTATCCGTTAATCACCGACAAGCAAGAGAGACTCTCTGCTTGTCGGATATTTACGGAGACAGCCGAGCGTCTGGTTGAACGAGCTCTGGCGTAGGAATATATAAAATGTATGACTTCAAAAATTATCTAAATTGTTTGTACTATTTAAAAGCTAACTATTTACAAGGTATCTTTAAATAAGTTTCCTTGAAAAACAATGCTTAAGAACTTATTACATCGAATTTATCGATTAGAACTAAATGTTGTCAGCAATGTTGATTTGTACTTAGGTCCAAACACTGTTTCACTTTCGGTTTGCCTGAGTAACTGCATAGGAGAGTTGATTAAAATCAACTACAAATCAAAGGCCTGAAGGGCCACAATGGCGTCGAGTTAAAGTTAATTTGAAGAGTAAAAACCTAAATAATTTTTTTAACAAGTGAAAAGCTGTCAATGTGACAGCTAACCGGGTTTTCTTTTTATATGAGAACTGTAACCATAATCCATGTCAACCCATATCCAGTGAAATAAAGTACCCCATATGCAATATTTTGCTAAAAAGACTTAGTTCAAAAGCTGGTATTTTTTTCATAAATAATCAGAAATAAAAATCCTAGAAACATTCACACCTCTGATACATGTACAATTAATCTGCAAAAAGAACAACTTTTTATCTATAAAACTGTAGGAAAAGTTATCTGTACAATGAGGTTACTCTATATGCAATATTTTGCTAAAAATTGACTAACTTCAAAAGCTGGTATTTTTTTCACAAATTATCAGTAATCAAAATCCTAGCAATATGCACACCTCTGATATATGTATAATTGATTTGCAAAAGAACAACTTCTTATCTTGAAAACTGTAAGAGGAGCTATCCGTACAATGAGGGTACGCTATATGCAATACTTTGCCCAAAAATGACTAAATTTTTTGATTTTTTTTCATAAATTATCAGTAACCAAAATCCAAGCAATTTTTTTTCATAAATTATCAGTAACCAAACTCCTAGCAATAAGCACACCTCTGATATATGTATAACTGATCTGCAAAAGAAAAATTCCTATCTTGAGAACTGTAGGAGGAGTTATCCGTACAATGAGGGTACCCTATATGCAATATTTTGCCAAAAAATGACAAAGTTCAAAAGCTGGTATTTTTTTCATAAATTATCGAAAATCAAAATCCTAGCAGTATGCATACCTCTGATATACGTATAATTGATCTGCAAAAGAACAACTTCCTATTTTGAAAACTGTAGGAGGACTTATCCGTACATTGAGGGTACCCTATATGCAATATTTTGCCAAAAAATGACCAAGTTCAAAAGCTGGTATTTTTTTCATAAATTATCGAAAATCAAAATCCTAGCAGTATGCATACCTCTGATATATGTATAATTGATCTGCAAAAGAACAACTTCCTATTTTGAAAACTGTAGGAGGACTTATCCGTACAATGAGGGTACCCTATATGCAATATTTTGCCAAAAAATGACCAAGTTCAAAAGCTGGTATTTTTTTCATAAATTATCGAAAATCAAAATCCTAGCAGTATGCATACCTCTGATATATGTATAATTGATCTGCAAAAGAACAACTTCCTATTTTGAAAACTGTAGGAGGACTTATCCGTACAATGAGGGTACCCTATATGCAATATTTTGCCAAAAAAAATGACCAAGTTCAAAAGCTGGTATTTTTTTTCATAAATTATCGAAAATAAAAAAAAAAATTAAAAATAGAAAATGTTATTTATCACATAACTAATAAAATTACAACTCATTACAAATTTGCTCACCTAATTCTTAAAAAGTTTTGAATTTCAATTGAAAATTTAAGGTTCCTCGACACATCAAAATTTTATTTTATGGATCGATAGAGAATCTTTTTTGAAACATGATTCCACAAAACAGAAATCAATATCGGCTTTCAGTTATTTTATACGAATTTTTTTGTATTTTTTCAGTGAAATAGGAAAAACTGTTTGGCAGACAAACAGAATATATTAGAGCTTTAAACTTGTTGTCAATTAATGTGTAATATAATTATAAATAAATTCATGCCAAAGATTGTTTGGTCAAGTGTTTAATTTTTTAATTAAAAAAATATTTCTGAAAATCAAAATTGTAATTCTTTAATATCTTTTTAATCTATGGATAAAATTTTAAAAATAACATATAGTCACATAAACTATTTACTAAACAATGATATTTTACAAAGAAATTGAAATGAAAATGCGAAATTTTGGAAAAATTGCTATTTATCAAATTTTAACCGATCCCGATTGAAAAAAACCTGATCCCGATCAGAATTATTTTAAAATTGAAATTTTACAAATAAACTGCAGTTTTTTTCTAAGTAATTGATATAAATTATAAAGTTAGTAAATGACGAAACCATTTTACAGCTAAACAACCTGAAATATCTGCAAAATTCTGATTCATTCTAACTTTATGTGATTTTGTTCGGGATCAGTTTAATTACAATCGGGATCGGTTCGATTTTAAAATTTTCCATTTTTTCTTTAATTTTACTATTTGGTTTCAATTTCTTGTTGAAATATGATTGTACAGCAATTGTTAAATGCGAGTAACAGTTTATCTGCAGTTTTTATCCATAGATTTAAAAAATATCTACAATTCTTTTTTTTCATTTTCATAAATATTTTTTTTACAAAAATATTTCAAAGTTTATCTGGCCTTTTTTGATATATATTTATAGATAATTGTATTGTGCATTAATTGATAACAAATTTTTAGCTCTAATATATCTTGTTCGCAGCTAAAACGATGTTTCCGGTTTCTATCAAAAAATACAAAAAAAATTCATATAAAATGATCAGAGGCCGATATAGGTGTCATTTTTGTATAATCATTTCTCAAAAATGATTCTTCATCGATCCATCAAATAATGCTTTGGTGTGTCGAGCCACCTTAAGTTTATAGAATTATCTTAGGAGTTAAAAATTTTTTAGATTTTTTTTCTCTATTTTATATGAAAATAAATATTAAAATTATTATTGTGGTTAATCTTAAATATTGTATACTGCTGATAACCACTCTGTCTCTCATTATCAATTTCATCTAAAATTCACAAGGATCCAAATGACACGGGCCGAAAAGATCAGGGGTAGATAAAAGAAAGCACCCATTCACGTTGTTTACAAAGTGAAAGTAGTTCACTAGTTGGTTTAAAATAACTTTTGTTTGTAGATGTACTTATCGCTCGATTAGGAAGTTTTGTTTCTACAAGATCAAACATTTGTGCATTGTCAATTTTCGATATGGATACAAAATAATCTATTTTGCAGGCTAGTACATTTCATAACCAAATTGAGTATGTAAGCCCAGCTATCGCATGTGTCTCGGTGCTAGTGTATTCATCCGCTGAAACCGAGACATATTGTTTTCAATAAAATGTGAACATTTTTAAAGACGGCAACCATTTCGAATCTGCAAACTTGTTTTGTTGACGTACAGTTCTGCTCGAAATTGAAGTATGTCATCTATTTTTCTTCAAACACATACGAAAACTTTGCACTCATTTGAGTTGTTTGGCTCCTAAAAATGTAACTTCCGGACGTACGATCCCTAGATGGCTTTCGAGCTTCGCTCGACGCCATAAAAATAGCCTATTCTATACATCGTTCTGATGGAAAGTTGGTTCACGCATGCGCACATTCTGGTTATAATGCCTGGCTACATCATATAAAATATTATATTTATATTCTTAAGTGTCCTTTACTGTGATAACCCAGCCCAATAATTTCATTAAAAAAAACGAACGACACAAAATGGGCGTGTCATACAGCATAACCGAAAAACAGTATTGGCTGCGCTGCGTCATAATACATAGCATGTGTCATTCATTAAAAACAGTGGTTTTAGAATGTTGTTTTAAAGTGTAGAAATTGGAAATAATATAAATATAAGTATTAAAGTAATAAGGAATCATTCTTTGAATATTATGAGTTGATAATTTCGGTCAGAGCGTGGTCATATCTATCATAAATCCCGTCGAGCTTTATTTGATTTGAACACGTCCCGGCCAAAATCACCTGAGACTTGTAATACTCAAAGAATGATTCCTTATTCTTAAATCAATTCTATTCCAGGCCGGTATTTTTTTTAAGTATGGCGTAATCTCACGGTTTAGTGATGTAATGAGATGAAAAAATGCAGATATATGTTAAAAAATCAGCATGCTTATTGATTGATAGCATTAATTAAAAAAATGTTTGGAATTTTGCACAGAAACCCGTCGAAACAAATCTGTAAATATTGTATTTTTGGTGAAACTGCATTGCTACATATATAACAGTTTTTAAATATTTTGTTGCTATATATGTAGGATTCTAGCAAAGCTGATAAAGTAAGGTGTCTTTTGGAATTGTTACATCTGTAACCATGGTTACATTTACTTCATTTAATACCAATTCGCCGTTTAACGCCGATCAATTGATCGGTGCATTTCGTCGTACGCCGATAAGGGACAAATGAAGTCCGCCCCGTTTAATTTGTTCCCCAAAACATGAAATTTGTTAGCACAAAGTGGGTGAAAATATGTTATAACCGAGTTTAAAAAACTGAATTTACGAATTAAAACTTTGAAATAACGAATTCAAGAATTCGATATTTCAAATTTAATTTGTTATAACGAATTCAAGAATTTGTTATTTCAAATTTAATTTGTTAAAACAGATTTAAAAATTTGAAATAACAAATTCAGCGAATTTGTTATAACAGATTAAATTCGTTGTAACGAATTCCTAAAATTTGTTATAACAAATTTAATTCGTTATAACGGATTCAACAATTCGTTATAACGATTTAAATTCGTTTTAACAAATTCAAGAATTCGTTATATCAAATTAAAAAATATTTTTTGATAGGTCCTAAATGGGCTTCCGTATATACAAATAATGAACAATGAACCTTGTAACTTGAAGAACAGAGAAGTGGGGCTAGTGCAGCAATGGCTCCATTCCTGCTTAAAGCATTCTGATGATCTGCTGTCTACAACACAAATTAAGAATCTCAGACTTCCACTTTAAAAAGACACATTCCAGTTATTCTAATCAAAGAATTGAGTTAATAGAAGACATTACTTGTTTGCAACGACTTACTTTACAGCAGTTGCTGAATATTGTTGTGATGCACTCCTGGGTACAGAATGACTTGGACAGGATATTGATGAGATGAGGTATGACAGTGTGGTCCTGGTATTGACAAATATAAAATGTACATAAACCAATCTATACAGGTATTCATATACCTATACAAAAGCCATTCATACTTGCTAGTTGTAAGGTACTGACTACTCAGTTCTTTCACAATAATATATTAAAAACAGTCATTGGAACTGATATGAAATTAAAGAAATCTGATAAAAAATAAAACAAACCTGATAAATTTGCTCCAGAGGAGAATTCTCACTTAGAAATATGGTCCTTAGGCATCTTAGGCAGGCCTCAATAAACTTGATATTGTTGCTAGATAACCCTGTAAAAAATTGTAAAATAATTAGTTTGATTATTTACAGAATGATATAAAACATTATAGAAACAATTGATAGTTCATTCATATTTTATGAGACCTATGTCTCTGAATTATTGGTCCAGAGCCTGATACAAATTAAAGGTAGATCTTCTCAAATGAAGAAAATTATGAAGGTTACAGTCAGTTCACTTATTGTAATAGAGACATTTTAGCACATTATTTTTCTACATAATCTCTCAAGCTCTAAGCCAGAATAAACAGGAAGGATGTATGATTTACACTGCACAGAAATTCCTCTTTTAAATATGACTGTAAGTTTCAATACCCTTCAGAAGGACGGCAACACAACCAGAATCCACCAGACAGTTGATGTTTTCTGTCGTACCCTTTGCTAGACTGCCAAGAACAATGGCTGATTCAGTGCGTAGCTCCACTGGAATATCTTCATCAATGATCCACTGCAACAGCCTAGTGGAAAAACACACCAGCTATTTAGTCAATTAGAGGGAACACAAAATGCTAATAACTAAAGTAATTTCCGATTGCTATGGGGACAAAAACATCAAACTACATTAAAAATTACCTATGCGTGCAAATTTGTAGTCAAATAAGTCCAACAACGATAAATATAAACAACTGACTGATCGCGGTGCACTTGTCGATGTGACGTCATACTGTAAATTTTGACACATATTTTGTGTAGAGAGAGGCGGATCAATCAATTTTTTAACACAAAAAAATGCATTTTATAAATTAACAGAGCATAATCTTAAAACAATGATAATACCATTAAATCCTATCTATTATGCTTGTTTTGATTCGGCATGTGATCATTTTTTAGAGCGTGTATCATTTCTTTTCTAGAGTGTTTGAAGTACAAGATATAGGTGTTTGATACCAGGGAGCCTATCTAAATCCGCTTTTTACAAGGGCATATGCTAAACAGATCATTACGATGTTTTGGATATGAATTAAGGGAATGCTTAATTTTTATTTTTTTTTGTTTACACATAAATCCACATACACACATATTTCATACATTTCAAGATTATTAATCTAAAGAAAACATATTATTATTGTAGTGTGAAAACGTGTTTTTCTTGCACCAAAAAAAATAAACAATAGCAGTAAATGAAAAGAGAAACCATGCTAGTCATATGCCTTCAGTAGACTATCCAGGTAAGGTATAAGTGGAGCCATAATTACACGCTTGATTGTAGCGTGTGTACACAGACACCACTTTGAGTTATCAAGAGTGAAAAACAATGGAATACGTATAACAGGACCCAGGTCTTACTTCGAGAGATCAAGAACTTCGAGAGATCGGAGTTCGAGAGATCAAGAGTAAATTTACTTACTAGTTATAAAGAGAGAAAAATCGGGACCATGATTTCACTTCGAGAGATCAAGAACTTCGAAAGATCGAAGTTCGAGCCATCGAGTTTCACCTGTATTTATTCTAATAAAAGATGAACTCTATACAAAGCAGCAGCACTTTTCAGAAACTACAAGAAAAGTAGAATTTAATTATTATTTAAATTCTTAATTCAAATAATGGTATGCCCTTGTAATATTGAAATTTGTTTATGACCTCCATTTGGGAGAATTATCAACAAATGTCATGTGACTATCAATTCAGGGAACCACACTAAGTGTCATACAAAGTAGCATTTACTATACTGTTTCATTTAATGTCACATTTATATCATGATGAAATAACTTTACATGCGTCTTTTAACCCCAAGGAACCCCAAGGAACCCCAAGGAAACCCCAAGGAACCCCAATGACAAAAATTAATAAATTTTAATACCCAAGGGGTCTTATTGGACTTCAAGGGTCACCTCTTAGTACCCCAAGGAACCCCAAGGAAACCCGTAAGAACCCCATGGAACCCAAATGATAAAGTTATTAACCAGTGATACCCCAGGGGTCTCATTCGAATCAAAGGCTCACCCAAAGGTACCCCAGTGATAGAAATTAATAACTATTTATACCCAAGGGGTCTCATTTGAATCCAAGGGTCACCTCGTAGTACCCCAAGGATACCCCAAGGAACCCCAAGTATACTCATTAGAACCCCAAGTAACCCCAATAATAGAAATTAGTAACTAGTGATACCCCAGGAGACTCATTATACCCCTATACCCCCACAAATGAAGTTTAAGGGGGTATATTGGTTTCACCCTGTCCGTCCGTCTGTCCGTCTCTCTGTAGATGCAACTTTGTCCCCCCTATAGAATTTTTTACTACTGCATGAAACAGTCTGAAAATTTGTACATATGTTGATCACCATCTGAAGATGTGCACCTGTAATTTTTTTAGGATCAGACAAGATTTAATGATTTTATGACAGTTTTCATTTTCCTCATTCTATATATTGTTCACTGATGTTGAAAAGTAAGGGAGGTAATCCTTACAGATTTTATTAATTTATAGCATTAAAACACCCTAAAATATATTTATATAAAATACATTCAAATGGAGGTTTTTTGTCTTTATGCGTTAACTAAATTTATCTTTTATAAGTATTCTATCAACTGACAATGCAGAATTTTTGTTTGTCAATGATAAATTCTTAGGAGCTGGCTGAATTCATTTGTCCCAAGGGGGCCATTATCTGAGCCATGGTTTAGATGGAGCATGTGTGTATGGAAAATTGATAATCTGTAAAATGGGCAGTGGCTTTGAGGCTAATTTAAAAGGAAATAAATAATATCATTATTAAAATAAAGAAGTGAACTATTTTTAGAAGTTGTTTAAATTTATTAGTCATGCAAGTAAATTGATGAAGTGACCCTATAGGGAATCTAATTTAAATTAGATTTATTAAAATTACTGATATGATTGTAGTGTTTCTGCAATTTTAAAATTGTTTGTAATATTTGAATTTTCTTTCTTACATATTTTTACATAGTATGGTAATTATGGTAATGTTTTGGGAGTTTATTAAATTTAAAAAGCCTGTCAAAGAAAATCATATATAAAGTCCTATGGGATCAATTTTCTGATATGGAGTTCCATTGTACCATAGGCCATAGCAAAAATTGTGAGGAAAATTTGAAACAACTAACTGCATCTGTTAAGACTCTTATTAGAAAGATATTCAAAGTTTTATCAACAGAAGAACATTGCTTGGCTACCGGTATTTCCATTTACTGCAAAGGGTGGGATTATTGTCATTTTGTTGGTTTTTCATTAAAACAATTAAATGAAAAAAATATCATCGGATACATTAATTTGTAAATAAATTACTGTTATACATATGTATTTAAAGTGATAAGTACCCCAAAGAACCCAAATGAAACCCAAGTATACCAATGAGAACCCATTAAGGATACCCTTGAGAACCCCATAGATACCTCAAATAAAGTCAATAGTGGAAAGTAAATTTGATGACCAAGGCCGGTCTCATTAAAAATCAAAGGGTCACTCCTGATACCCCAAGGATACCCCAATTGTAAAAATTGATAACTATTGATACCCCAGGATACTCATTGGAGTCCAAAGGTCAACTATTGGTACCCCAAGGATACCTGTAGGAACCCCAATTGCAAGGTACCCAATTGATAGAATTTAATAACCACCCCAATGGTTGTACTGTAAAACATATTACTAATTAATACCCAATTATACCCAATTACTCAATGGAATATCATAAAAACATCTGGGCAACCCAAGGAACACTTGTGATACCCCAATACATACTGGTATGATAAAAATAATGTTTCTCCAATATCTGTTCACTTTGGATGAATTTAACAATTAGTGTTGTCAAATCGGTTGAAAATCATAATCGAGTACCGTTAATTGGCAGAATTTGTTGTCTCTTACCAACTGATGATCAGCCAATATTGAATCAGTAACAAATTATATCAAATTCATGAAATAGGGCACTAAATTTTATGTCACCACAAGGAAGTCTGCAATTCTTCCAGCGAACCATTCATATGAACACTTAATATGACAATGTTTCTTCGGTGAAATTTTCAAATGAAGTGGAGAAAGATATTGTTCAGTTACAAAGACCCAAACTTGTTTTACTGTTGACATAGGGGGTGTTACCCTTATTGGAGTACTTTTGAGAAGTGATCATGGAAGTGTGGAGTGGGGCTATCTCCCCTTCGTGGGTACAACACAATGGATTGACCCAGAATGTTGATACGTGCAGAATGTTCACCTGAGAGGCACCAAAATACCTGTTAATTGCAGGTAGACACCCGTTGTATATTGGTGGTAGCTCTTGGACAGGGATTAAAGGGCCAACATAACCCTTTACATGTATACACAATGGCTTCACCATCACTGTTGCAATATATTTACCTACACCTACATCTCCTTGTTTATTGGTAGACAACCCTTGTATTTTGCTATAATTCTGAAATTTTTATGGGTGACTGATTTTAGCTAAGTGGGAATGGTGCTCAGGTAAGGGTTTCAAAGAACAAAGGAAATTAATTACAGGTAAATTATAGTCTGTTCAATTATTGACCTGAAGCAAATTTTTAATAAAAAAAAAAATAACAGGCAGTTTTTTTAGATTATGTTTAAAATAAAGTTAAAAAAATTAATTACCAGGTAGATACTTGTAATAGAAGTAAATTTTGATAATTAAAAGGGGTTTGTTCTATCATGATTGATCGTACAAGCTAATTTTTATTTCATGTAAAATTACTCAATATTCATTCTTTTGAGGAGAAGGAAAACTATGACATTACTACCCCTTCTATGTCCCTTATCAAGAACCTTGAAAAAATAAACATTATATGGTTCAAGTTTTGGGCTGTTGATTTTAATAATGAAAAAAACTATAAATGTTAATTTTATAAGAAATGCAGGGGAATTATCACGTACATCATACAATTTGGCTATAGTGGTTATGATATAAAAGAATTAAATGCTCAACAACATGTACATTTAGGACTACATTTTCAGACTGATGGAACTATTTCAATATTTTACCCATGAAATTCAGAAAAATTCTTGTAAAAGGACTATAGGGTGATTTCACCATGCATCGGACACCTTTGGAATTTTCCCTTTGTTCATGCATCAAATATCGTCCAAATATAAATAAAACTTGTTTTAAAAGTTACAGGTTTTCCCCTTGCTTAATTATTGGAGAAAAAATTGTGAAATTGTTAAAAATGTAGAAAATAAAGCAAATTAATGAAGTGTTGAACTATTTCACCATGGATCGGACAATATTTACCAAGCATCGGACAGCTATAGAAGTGCAATAGAGATTAAAAATAACATTTTCAGGTTTTAATGCAAAAATACAAAGGTTCGGAAATATTAATTTATTCAATTGCTATTCATATATCTTTTAATCTATATCCTCAAATTTACATATAGGAATTTAGACTAGTGCTTCTGTTTAAAGGAATATTTATCATAAGGGGTTCTTTATCGTGCCAGCTCCTACAGGCACTTTGGACTAAAAAGGCTGTGTCCGTAAAATTCGATTTTTAAGAGGTTTGAGGAAAATGTTTGTATCAATTATTTCTTAAATTTTTATTTTACTTCACAATTAAAGTATATCACAAGGAATGGGCACATAATATCCATATTATTAGAAGAAATCATGCAATGAAAACTGTCCGATGCATGGTTAATTTGTGTCCGATCCATGGTGAAATGAACATATGGTGCAATAATGACCTTGACATTAATTGTTCAAATTTCTTGGACTTATTTTAATCAAATTTTGTTTCAAAACTTACTTCTTTCTAATTAATTTACGCAGAGAGTGCATTTTCACTAATTCACAATCAAACACACAACATTCAAATAATGCTTTAGTGTAAAATTTTCGTAACTAAATTTTCAATAATGGCGTATTTGATGTCATTTTACGTTGTCTATATTGCTATTTCTTTGACAATGTGACTGTCAAATTCTTAATAATGATAAAGTTCATTTGTTTTAATTCAGGAATATACGAAACAACACATGAGCGCATGCACATTTATTTGTATATTTATAAACAAAGTTGTCCGATCCAAGGTATGTGTCCGATGCATGGTTAAATCACCCTATATATGATATGGGCCTAAAATGGCCCCCTAAAATGAACATCATCATTTTTCTTTGTACAAATATAAATGTGATGTTTTAACATAATGTTCATTTTGATTCAACTGCCCAGAATTTAGAAATATGACATCTTAAAGACAACCTTTTCCTGCCATTTTTGCATTTTTAGCATAAACATGATAAAACAGCTTGTTTTCAAGCAGTTTTTCTTTCAGAAAAAATAGAGAGCATGCTTGAACAAACAAAATATTTGAATCATAGATGTATCTTGCCAAGGCTAATAAGTGACAAAAATTTTTTCCCTGTTCAAGCATGCCCTCTATATTTCCCATTCATAAAAAGATAAGAAAAATGTAAATTTTTGACTGATTTTGATTGAAATAGCGTCACTTCTGACGTCATTTTCTGCCAGTGAGTGCAAAAAAATAAAAAAAATAGGTGAAAAATAAATTTTACATCAACTCTTCTAAAATATAACATAACATATTATTGTACCTGAAACACTTTAAAAAATTGCGAATAATGGGGGCCAAATTTAACTCATAACATATATATAGTTCTTTCGTACTTCAAATCACCATCTACCAGTTGAAGTGGGAAGATGGGAAGGTATCCCATTAAATGAAAGATTTTGTCCTCTCTGTTACAAAAAACGTATAGCCGATGAATTTCATTATATTTTAGAATGTAATGCAATATCACAAGTCCGAAACAAATTTATAGACAAAATTTTTTCGGCTAGACCAAATGTGTTTTAAAGTATTACATATTAGGGTATCCTTGGGGTTGTATGGTGTATCAAGAGTTATAAATCTGTATGATTAGGGTATCTTTTGGAGTTCCTTGGGATTTCTGTGGGGTTCCCTAGGGTTTATAGAGGTTTTTAGAGGCGTGTCTGGAATACCAATGAGTCCCCAATGGTATCAAGAATTTTTAATTTGAATTATTAGGCTATATCCTTGGGGTTCCATTGGGTTCTATGGGGTATCAAGTTTTATGAATCTGTATTATAAGGGTATCCTTTCAGTTCCTTGGGGTATCCATGGGGTTCCATGGGATACCTAATGGTGTCTGCATGGGATATCAAAAAGCCCCGAGGGTGTATCCAGAGATATAAAATTGTGTTATTAGGGTATCCTTGGGGTTCATTTGGGTATCAAAAGTTATATTACTGGGTATCCTTGGAGTTCCTTGAGGTATCCATAGGGTGTGTCAGGGATAACAATGGGGTATCTGTATTATTACTATTAGAGTACTATTAGGGTATCCTTTAGGTTTCTTGGGGTACCCATGGGGTTCCTTGGGATACCTTGTGATTTGTCTAGGATATCAAAGTGACCCAAAAAGTATCAAGAGATATAGTGTATCCTTGGAGTTCCATAGGATATCAAGACTTATAAAATTTATATAACCAATACATGTATAAGAGTATCCCTAGAGTTCCTTGGGGTATCCGTGGGTTTTGTCTGAGATACCAATGAGTCCCTACGGGTATCAAGAATTTAAATTTGTATTATTAAGTTATCCTTTAAGTTCCTTGAGGTATCCTTGGGGTTCTGTGGTGTATCAAGAGTTACGAATCTGTATTTTTAGGGTATTCTTGGAGTTCTTTGGGATATCCCTGGGGTTCCCTGGGATTCTTACAGGTGTATCTGGAATACCAATGAGTCCCCAGGGTTATCAAGAGTTTTAAATTTGTATTACAACGTATTACGGTATCCTTGGGGTTCTATGGAGTATCAAGATTTATAATTCTGTATTATTAGGGTATTCTTGGAGTTCCTTGGGATATCCCTGGGGTTCCCTGGGATTCTTAGAGGTGTATCTGGAATACCAATGAGTCCCCAGGGTTATCAAGAGTTTTACATTTGTATTACAATGTATTAGGGTATCCTTGGGGTTCTATGGAGTATTAAGAGTTATGATTCTGTATTATAAGGGTATTCTTGGAGTTCCTTGGGATATCCATGGGGTTCCCTGGGATTCCTAGAGGTGTATCTGGAATACCAATGAGTCCTCAGGGTTAATAAGAGTTTTAAATTTGTATTATTAGGGTATCCTTGGGGTTCTATGGAGTATCAAGAGTTATGATTCTGTATTATTAGGATATTCTTCGAGTTCCTTGGGATATCCCTGGGGTTCCCTGTGGTTCTTAGAGGTGTGTCTGGAATACCAGTGAGTCCCCAGGGGTACCAAGAGTTTAAAATTTGTATTATTAGGGTATCCTTGAGGTTCCTTGGGGTTCTATGGTGTATCAGGAGTTATAAATCTGTATTATTAGGTTATCTTTGGGGTTCCTTGGGGTATAATTGGGGTACCAAGGGTAAGGGGTGACCCTTGCACTCTAATGAGACCCCCTTGGGTATCAATAGTTATTTATTTCTGTCATTGGGGTTTCCTTGGGGTTCCTTGGGGTTTCCTTGGGGTTCCTTGGGGTTTCCTTGGGGTTCCTTGGGGTTAAAAGACGTGCCGCTCTACATAAATATTTTGTAATAAAAGATGCATTGTTTTATGAACGTTTAAATCCGCTGATATTTTCATAGTAAGCCTTAACAGTGCTGCGTTTATAAATATGCAACAAATCCAAAGAAGAAAACATTTACCTAGGAATGACTCCTTGATGAATTATTTCATCCTTTTGTTTGTTGTTGCCAATAACTCTATTCTTTACTTGTCTGTAAATCAAGAAGAACAAAAAAACAGTAATAACAAAATCATTTTTTTTAGTTCCTGATCTTATTGCTAAAAATTTTTTCTAATTCTATAAAAAGTTTTCATTAAAATTAAATGATTTTTTCATTCTTTTAAACAGATTTGTATAGGTGACGCTTGGTTTGTAAATTATTGCTACCAGATTATTGTACATTAGATAAAAAGTGAGGTGTTATGTAAAAGTACTTTGATGTCATTTGTTCATTATCGATATAATTTTTGGTTTTGCTCAGATTTATACTGATTGACTTTGAAGGACACAACTGACTGTGGTCATAGTATACTGTGACAGTGTAATAAAACACTTGGTACTTCATCACCAATACTCACATCATAGATTCTAACCACTTGTCCTTGTTTTCTGAGAGAATGCTATCAACCATTCCCATCCGACCATCAACATCCTACAAAAAAAAGTAGTTAAAACGTACAGCTATGTTTTAACTATTTTTGTTCAGAGTTGCTTTTCTAAAACTACAGTAAAAAAGTTCCTTACGATTTTTGTCTGTTTTACATGAAATGCAGATTTTCAAAAAGGTAGTCAATTAAACCTCCTAAGCCCTTCAGGTAGGTAAATTTGTATTTTTAAAGTATCAGTGTAGAAAAATCAAGCTATGTAGCTTAATTTAGACAAGTGTGGTGATTGTGCTGGACCTGTTAGTGTTTAAATACAATTCTATAAAGTAGAGTGTGAAGTGATTTGACAACGGTCTAGATTAAGTTTAAAACCATGAATTGGTATGATACGCTTTTAAGAGTTTACAATCATTGTTGACATGGTTGATGTCAACTCAGGTGATATCGGCTAAAAATTGAAATAATCTACAACTTTCACTGGTTTAACTACTTGAGCAAATATACCATAGCATTGGGCTTTTGCATATATAATCAAATTATGCAAATATCGTCTTGTTTAAACGAGAAATTAAAATGAAATGAATGAAAATATTGTGATCATTACCATTGTCTGCAACATTTTTACAACTTCCGGCAAATGTAAACTATAAAACCAAATAATTCCGAGATGGTGGATCCGGGCAAGTATGTTTTTTGTACTAGATAACTTGATCGAATGTGGGGAGAGATATGCAAGCACGTAACATCAGTTTGGAAGTAACTTTTCTGGCATTTTTTCTTAAATTTACATATAACTTTTAAAGTTTGAAAATGAGTTAGATGGAGTCTCCCTATTCTCTTTTGAGAAGTGGACAGGCATAGCCTACGTGGATGTAGGCTATGCCTGTCCACTTCTCAAAAGAGAATAGGAGTCTCCCCACTTTTTCAGGAGCAGGTAAAAAAAACGTCACGCTAGGAAATTACTGTATTCATTCATATATACAAAATGAATAGAAGTTTAAGGTACCCACCCCACCCAACGGATTAGGATTTTGATGTTTTGAAGAATGTCTATTGTTCTTTTTGAGGGGAGGGGGTGTCTGCCCATATTTCGGATAAAAGTTTGCACACCCCCCCCCCCCAATACAGGCACAAATAAAAATAAAATTCACGTGCCCCCGTGTTAAACATTGGCAATATAATGCCCTTTCTCAATCAACTATAATGTCCAAGATTTTTTTTTCTATTTGACTATGAAGGTAATGTAAGGCTAAGCTGGTAAGAGAGTGTCCTAGATTGGAAAATCTTCACCCCCCCCCCCCCACACACACACACAACACACATTTGGATATTCTTTTCATATGGTTTAAAATATATGTAAAAATATACATATACGTGTATATATACTATTTAAATGTTCATGTCTGTCCTAGCTCTTTCGATCATCCAACTCTTTCCCTCTTGTACATGTTTATTGAATGTTTTATGTACATTGGATGTTGTATGTACAATCTTCATGTTGCCCCTTGAGGGCCCTTAATTGGTAAATAAAGAAATTGAATTGAATTGAATTATATATATATATATATATATATATATATATATATATATATATATATATATATATATATATATATATGCATCACAGGCCGGTCTCCGAGTGCGTATCGCCGAGGCAGAGCAGCCGTGTACCGCAGGCCGTCCCAAAGTAAGGACAGAGTCCCCCGCTCTCGCCGAGGCAGAGCGGCCGCTTACCGCAGGCCGTCCCGAGGTAGCGACAGAATCTCCCGCTCTCGCGCGCAAAGAGCAGCCGCTCTAGCGCAGGCCGTCCCGAGGTAAGAACAGAGTCCCCGCTCTCGCGCGCGATGAGCAGCTGTGTACCACAGGCCGTCCCGATGAAGCTACAGAGTCCCCCGCTCTCGCCTAAGCAGAGCGGCCGCTCTATCGCAGGCCGTCCCGAGGTAAGGACAGAGTCCTCTGCTCTCGCGCGCGGAGAGCAGCTGTGTACCGCAGGCCGTCCCGAGGAAGCTACGGAGACCCCGCTCTCGCCGAGGCAGAGCAGCCGTGTCAGCGGAAAAATCGCACTTCTCCCGCTTTAAACCCTCGCTTCAAAACGCGACATCAGAGTCGTTTACGGGTCTCCTTTCCTACAGCGGGAAAAACAGCATCTCTCTGCGGAAAATGTGATTTCAATTCCCCGCTCTGAGTGGTACGGATTCGTATGCCCGGTGCTCTGCGGTAAGAGCTAAGGCCGGTCCCGCTGCCGAGCACAGCCCGGTCCGCGGGCCGTGCTCTACGGACCGGAGGCGGGGCCCCTCTCGACAGCCATGCAGCAAGTCAGCTTGCAGAGTTTCTGCGGCAGCGGGTCCGGCCGAGGCGGCAGGGGACCCCGCGCTCCGTCGGGAAGAGCGCGGGGAGGGGCCCCGTCGTCTCAGCGAAGAAATGGCACTTTCCCCGCTTCGAGATCGGCACTCGCTGTCGAGGCCGGGCGGCCGAGCAGAAGTTAGGGGCGGCTTCCCTTGGTCTGCAGGCATCACATATATTAATTGTTTACTTATACAGAACAAAACATTGTAGACAATCTGACTGTTCGTGTGGGAAACAAGAAGAAATATCTCTTTTTTGTTAAAAAAATTTATTCAAGTGCAATGCAAGAAATATTAATTACATGTTTGATGAGTTGTTCCGCATATATCATAATCTATTATTGTTGGTTATAAACTTATTTTTCTTAATTTGGAGTAGTGGCTGGCTATTAAAGCGATTATTTCTCTCTCTCTCTCTCTTTCCATAGGCGTCGGAACCGGGGGGGCTTAGCCCCCCCCCCCCCACATTTTGTGCAAAGTTAGACGAAACCATTAGGCACAAAGCATCATAGAGGGTTCAGCCCCCCCCCCACCCCCCACTTTTTCTCGCAGGAAAAACTAAATTTACTTTCAAAGATGAAAATATAGAGAAATATAGAGATGTTGGAGTCGCCCTCCCCCCCCCCCCCCCCCCCACCCACGGATTAGGAATTTCAAGATTTGGGGAAAAAGATTTGGGTAGGTAAATTTTTTGTTTGGAACAATAGGTAATAGGTATCCCCCCCCCGATTAGGATTTTCATGATTTTGGGAAATAGTTTTAAATATTTTTTTTTTTTGCTTGTCAAGATTTTTGAGGATCAGTCTAGCCCCCCCCCCCCCCCCCACTTTCAATTTGCTTCCGACGCCACTGCTTTCTCTCAAATGTACAACGTATTCGATCTGAATATCAGTTTAATTTATACGGTATGGTTCTTAGATTCTATGATCAGCTTATCTAGGACGAGATTGACTATGTATTATGGGGTTATCGTTAAAAGGGAAGTGACACCCCCTCCCCCTAGTGATCCGCCACCGAATTCCCCGCGTTACATGTAAGCAACATATGTTACATTAAATCAATTTAAATACCGTGTTTTTATCAGTTCAACGTTAACGTTCTTATAAACTACAACAGATATTAGTAACCAGTTTTTAAGTGAAGGCCCGAGCAAGGTATACGACTTGGAACTCGTGACAGAGAGCGCGTGATCCACACAAAGTTGAATAGGGAAGTCCTTGTGGGTAAATTTGTACTGGCAACATGTCAGGGGAATGGAGCAATAGTTTGTTGGGATGTTTTAATGATTTTGGGATCTGTATCATCACCTACATCATCCCATGTTACACGTTTGGCAAGAACGCCGAGGCGGTGGGTGAAAGTTGCTGCTGTTGTGGTAAGTGTTAGGGGGGAAACGTACATATGCATGTTTCTTAAAGAGGGTCCTTGATAGGAAATATCAATGAATGAGGTGGCTGTGAAAATAAAGATAAGGTATACTAGTATACTAGAAAACGAAAGTGTTTTCCCCCTAGAATATATATCCCAATATCTAGTGATCGATTAAAGTTACACGAATAAACAATTATTGATTTTTATCAATAAATCGATAAGTTTACGTGCACAATTTCCTATAATCGATCATGTAACTGTATATATACATATCTACCGGTATTACGTATATCGGACATGTTTACAACTTTTTTTTAAAGGGACTTAGACACGATTTGAGATCAAAAATTTTATTTTTATTTTTTATGTATAAAATGGTTAACTGGTGCATTTTAAATGATTGACCAAAATATTGAATGTTAAAGTCAAGTTACAAGCGAGATACAGAGGTAAGAATTGGTTGTAATGTAAACAAAGCTCGAGTCTTATAGTTGTTTACAAAAAATGTATTGTAGAGAATTACCATTTCTTAGACAAAATGACATGTAAAAACAATTTAAACTAATTCAGTATCTTCATAAATACCATTATAAACAAAAGAAAGGTACATTTGATTGAAACTTACACCAATACAACACATATGTAAAAATGACAATATTCAAGCTTTGTTTACAAAACAAAGAATTATGAACTCTGTAACTTGCTTATAACTTGATATTTGACTCTCAAATTTTGACATAGCATTATAAACTTATATATTTATCAGTATAAACATTGAAAATGGAAAAATAAAATTTGAAAATTTTAACTCAAATCGTGTCCAAGTCCCTTTAAGATTTACGCTAACAATGTGTTTACTTACGCGGTAAATGACTTGCACGAACAGTATATAGTAGAATAGAACAGTCAATATAGTAGAATATACACGCAGTTATCGAAGATAAGTTACATTGTAAGTAATGCAAGGATACATAATCCTTTCACACGTAGTGTTCAGTACCTTGAGTACTTAAAAGTAACTGATGTAAATATAACGTTACATGGAGGGTTACATGATTAGTTAACTTTACTTGAGGTTGAAACACAGAACTGTCTGAGTGAATATTACGTGAATAGTAACCAGTTGTCAGTAGAGGAAGAGGAAACAATTGAAGTCGAAGCAAACGGCATGGTCAATAAACAAATGGCAGTTTTGTTTCGGCTAAATTGTTTCCCGGAGTACTAATCCTAAACTGCACTATCTAGAGCGTTAGTTTGGTGAAAACATCTCTAGACTTTACTCAAGATTTTCTTTATAAAATCCCTATTTTTTTTTAAAGAACAGTTAATCATTAAGGATCATGCATGAATAATACACATCACCCCCTTTAGATTCGGGAACTTAATTCTTTTCCCGAAGGTTGAGGTCTGGGGGATTATTTTGTTTGCGGAAGGGGGGGGGGGGGTCCAAGGCCTTTTTATCGATAATATTACTTTGTGGAATATAATTCAATTTTACAAGATTGCCTCATCTCCCAACCCCACCTTCCACATCCGCGCACACTTTTGATTTTTATCGGGTTTTCTCCGTATTTATGTGTAGATGGCAACTCTCATAATTGCATATATGATAAAACGCGTTAGAAACTTGCCACACTGTTTAAACACACGGTCTGTACTGTTGTAGGTATGGCGTACTTCGTCCCCGTGCTGCACCTGGTGGCTGGAACCTCAATACGAGGCCGGGTCAGACAGGAGAAGGGAATCCTGGGGTCCATGCTGGGGGACTTCCTGGCCGTTCTATTCTGTCCATTCTGTGCCATTATCCAGGAGGCCCAGGAACTCCGCGGAGACCGACTGATGGGAATGGCCAGGGAATGATGGATGAATAATGTAGACTATATATTATGTAAACTGTACATCAGTGTCTTCAGTGCAATAGAGAGAGAGAGAGAGAGAGAGAGAGAGAGAGAGAGAGAGATGAAAGGAAATCCATATGTACCAATTCACACGCTTTAGGTTTGTGTGAACACGCATAAGTTGCTGTTGGTCGATTTATGAATTAAGGTTTTAATTTCACGTGCCATAATATTGATGAGAAGTTATGAATTGTTTATATTAGATGCATTACAGTGTATTTTTTTGTTTTTACAATAAATAAATATGCGATTATGTAATACTTTAGTATGTTACACCGACTACATTTCGGGTCTTTATCTCACGTAGATTAAACATTTTGTGCATGTGAAAACTTTTTGCATTAAACTGCCGTTTTAATATGAAATCTTCACCAGATTTTATTTTTGAAAGGGGGTGTTCCAGTTAACAAGACAATTCAGTGTGCACTATGTAGAACCACATAACAAAGGAGATAAGCAAGCGTTCGTTTCAGACAGCGACTGTATTCAATAACTAGAGATCAACATATTCAACAATAAACCTCAGTCAACATTTTCTACATATTTTTTGCACACGACTTAATTATCATTTTTTTCGAACGACATTACACATGTAATAATTTGTGCACCCGACATAATATCTTTTGCACGGCATAATAGTTCAAGCGCACGATAAAAACCCATGCCCACAATTTATCACATCTTGCGCAAGACAAATCGCACAACGTATCTCGATCGCAGTACTTTTTATATCATATATTTTTTCGTGATCACGACATTATAAATATAACGACACCATTTATGTTTTAAGATATATTGGTTAATGCTAGTGATTGACTTAAGATTTGTTTGCTCTCCACAATTGGAGAATTCAGCATGTTAAAAAGGCAAATTATATCCTGCTTGAACAGTAAAAACACAAAATATGTAACGTTTATTTAAGATTATTTAAGCCTATTATAGTTGGAAAAGGGTATTTCTCCTTATCACACAACCTTACAACAGGGTTTCAAACAGAGAATGGGAAATATAGATAAACGAAGAGTATGTTTACTTCGTTTTTAAAGTATTGTGATGAAAGCTAAATGAATCGCAATTAACCAGGCACAAGGGTTACAAAGTAAACGAGCTCAACATTGATCCCAGCATCACTTTTCAACTGTTATTAATTCTGGAAGGTAAGAGTGCGAAGTTGCGAAGGCGAAGTCCTGAGCGATACTGCTAACGCTCCTTCGCAACTTCGCCTTCGCATCTAAATTAATGCGTATAAACTATGCCGCCAAAATTAAATGTCGCAGAATTTATTGCAACATAATTGTGTTTTAATGTTTTTGTGTTAATTAATAGGCGATTTATCTAAGTCAGAGAGGAATTTTCACTAAAATTTGAACGGCTAGAATAATTAGTTTACCGATGAAATGCTATGACATGGAGAAGAGATGGTAAACTCCCTAGCTGCTTTGGGGTTAACGCTTTGGTTAAGACCATATATACAGACTGAAATTATTTTATTTTTTTTTTTAAGAAAAACATTTCTTATTTCAGGTACTATTCATTTAACATTCTAAAAACTGCATTCTTTGTGTTTCTTATATCCTTTTTCGTTACTATAAAATAATCTAACTTACGGTTCCCAACCCAAAGGTTTAGTCTTTTTTTTTTCTTTTAAAGTTGAAAATTTAAAAGTTAAAAATTTTAAAATATTTAAAGTTGAAGTTAAGAAATATACAGAGCATTCGGAAATGCCTATTTCTCTCAGTAATTTTATATTTAATCTTTCAAAAGCACTTCGAATTATGAAGAATCATTATTAGTTGGGTATAGATAAAACTCTTCATGTATACATTTATACATGTATTATTTGTACCCTAATTAAAATCTACAAAAAGTCTCTTCGTTTTGTAATTCAAATAGTTTAACTGAAATCATGTATTTATTAAAGTATTTACTAAAATAATAGAAAAAAAACTGTTTAAATCTTGCTTGTATCATATTTGTTTTATTTTTGCATTCGTTTATTTACTAAAGAATGTGCTTCGCCCCTGTCTCTCACACTTATGGAGCTTTGCAGTTAGCTACTATATGTTTACTGCTTTACATTATTTTGTTTATAATTGACATTAATTGGGTTAAATTATTTATCAAACTTTAGACGACAAACTTAAGTTGAAATTCCTTGTAAACAGACAAGAAGTCATCAAAATATGGACGCGAAAGCTCCACAAATTGTACAATTTTCAACATGATTAATTTTCAATGTAAAGGATAGCGATAAAATTTTTACGCATTTACATTAATACTTACAAATTTAAAACGCAGAATAATATTACGACTTAATCAAAGTCAACAAAGCTTGAAATGGGCAGTTAAATCATCCAAAATATATCGACATATAATTTTTTCTTTGAACAAGGCGACACAATTTTGACAATATATTCATTTTATAGGAAGATATGACACTAATTTTAATTTGCCATTTAGAGGTTAAACACAACATCAAGAAGCGGTTATACGTTTCCGTACGAAAGTGCTAAGGTCGAAGTGGCCAGATCGGAACAACATAATTAGTGAGACCGAGATCAAGATTTTAGATTGCGATGCTGCATGGTAAGTTCGGGGGATGAAAGCATTATTAGTTCCATTGTGAAGTTATCTTTTCTGGTGACGTGAACTAACGATAGTAAAATTGTGCGAGATCACTTTTTTTGAATGAAAGAAGAATGCGGCAATGACGACTTGAATGGTCTTTCTCCGCCGGTTAAATTATATTGGGTCGTTGTTCTAAATAAATCTACATGTACACAATAGCACATACTATACGTGCAAAATATGTTTACATGTAATACAAGCCTTTATTGATTTTTCAGAAACAGAACTGCATGAACAGTGGCTGTATTGATATTATATATAACGCATTTGATATCAATATACATGTATATTCATAAATCATATATCCTAGAAAAAATCATTATTCAGTGATATATCGCTTGTATTTCATTGCAAGTGTAGAAAAGCTTAGGAGAGCAGCAAAATTAATGACTTTGAATATAAAAAAAGACTACAATTTGTAAATATTAAACTTTTTTGCTCTAAAGTCATTGAGAGGCTTTGTTTATTCTTAGATATTTTGAAAAGGCCGAATACGAAGTAGTTTTGCTCAAGCACTACAGCTTGCACTTTCTCCTAGGTTTACTATTCACCGTGTTTAGGTTTAGAGTTAGGGTTTATATAATACGGTACACATATGCAATTGATCAGTCAATCAATTGCTAAATAACGGGATTAAAATATTAATTTCTTTCTTTAAATATAAAATCATTGAAACAATACAAGAGAAGCAAAGTCTTTCCTTTATTAAAACATGACAAACACACAAAGTATCACAATTCTTGATCATTATGAGGTGACTATTTTTCACGGTGTTCAATAAATAAATAAATGTCGGAATACTGGTCACAACTCCCAGCTGTCACTTGTTGGCGAACTGAGAGGACACCCAGGCCAGCCCCCACTTCAAGTTTGTTAACATGTACTTCAAGGCTTTGGTCCACTGTTCTTCGGAATTGAACTGGATTCTATAGATTAAAAAAATTGGCTTTCTTGAGCATTATAAATCAGTGGGTCTTAAATGCTGCAGCCACGCCCCTTTTAAAACAAGTACAATGTAAAAGGTTTCTGGTTTGCAATCAATAAGTCTGAATATTACTTGATAAATCAAAGTCGTTCATAGGCACAGCATATAATTACATGTACTTTGATTTTTTGCACATTTATAATTAACCCTTCTACATGTATGACATTTTCTATCATTTTTACTTGATTGACTGTTTCCTGATAATTGCAGGACTGCTCTTTGGAAGGGAAATTGATATAGTCTGGTGAAAAAGGATGTATAAGCAATCATTTCATAAATGTCATTAAATTATCTATCAACTAATATTTCCCTTATCTACAATTTTAGCCATACAAGGGGCAGTTTCATAGTTATCATTAATAAGCTGATTCATTTGAATAGAGAGACACTGTTTAGTTACAGCTGCTGCTGTCTGTGCAAAAGTGTAGCTTTCATTTAGTTTCATTTTAACTTGATAGGTGTTACCCGGTAATTACTAGTGTTTAAAAATTATATGTACATGTATATCCAACTTTTGATATATCTGACATCCTTGTGAAATGCATCCCCATTTGAAAAGTTTGATCTGATAACCAATATGTCCTGCCATTTCATTTAACAGAACCCTTAACCTTTATTTTTACCTTGGACTTGTTCATATTTAATCCCCTCATAGTTTTTTTACCCTTTGCCAATTTTAATGAGAAAGATTGACAAACTTAGTTCAGTACAGTCCAGACATAACCTAACACCAAAGCACTTTCCGAAAGCTGACCCCAGTGTCATATAATATTTTGATGCAGCGAAATATTGAACCCGGGTTCAATATATTATGCGATATTATGAACCCGGGTTCAAAATATCGCTGCGATATATTGAACTCCCCCATAAAATATTGAACCCCGGGTTCAAAATATTATGGCAGCGATATTTTGAAACCCCCTCTAATTTTCATTGCTATTGGAGAGGGGGTTCAAAATATTATGGCTGCGATATATTGAACTCCCTACTGTTTCCAATTCCCTTTAGAGAGGGGGGGTAAAAATATCAGGGTCGCGATATATTGAACCCCTATCCTATTTCAAGTTCCCTTTGGATAGGGGGTTCAAAATATTCTAGCCACGATATTTTGAACCCCCCTCTAATTTTCAGTGCTATGGCTACTGGAGAGGGAGTTCAAAATATTATGGCCCCAAAATTTTGACACCCCCCCTATTTTTCATTGCTATTGGAGAGGGGGTTCATAATATTATGGCTGCAATATATTGATCCCCTTACCCATTTTAAATTCCCATTGGAGAGGGGGTTCAAAATATTATGGCCGCGGTTTTTGAACCCCCCTCTATTTTTCATTGCTTTTGGAGAGGGGGTTCAAAATATTATGGGCGTGATATTTTGAACCCCCCTCTATTTTTCATTGCTATTGGAGAGGGGGTTCCAAATATAATGACTGCGATTTTTGAACCCCCTTCCTACTTCCAATTCCCTTTGGAGAGGGGGTTCAAAATATTATGGCTGCGATATTTTGAACCCCCTCTATTTTTCATTGCCTTTGGAGAGCGGGTTCACAATGGGGTTCAAAATATTATGGCCGCGATATTTTGAACCCCCTTTATTTTTCATTGCCTTTGGAGAGGGGGTTCACAATGTTATGGCCGCAATATTTTGAACCCCCCTCTTATTTTCATTGCTATTGGAGAGGGGATATTATGGTTGTGATATATTGAACCCCTATCATATTTCCAATTCCCTTTGGAGAGGGAGTTTAAAATATTATGGCCCCAATATTTTGAACCCCCCTCTATTTTTCATTGCTATTGGAGAGGGGGTTCAAAATATTATGTCCGTGATATTTTGAACCCCCCTCTATTTTTTCATTGCTACTGGAGAGAGGGTTCAAAATATTATGGCTGTGATATATTGAACCCCCTACCTATTCCAAATTCCCATTCGAGAGGGGGTTCAAAATATTATGGCCGAAATATTTTGAATCCCCCTTTATTTTTCATTGCTTTTGGAGAGGGGGCTCAAAATATTATGGCTGCAATATATTGAGCCCCCTACCTATTAGCAATTACCATTGGAGAGGGGGTTCAAAATATCACAGCCATAATATTGTGAACCCCCTCTCCAAAGGGAATCGAAAGTACGAGGGGGGGGGGGGGGGGTCAAAATATCCGCGGCCATAATATTTTGAACCCCCTCTCCAATAGCAATGAATATTAGAGGGGGATTCAAAATATTTCGGCTATAATATTTTGAACCCCCTCTCCAATAGCAATGAAAGTTAGAGGGGGGTTCGAAATATCGCAGCCATAATATTTCAAACCCCCTCTCCAAAAGGAATCGGAAATAGGAGGGGGTATCAATATATCGCGGCCATAACATTTTGAGCCCCCTCTCCAAAAGCAATGAAAAATAAAGGGGGATTCAAAATATTTCGGCCATAATATTTTGAACCCCCTCTCGAATGGGAATTTGAAATAGGTAGGGGGTTCATCTCCAGTAGCAATGAAAAATAGAGGGGGGTTCAAAATATCGCGGCCATGATATTTTGAACCCCCTCTCCAATGGAAATTGGAAAAAGGTAGGGGGTTCAATATATCGCAGCCATAATATTTTGAACCCCCTCTCCAATAGCAATGAAAAATAGAGGGGGGTTCAAAAACGCAGCCATAATATATTGAACCAGGTTTCAATATATCGCGGGGTTCAAAATATTATATGACACCGGGTCTGCTTGAGTCTGCTTTTTAAACATTTACCTCTGTTCTGGGTCAGCTTGGGCTCTGGTTGGTGTCTGCTAAGGGTTATTTGGGTTTAGCTCCTGGGTCTGCTTACATACTGAAGTGTGAAGCAGACCCCTCTTTTTTCTTACCCCATGAAAAATATTTCAAATACCGGTACCCAAGTAGAGACATTTGGTCATTTTTTTCAGTAGCAATTGAAGGGTCTGCTTTCTATGTCCACTCTGGGTTTGCTATGGGTCAGTCTGGGGTCTGCTCTGGGTCAGCCTGGGGTCTGCTCTGGGTCCATCATAACAGACCTGAAGCAGACACCAAAAGCAGACCTGGTTTGGTTACGGTTTGCTTTCTGTTAGGTTGGGTCTGGTCGGTACAATACTTTAGTACATGTATCTAGGGTTGTGAAGTTGACCTATTCTTTGTGTTTAAGGTTTACATACAATAAAGTTTGACCTACTTGATTGAGTATGATGTTCCTGTGCTGCTGTCCTCTATCTTCCCTTTCTCCATCTTGTAGGGTAAACAGAATCCTGTGTCTCCCTTCTCCACTTCCTCTTTGAACTACAACAGCAAAAGTTAAACTATACATGTAGAAACTGGTACATTCATGAGAGTGATGCATATGATAAATATAATGATTTATAAAATAAATCAAATTTTACCTGCTGTAAACAGTCTAAGAAAGCTACCATAGCCTGGTCAAATCTGCAAAAGAAATGCATTTAAAATTTCTAAACAGATTTAAACGAATGCATCAAAAGTGATACATACATAACACAGGACCTTTGAAGTTACTGGTAAATAAAATGTGAGTTACAATTTCCTGTCTTAATACATAAAGAAAGACAGCTGTTCTCAACTCTAAATATACATGTACATGTTCCGGTAATAAAAAGCTGTCCATTGAAGATTTTTGCTAAATAAAAGTAGTAGACTTGGATATATAAGGTACATATATATGTATATACATGGTACTAAGATGGCTTTTTTTAAAAACATGGTAACTGCAGATGTAATAAGATGATGGATGATAGAAAAATAATATTCAATCTTTACTTCTGATGAAATCCTTCTGAAACTGGTATATAAATGATATACACCACTCAGTCTTACTTTGTGTCCCAGAAGAAGCGGAATCCACCAGAACCATACAACGGCAGCTCTTTGGATTTGTCGGACAAGGATTCAATATAAGAATGGTTTCCAAAGGGAACAAGGCGGTACCTAGAAAACAAATAAGAATAAGTCTACAAGAACGTCAGAGGAGAGGAGTGCTGATATACTGTGTAAACTTCCACTTGCAGGTACATGTGTTTACCTCTGAAAGGTTAAATTCATCTTTTTGGCAAGTGAGTTCAAAAGTAAGACAGTCTGACCCCAAGCAGCATTTATTTCATTCCAGTCAACCTGCAAAGCAATGTTACAGAGCTTGATTGGTTCTTAACCAATGCATATGCATATATGTACAAAGTTCTTATTCAAGTACTTACTGGGACACTTGGTAATCTTCCCAAACGGAAATTATTTATGGTTCCAAAGTGACCACTATGCCTAAAATTTATAAGATATTCAAATTATACCAGGCATCTAACGTGATTAATTAATTTGTAAGTTATGTAAGATAAGAAGTGAGTGGAATTTACAAAGATTATTTAAAACTTGGAACTCAAAGACTGGTTTATTACATCAGGATTGTTCAAGAGTGAAAAAGATACTAACCAGATATGAAATGTGGTATTGAACACATTTGTTTTCTTCAGTTTGTCCAGTTGTGTTTGTGCATATTTAAGCTGGTTGTCAACACTGCAAAATACACAAAACATGAAATCATTTATTTCATTTTTATTTGAAATTGCAATGAATTCTTTTGTTTTTCAATTTGCATGAATTTTTTTCTTTACCTTCTCTGTTCATCTTCTAATTCCTGGACTTGTCTTTTATATTCATTGTATTCTTTCCAATATCTACAATAAAACATTATAGGTCAAATAGTCAAATAGAATGATAAAAACATTCACATTATAAATTATTGAACTTCCACTTCAAATCAGTACAAAAAACATACACATACTGGTATTAGCATGTACCTGTACTTAAAGTTTGCTTTCCTAGTTAGTCATATTACCGCACTAAAAGATTATAAATTCAGCTAATAAAGGAATTAATATGACTTCATATGAATCAATAGTTTTAAGAAATATGAGATACTTCTAAAAACATCTAACAATCATATTCAGGGCTACCTCTTGACAAAAATCTCCAAATGAAAACAAATTTTCAAAGAAGGGCTTAAATCATAGTTGGCATCCATTTACCATGGTTAGAGTATGAGTCTTAATTTTTATATCACATACTGTGGAATCATTTAAATTCGTGAGGCAAATATGTGGATTGTCAATTTTTAAGATTTGTTAAGATAATTGTTTTGTTTGGAATGTTCTTTAATGGGTGAGGGGTGTTCACAAAATTAAAGTAAAATTGAGCCCCATCTCATTAACTTTAATAAGTCCGCAGAATATTGAATTGCAGTAGGTACATGAAAATTCTTACTTATCTTCCTCATCCTGAAGTTTTTGACTGATCTCTCTCTCCTTCTCTAACAGGGCCTCAGTGTGCTCCTGTTCTGTCTCCAGGTTTTGTAACTGTTGTCTCAAGGACTGTTCCTCTGCCTGAAGCTGCAAAAGTTTTCTCATATGACAAACATATAAAAAATTGTTGTGTATTTGAAATTTTTTCGTACATGTATTAGACAATATTTGATTTGATTTGATTTTTTAATGTAAATAAGATTATACCTGCTGCAATTCCACATCTAAATTTGACCCATCTTCTTCTGTATGAATGCTGTCCAAATTTTCCAGGAACTCTCTACACATACAATAAGCAATAAGTAAAAAAGTTGTATCAATTAGCAGTATATAACAAATAACACCAAAAGACATTTCTTCTACCTACCCCCACCCCCTCCCCTCCCAAAGAAAAGGGTGCTTTAATGTAATCTATGAATATTAGGGTCGTCAGGATGTAAACAGTTAATTGGAAGATCAATTGAAGAGGCAGACATTTTGTTTAGTTTGCAGGAAGTGTACAATCTTAAGATTATTCACATAGGATGCTGTATAATGAGTCCAATAGTTCAGTAAGCATGCAGTGATCTAAGCCTAGCTATGTCAGTTTTCCAACCTTTTAAATAGACACACCTGTAATCCTTGCATTCATCTTCTGTGATCTTTAACTGGTTATCAAGCTGATCTAACAGGTTGTCTGTACATTCCTACAAAATGAAATGCAATGATTCATTTAATCACATGCTTAGAAAAGTATTTTTTCTTAAATTACCTGTGAATTCTGTGTTGATTTTCACCCTACCTCACACAGTGGATGATCAATCTCTGACTGCCCAGACATAACATCAAACAAAGCACTGGATACCTTAGAAGAAAAAAATATTAAAAATTGATATGACTGGTTATAATACAGTAAAAAGATTGTCTAATGAATGTGTATAGTTTATGTGCAAAGAATGCAACTTTTAAATATATTGTCTTTGCCCTCTCCAGACAAACTAACAAATTAGTACCTGACTCGAAAAAATTTGTTTTTCTACACACCAACACAAAGTTTAAACATTGACTCCAGCATTTTGCAAAAATTTTAAAGGTGGCCTAATCCTATTTAATAATAATGTTATAATTTACTCGTATTCTATGGCTGAGATTGTCCATATTGCCAGGGCTTGTTTCACCCAAGAGGAGGAAATCACCAGCATCTTCATCTGGTTCAGGGGTGCTGAAGAAAACAATCATGTCTTTTAATGATTTTACATTTATATAACATGAAAGATCATTATTTACGCATTTTTGCCAAATTTTATGCATCTTAATATTGATACCTTGTTATATCTCTTTTTGAGTAATTTTCATCAACTTCAACATCATCCTACAAAAAAATTGAAAAATAACTGGTAAGGGTATACATAGAGGTAAAACACTGTGTAACCTTGCAGGGAAATAACAGTTTATTGTAGAGTACATGTACATCAAAATTGATTAATCTTTGAAAACTCTCGTGTATAAGGTATAGTACCAGTAAGAATTCCTTTCACCATAGACAATGTACTAATGGTATAGGCAACTTCTAAATTCTCAATGTTTACTTCCCAAAATATCATGCAAGCCTTGACAAGTTGCTTGTGTATCAATTATTTTATTCATATGTTGTAAAATAATTTAGATATAGCCTAATGAAAACAAACATTCATTTTTACATATACTCAGAAATGGGGCAAAACAGATTTGTGAGGTTTTTTTAAGAACTTCGTCAGATTAGGGATATGCAGTGCAAATAACAATTTTAAAATAATAATACCAAGATGGTTTTTTAAAGGCTTTTTATTGATATATTTGGTAACATTATAGATATACATGTAATCGAGGTTAAAAAATTGACCTATGAAATCAAGTACAGCGTAATTTCGGCAAGACTTCCAAATGTTGTCTATCCCATTAGTCTATATGTCCCTGCTATTATCAAGTGATTATATAAGCAACTGTCAGACTTTTCTTCAAAGTGCTGTTCTGACATCAGAAAGATCAACAATGCTCAAAATGCCACATACCATATTCAAGTCTTGCTCACAAAATGATGTGCAATCTTACCAATGCAGGTTTTGATATAATATCCAGCTCATCTTCATTACTTTCAACAGCAGTAAAGGGTGCTGAAAGAGTTTTGTAAACCTAATGAAATCAACAGTATGGTGCAATAAGCAGCATTTGGGCTTAGTACACACATATGAACAGGTTGGGACCAAAATCAAAAATTTATATTTATTGCACTTTGAATTTATATCCCATTTCGGCTATTCTATCCCAAACGGCTATTATATCCGATTTGGGAGATTGGTCCCAACCTGATGAAAGGGTTTCAATGAATTAAAGCTGTTACATATTACCAATTTAGTAATATTGCCCAATTTACATGCATCAACATATCTATTGACATTACATTATAGATTGAAACCTTAATCAAATTAAAGATAGTCTATTTTTTCAGCATGTAAAACATTTTAACAACAAGTACAAGTGTTTTCAATCAATCAATCAAGAGAGAGAGAGAGAGATTGTATGATGATAATAAACCAAGCTTACCTGAGAGCTCGGCAAGAAGTTGTCGATCTAGGGTGTTGAAGCTGTGGTCGAGTTTCAGAGGTTGGCGACATCGCTGACAGACAAAACTTACGTGAGTTGTGCCCGACTTCGATTCAACCTTGATGGTTGCCATTTGGTTCCAACAGAGCTGCTAGATTTACATCTTTTTTCGCCCTGCTATATTCAGCAATTCAGTTATTGGGTTTTTTGTGGTCTCTGGGAGTAAACAGGAAGTTTACTTCTGCATATAGGAACATCGAGCCCGATTTTAAAAATATGTACTAAAACACACAGAGGCTTACGGGCCACAATGCTCGCCTGAATATATATTTATTATTATATATATGATTATATATATTATATATATATATATATATATATATATATATATATATATATATATATATATATATATATATATATATATATATATATATATATATATATATATATATATATATATATATATATATAACACTATATATATTTTATTTCAAAGTTAACTAAACAATGGCTTCTGTCACATGAGTAATATACATGTAGTTCTTAATACATTGACAAAAGTAAATTCATTCAATATGATTTCCATTGTGACCATTTTTAAGCAATCCCGTAAATAGGATCCAGTAAACACTATCACATTGTACAACAACCATGTGTTCACTGTCAATTCTTTTTAACTTGAAATATGTAAACTTGGATCTGCATAACAAGTTATTTACATTACGCTGAAGGTTCCCCACACATATGTACATTATAATGTCATATTATAGGCTGACAATTAAAGCGATTTCCATCAAACTAAATTTTTTTTTTTTTGTTAATTGAAAAATTTAAAATATTCTTATCTCATAGTGATGTTAAAAGAAAGAATTGGGTCATGCAATCTTTGTAAAAAAAATAACATGACCACCACCACTTTGCTGGTTATTTTTTTTTTCAGCAATGCCGACTACCTTCATATTCAAATGGACCACCGCAAAAAGCAATTTATTGTTTAAATGATACATTCTTGGTCTATTTTATTTGAATTTTGTCCTTTATAACAAATAATGCTAATATATTTTATAGTTTCTATATCTTGTGTAAAAGAATTGAGTTCTTCCCCTTGTCAATGTTTATATTTTTTTCTCAGCATTAAATTACCTCTGAATGGAGTGCTTTCCCTTGTTACTGTTTTGTTTATCAATATTTTTTCTCTCTGCATTTTTAAGAATAAAACCAATTCTGATTGGTCCCATATGTTATCCATCTGGAACTGCATTAATCCATGCATGTATTTAACTATCAAAAGTAACAGACCAACTCTTTCATTTAAGGTTCCTCGACACACCAAAATGTTATTTTATGGATCGATAGAGAATCTTTTTTGAAACATGATTCCACAAAACAGAGATCAATATCGGCTTTCAGTTATTTTATACGAATTTTTTTGTATTTTTTCAGTGAAATAGGAAAAAGTGTTTTGCGGCCAAACAGAATATATTAGGGCTTAAAACTTGTTGTCAATTAATGTGTAATATAATTATAAATAAATTCATGCCAAAGATCGTTTGGTCAAGTGTTTAATTTTTTAATTAAAAAAATATTTCTGAAAATCAAAATTGTAATTCTTTAATATCTTTTTAATCGATGGATAAAATTTTAAAAATAACATATAAACTATTTACTAAACAATGATATTTTACAAAGAAATTGAAATGAAAATGCGAAATTTTGGAAAAATTGCTATTTATCAAATTTAAATCGATCCCGATTGAAAAAAAAACTGATCCCGATCAGAATTATTTTAAAATTGAAATTTTACAAATAAACTGCAGTTTTTTTTCTAAGTAATTGATATATATTATAAAGTTAGTAAATGACGAAACCATTTTACAGTTAAACAAATTGAAATTTTTGCAAAATTCTGATTCATTCTAACTTTATGTGATTCCGTTCGGGATCAGTTTAATTACAATCGGGATCGGTTCGATTTTGAAATTTTCCATTTATACTTTATTTCACTATTTGGTTTCAATTTCTTGTTGAAATATGATTGTACAGCAATTGTTAAATGCGAGTAACAGTTTATCTGCAGTTTGTATCCATAGATTTAAAAAATATATACAATCCTTCTTTTTTTTCATTTTCATAAATATTTTTTTTACAAAAATATTTCAAAGTTTATCTGGCCGTTTTTTATATGTATTTATAGATAATTGTATTGTGCATTAATTGATAACAAATTTTTAGCTCTAATATATCTTGTTCGCAGCTAAAACGATGTTTCCGGTTTCTATAAAAAAATACAAAAAAATTCATATAAAATAATCAGAGGCCGATATAGGTGTCATTTTTGAATAATCATTTCTCAAAGAGAATTCTTCATCGATCCATCAAATAATGCATTGGTGTGTCGAGCCACCTTAACGAAAAAAAAATCTGGTAAATAAAACAAGAGGCCCATGGGCCACATCGCTCACCTGAGGAACAATAAGTATGATAAAGTCAGCTTAATGGAGTCATAATACAAACAATCTGGACAATGTACAATAATACATGTAGATCCTGTATAAATAAAATCCATTTTTCCCCCTTGGAACTCGGATAGCCCCGATTGCTGCCAATATTTACAAGAGCAGACTTTAATCACCGCTCCTGCACATATATAGGGACTCAAAGTTACGCAGGCAGGGATGACCGCACACCTACGCAACTCACAGGTACCAACGTTAACGCAAGCAGAGATAACGCAAGCAGGGATGACCGCACACTTGCGCTAGAAAGGCCAGAACACCAGAAGGGATGACCATACACTAGTGCTCCGCCGCAACCACCACCAAGACAAGCAGGTATGACCTCACACTTGTATTAATGCAATATATGGCACAAAGGACCGCACACTCTGTATCGTAAGTTAGAAAAACACGAAGATTAGATAGAGCAGGGATGTCCACACCCTCAATCTCTCCGTACCTGTTCAAGTTTAAACCCAAACAGTCGCTCGTCGCATTGCAATATACACTGTCCCTATATATGTGCCGGCCTAAAATAATTCATAGTATCTAAAAATTGGAAATCAAAAATAAACAAACTAATCCGGCCTAACCCAAAACTACTTATGCAGAACAACTTATATACATTGAATATTTATTATTGTATAAAAATAATCATCACAATAATTGGTTAACAGTGGATGCATTAATTAAAATAATCAAGAATCAATAAATCAAGGGCAATAACTCAATACAGTAATACAAAAAGATTCTAATGAAAAAATAGCTGCCTGCTTCAATTTTATAGTCATATCACATGTTGAGTATTGCAGTTCTCAAATAGATCCTTTACAATTGTTTATATATGGGATATTTAGCTACATCAAACTCTGAACCTTCTTGTGAGGCCGAAGAATTGTCCTGGAGCCAAAGTCTTAACAATTATAAAGAATCATCTTGCTGATTAGTTTCTGAGAAGATTTTTAAAGATTTACTCTATATATATTCCTATGTAAAACTTTAACACCCCCCCCCCCTATGTGGCCTCACCCTACCCCCAAGGGTCATGATTTTCACAACTTTGAATCTACACTACCTGAGGATACTTCCCACAAGTTTCAGCTTTCCTGGCTGATTAGTTTCTGAGAAGAAGATTTTTAAAGATTTACTCTATATATTCCTATGTAAAACTTCGCCCCCCCCCCCATTGTGCCCCACCCTACCCCCAGGGATCATGATTTTCACAACTTTGAATCTACACTACCTGAGGATGCTTCCACACAAGTTTCAGCTTTCCTGGCTGATTAATTTCTGAGAAGAAGATTTTTAAAGATTTACTCTATATATTCCTATGTAAAATTTTAACACCCCCCCCCCAATGTGGCCTCACCCTACCCCCAGGGATCATGATTTTCACAACTATGAATCTACACTACCTGAGGATGCTTCCACACAAGTTTCAGCTTTCCTGGCTGATTAGTTTCTGAGAAGATTTTTAAAGATTTACTCTATATATTCCTATGTAAAACTTCAACCCCCCATTGTGGCCCCACCCTACCCCCAGGGGTCATGATTTTCACAACTTTTAATCTACACTACCTGAGGATGCTTCCACACAAATTTCAGCTTTGCTAGCTGATTAGTTTCTGAGAAGAAGATTTTTAAAGATTTACTCTATATATTCCTATGGTAAACTTCGACCCCCAATTGTGGCCCCACCCTACCCCCGGGGGTCATGATTTTCACAACTTTGAATCTACACTACCTGAGGATGCTTCCACACAAGTTTCAGCTTTCCTGGCTGTTTAGTTTCTGAGAAGAAGATTTTTAAAGATTTACTCTATTTATTCCTATGTAAAACTTAGACCCCCCCATTGTGGCCCCACCCTACCCCCGGGGGTCATGAATTTCACAACTTTGAATCTACACTACCTGAGGATGCTTCCACACAAGTTTCAGCTTTCCTGGCTGATTAATTTCTGAGAAGAAGATTTTTAAAGATTTTCTCTATATATTCCTATGTAAAATTTTAACAACCCCCCCCCCCCCCCCATTGTGCCCAACCCTACCCCCAGGGATCATGATTTTCACAACTTTGAATCTACACTACCTGAGGATGCTTCCCGTAAGTTTCAGCTTTACTGGCTGATTAATTTCTGAGAAGAAGATTTTTAAAGATTTACTCTATATATTCCTATGTAAAATTTTAACACCCCCCCCCCAATGTGGCCTCACCCTACCCCCAGGGATCATGATTTTCACAACTATGAATCTACACTACCTGAGGATGCTTCCACAAAAGTTTCAGCTTTCCTGGCTGATTAGTTTCTGAGAAGAAGATTTTTAAAGAATTACTCTATATATTCCTATGTAAAACTTCAACCCCCCATTGTGGCCCCACCCTACCCCCAGGGGTCATGATTTTCACAACTTTTAATCTACACTACCTGAGGATGCTTCCACACAAGTTTCAGCTTTCCTGGCTTTCTGGTTCTTGAGAAGAAGATTTTTGAAAATTTCTCGAAATTTTTCATTAATTTCTAATTATCTCCCCTTGAAAACGGGTGTGGCCCTTAATTTTCACAACTTTGAATCCCCTTTGCCTAAGGATGATTTGTGCCAAGTTTGGTTGAAATTGGCCTAGTAGTTCTTGAGAAGATGTTGAAAATGTGAAAAGTTTACGGACAGACGGACGGACAGACGGACGACAGACAAAATGTGATCAGAATAGCTCACTTGAGCTTTCAGCTCAGGTGAGCTAAAAACAACAACAAACAAACAAGAAATCATCAAAATGTTTATCATAATAATGATTCATTTTCTATTATACCCAGTGTATGTACAAAGTACACATAGTTACAAAACTTTGTACACAAATCAAAACATAAAAATATATAAAAAGACAATGAAATTTATAAATAAATATATACACTATCAGCATCTGTCTGACTTAAAGTATGGACAGGCAATGGTAATTTTTTTGGTAAGGTAGATCACTGTTTATGAAAAGGTTTTATCCTCAACAATAAGTAATAATTACCTAAACATTTCAGAAGAGCTAATGATTGATCTGCCAATTTTTATACATTCACACAACAAACACTTGATCCAAGTTGAATGACATCCAGTCAACATATCTTAAATTAAATTGAACATCTGTATTCCTGATCAACTTGAAGACTTTTCACGTTCACGTCTTAGCATTTCATCATATTCTTCCTGTTGTTTCATTCTTATTTCTTTAATCACTCTTCTTCTTTCTTCATTGATTACTTTTTTCTGTTTTAATAGCCATTCTTTCACAAAGTAAAATATGGGAAATGAGATAACTCCAACAAAAAGCCTGAAAAAAAGTAAGTGAAAAAATGTGTAATTCAAATACAAAATACTGTAACATTAGTGTATACAATTAATTTACAAAGTGGCCGTTCAAAAAACAGTTTATGGTATAGGCAAAACTCAAATATAATGAACACGGATATAGCCAATTTACGGCTATAATAATTTCTTATTCAGGCAAAGTTGTTATATAAACCTAATAAGTATATAAAATTGCTGTATATAACAAACATAACTCTAACACATTTAATGCTATAAAGAGTAATTTCAAGACCCCCACTGGCAACAATTAATAGTATTTTACCATTTTTATAACAATTTCCATTGCAAGTTTCCTTGAAGATACTTTTAATATTAAGTTGCATACCATGGAAAAATATTAGGTCTCTTGCAGTAGCCTTTTATAGTTGAAGGGTTAATAACTTTGCGATTTGACATTTAAATCTATTTCTGTCTTGTATTCAGATTGCTCCTGTGTGAGGATACCAGGACATTGCAGGAAGGAATTAATTTCAAAGATATTTTATAACAGGACACTACAAATCTTTGGAATCATAAAGAAGGGGAATGTTCCTAATAACCTTTGGTTTGACCCCACAACGGGAAACAAAGTAGAAAGCATTGCACAAGCCTTGTCTACTGGAAAATATATACCAGGGTGTATATATATGTTTGTGTTGAAAGAAATTTTTACCAAGATTTCTCGGAGTAATTATATGGTAAAAATAACAAGAGGCCCATGGGCCATATTGCTCACATGAGCAACTGTAGCCACACCTTTTATCAAATCAACTTTATGGTACCAAAAATAATATATCATAACAATTAATAAAATCTTGTTTAAAATGATTTTCAAATATTTTGCCTGACACATATTCTTTTTTCAACATTGAGCCTCTTTTGTTGTTTAAGCTTTTGATAGAACAATTTTAAAAGAAATATTTCTCTATTCATTCCTTTGTACAATTTCAATGTGAAAACTCAACCCCCAATTGTGGCCCCACCCCAAATCATGATTTGAACAAACATAAACATTACCTAAGAATGCAGTATTTTGGTGCAATTTTTTTGAAAAGTAGATTTTCAAAAGTTTTATCTATTTAATCATAAATATAAAAATGCACCCCTATCAAGGTGCTACCCTACCTCCACGAATCTACACTATCTGAGGATACTTCCACAAAAGATTCAGCTTTCTAGGCCAAATTGTTAGTGTGAAGAATTTTTTTTATTAAAAATGCCAGCACAATATTTAAATTCTAAATTATCTCCCCTTGAAAGAAGGCATGACTGGGGTGCTTTTTACCAAGGTTTTGTTAAATTTGGTCCAGTGGTTTTTAAGAATCAAGTTTTACATTGTGGAAAAAATTTCACATGGACAGACGGACAGATAACGCCTTAAAAATAATAAAAAGGAAAGCTCACTTGACTTTCAGTTCAGGTGAGCTAAAACCTGCAAGCATACAAAAAGTGCCGTGCATCTGTGCTTATGCAATACTCTAAAAATGTTTGTTAAACACATATCAAACGTCTACTTACATGGAGGTCATAACTTTCTTTGTCCTGAGAGCTGTATAAATGTTTTCACCCCCTTTCTTTCTGTAATTACTCATGACTAAACTCTCAGAATGTCAACACTTTTAGGCGAAGTAACAACTGAGTTAAAAAATACAGTGTTAAAGTAAAACTCAAGTTTTCCTGTGTCGTCGCTATTTAAAAAACCACACAAATGAACTAGATTAATAATTCAGAGTCACCATCACCAAAATGTTTAACGACGAGCTAAAAGATGGACGAAATTCAAACACCAGTTTGATGACGACTCTGTTATTGCACGCGAGTTGTAAGAAAATATGGACCCAGATCCTGAGCAAGATCGTGATTCTGAAGAGGTTGTTGAAATTATAGAAATTGATGACACTGAACCTCTTTCGGACGATGACGAAGTCGTTGGAGATGATGGTAAAATGATATGAAGGTTTTCAGTGTGATATCATCGTATGAAAAACATTTTAAAAAGAGGCTCAGCTGTCAGTCTCTCAATTTCAATAATGTTTTAGTTTACGGTGCGACCGTTTGGGGCGAGCGCATCCTATGATTAAATATATATGTATATAGGTATCAAAATAATAAATTAATAATAAAATTGTATGACTTTAAAAATGAATGCAAAAAAGTAAATGAATTTAAAAATTCAATATATTTTCTTTTTGTTATCCATAATTTTTACACTACAGTATGTACATATCTCTTTTTTAAATTGATATATGATTCTATGGGTACTGTAGAACTAGTTTAATTTTGGATAAAATGTCCTTGAATAATAAAGATTTTAACATAATGTTCAATTCAGAATTTTTTTCCTTTTTAAGGTGGAATGCTACACCAAAATTTTATTTTATGGATCGTTTAAGTATCATTTCTGAAGCAAGACTGCGTTGTTCAAAGAAAGATATATGCCCTTAATTTTTATGCGAATTTATTTGCATTTTTTACGAAAAATTAGAAAATCTATTTTGATTGCAAGTAACGCACTGTAGAGTTTAAAATTTGATGTGAATAAATGCATAATATAAATATCTATTAAATCATGTCCAGTAATGACAATAAGACGTTTTATATTTTTGATAAAAAGAATATATATGAAAATAAAAACTTCTTTTGATAATATTTTTCAAACCTATGGATAAAATTTACTAAAGCAACATATTCTATAGAAAGGAATTGTAAGGCATTCATTTTTTAAAAAGAAATTGAATCAAACTGGCGAAATTTTAGAGATATGGCAAATTTTCAAAATTGAACCACACCCAATCATTATTAAACTGATCCCGACTTGAATGATAGGAATTTTAAATATATAGCAATTTCACCCAAAAACTAGGATGTTTGGTTGGAATGTGGTTTGTAAATTAGGAGAACAATTAAAAATTCAATTGATTTCTTGTCACATGAAGAAATATTGCTGATTTTCAATTTTTTGCAATTTAGATTAGGGCTGGGACGATTCTGTACCTAGCCGATTCGGTACATATCACGATACATGAGATGCGATACGATACATATCACGATACATTGCAACTAAATGAAAACATGAATAAGGGTTAAAAATTTATTCAACATGTCGATGTATTACTGCATGTCCAAAGTTATTTTGATATATTTAAAATGAGCGTTGCACAATTTACAAATTACTTTAGTCTCATATACACTACTTTTTCATAAACAAGTAATCCAAAAGTTGTCCACACTCCAGATTTAGCTTCCTAACAGTTTTGACAACTTTACGAGGTTTTCCGCTTTGTACTTTCATATTAGGCGCGCGGACTAAAAATAGTCGAAATATGAAGCTCGGATATTTTTGAAAAATAAAAAAAAGTTCGCTATGGTATTGTTGTACAAATGGTAAATGTATCGATCCAAATATCGTCAAAATAAGTATCGTGATGCACCGGTGCAATTTCTTTTTAAAAAGTGATTGCCTTATATTTCTTCTCCATAAGACACGTCTCTTTAAGGTGGTATGGGACATCTGTAGATATTTATGTGGATTAAAGAAAAGGATTGAAAAACTTTCACCGGTTTAGAATTTTCAAATTTTACAATATTTAACAACAAAAAAATCTTTTAAAAATATTTGAAAAGGTAAAAATTGTAAAAACCCCAGCGGGATTCGAACTCATGACTTACAGGTTCGTAGTAAACCCTCTTACCCACTGCCCTACGGAGTAAGGTGAACATTTTTGGAAAGAAACTACTTATATAATTACACTTTATTTTATTGTTTATTTTGATAAACAATACATCACAACATGGAAGTGTCGGACACTGTCCCATACCACCTTAAAAGATTTTATATCCATAGGTTTGAAAAATATGAACAAAACTTTAAAGATGTTTTTATCAAATTTATTTTCATAAATAATTTAATATCAAAAATAAAAAAACATCTTGTTGACATTACTGGACATGGTTTATTAGATATTTATATTATACATTTATTCACATCAAATTTTAAACTCTACAGTGCATTACTTGCAACCAAAACAGATTTTCCACCTTTTCGTAAAAAATACCAAAAAAAAAACGTTTAAAAAGGGCATCTATCCTTCTTTTAACAACGCCATCTTGCTTCAAAAATAATACTCTAACGATTCATAAAATAAAATTTTGGTGTAGCATTCCACCTTAAAAGTGATTGTAACGTCAGTTCACCTCAGGAATACCAGAAATTTGCGGAAATCACTGGAATCCTCTTAAAATCTATTAAATGTGAACATTCAAATGAGTGCAAGTAACAATTGTTTCATATTTCTGAAGAAATGTTCTCACTTTGTTAGCTTTTTCATGAGTAGTTAGATTTTTCTGCCCTTGCATTACTGAGATATTACTGTGAAAACTCAGCACCCGTGGAAAATTGTTCCCCGCATATATTTCTTGATTTTGTGGATTTATGACGTCACAAAGACCAAAAGATGTAAACAATGCATTAACTTTACAGTAGTTTATCGATTTAATTTTAGTTATGTTTGCATTCATGAATGTGTCTTTTTTTCAGATGAGATCATCTGATTTCGTAGTACAGATGACTTAGATTTAATTGGTCGTTAATGAATAAAGTTATCAGCTTTCCACCAGAGTAATATCATGATGAATATCCCATACTGAAGTGAAAATTCTACAAAAGAAAAGGCTCCACCTTTAATAAATTATCCTAAAACTTTAAAAAACAGAAACATTCTTTTCTTCCTCGATACATATGATTGAGCTATTTAAAGATTATTAAAGCATTTTAATTCATTTAATTTATTTTGTCACATAATTTAATAAGTGTAAGGCAGGCCAATGAAAATGTTTGAGGCATTGTGTTATGTTTATAGTTTTTTAGCTCACCTGAGCCAAAGGCTCAAGTGAGCTTTTTGATCACAATTTGTCCGTTGTCTGTCGTTGTCGTCGTCGTCGTTGTTAACTTTTCACATTTTCATCTTCTTCTCAAGAACCACTGGGCAGATTTCAACCAAATTTTGCACAAAGCACCACTAGGTGAAGAGGATTCAAGTTTGTTAATGCCCTCTTTAAAGGGGAGATAATTGAGAATTATTGAAAATTTGTTGGTATTTTTCAAAAATCTTCTTCTCAAAAACAAAATGGCCTGAAAAGCTTAGACTTGTGTGGAGGCATCATCAGGTAGTGTAGATTCAAGTTTGTTCAAATCGTGGTCCCCGGGGGTAGGGAGGGGCCACAAGAGGGGGATCAAGTTTTACATAGGAATATATAGAGAAAATCTTTAAAAATCTTCAAATCAAAAACTATTAGGCCAGAAAAGCTCAAATTAAAATGGAAGCATCCTCAGGTAGTGTAGATTCAAGTTTGTTCAAATCATGGTCCCTGGGGGTAGGGTGGGGCCACACGAGGGGGATCAAGTTTTACATATGAATATATAGAGAAAATCTTTAAAAATCTTCTTCTCAAAAACTGTTAGGCCAGGAAAGCTCAAATTTTAATGGAAGCATCCTCTGATAGAGTAGATTCAAGTTTGTTCAAATCATGGTCCCCGGGGGTAGGGTGGGGCCACAAGAGGGGGATCAAGTTTTACATAGGAATATAAAGAGAAAATCTTTAAAAATCTTCTTCTCAAAACTATTAGGCCAGAAAAGCTCAAATTTGAGTGGAAGCATCCTCAGATAGTGTAGATTCAAGTTTGTTCAAATCATAATCCCCGGGGGTAGGGTGGGGTCACAATTGGGGGATCAAGTTTTACATAGGAATATATAGAGAAAATCTTTAAAAATCTTCTTCTCAAAAACTATTAGGCCAGGAAAGCTCAAATTTGAGTGGAAGCATCCTCAGATAGGAAAACTCAAATTTGAGTGGAAGCATCCTCAGATAGTGTTGATTCAAGTTTGTTCAAATCATGGTCCCCGGGGGTAGGGTGGGGTCACAATTGAGGGATCAAGTTTTACATAGGAATATATAGAGAAAATCTTTAAAAATCTTGTTCTCAAAAACTATTAGGCCAGGAAAGCTTAAACTTGTGTGGAGGCATCATCAGGTAGTGTAGATTCAAGTTTGTTCAAATCGTGGTCCCCGGGGGTAGGGAGGGGCCACAAGAGGGGGATCAAGTTTTACATAGGAATATATAGAGAAAATCTTTAAAAATCTTCAAATCAAAAACTATTAGGCCAGAAAAGCTCAAATTAAAATGGAAGCATCCTCAGGTAGTGTAGATTCAAGTTTGTTCAAATCATGGTCCCTGGGGGTAGGGAGGGGCCACAAGAGGGGGATCAAGTTTTACATATGAATATATAGAGAAAATCTTTAAAAATCTTCTTCTCAAAAACTGTTAGGCCAGGAAAGCTCAAATTTTAATGGAAGCATCCTCTGATAGAGTAGATTCAAGTTTGTTCAAATCATGGTCCCCGGGGGTAGGGTGGGGCCACAAGAGGGGGATCAAGTTTTACATAGGAATATAAAGAGAAAATCTTTAAAAATCTTCTTCTCAAAAACTATTAGGCCAGAAAAGCTCAAATTTGAGTGGAAGCATCCCCAGATAGTGTAGATTCAAGTTTGTTCAAATCATAATCCCCGGGGGTAGGGTGGGGTCACAATTGGGGGATCAAGTTTTACATAGGAATATATAGAGAAAATCTTTAAAAATCTTCTTCTCAAAAACTATTAGGCCAGGAAAGCTCAAATTTGAGTGGAAGCATCCTCAGATAGTGTTCATTCAAGTTTGATCAAATCATGGTCCCCGGGGGTAGGGTGGGGTCACAATTGAGGGATCAAGTTTTACATAGGAATATATAGAGAAAATCTTTAAAAATCTTCTTCTCAAAAACTATTAGGCCAGGAAAGCTCAAATTTGAGTGGAAGCATCCTCAGATAGTGTAGATTCAAGTTTGTTCAAATCATGGTCCCGGGGGTAGGGTGGGGCCACAAGAGGGGGATCAAGTTTTACATAGGAATATATAGAGAAAATCTTTAAAAATATTTTGGGAAAGTTTTTGGTCCAAAACTCAGTACTTAGTGTGAAAGCACAGGTTATGCAGATTTATGTTTGATGAAACCTTGATTCCCTAGAGAAAAGTGGGGCCACGAAATGGGAGGGGGGTATATAGGAATAGAGAAAAATCGTCTTACAGTTACAACAACAAAAGGGGCTTGGTATTTACCAAAAAATAAGACGTGGATAAAATTGGCAGATTTTCAGTTTTTTTTAGCAAGATCTACTGTACTCAGTTGTCAGGATATTTTGATACTGTAATGCTAATTTGATCAGAATTAAGGCAATTGTTGTTCAGGTGAGCGATATGGCCCCTGGGCCTCTTGTTCTTTTAAAGTGGCTTTAAAATACCTCAACAATATTCTTAAATTTAATTTGAGAATTAGATCTATCGATAAATTCAATTAATCTGGCCTATAAATTTCAGACTTATGGATATGTAGCAATATCTTTGGAAAATACTTTGTGTACGCATGTTTCAACGTTTTTTAGTTGAGTATGTTAAGTTTATGAACTGTCATGAATTTATATTAGGTTAAAGTTAATATTGCCTTGTTATATAGAAAGATACTCCTGATATTATTTAATTCATTATTTTTAGTGTAAATGACCATGGTGACCCTATCTATGTAAAGAAAATTAAGTTTTGTAACTAAAAAAAAATAGATTTACTTTTAACATTACAATACATACCCTTTAAACTATTAAGTGGAATACAGATTTTGACATCAAATCTTACGGTATTTTATCATACTATTTAAGACATCTTTTTGTATAAATTCAGACATAAAGTTACAAGTAACATTCTAGACCCACACTGTTTGTTAATGCCAGCATAGTGTGAAGTAATAAGAATAATTATAGGTTCTGAATGTATTCAAAATTTCCTTTTGATAGGTCTGTCAGCTGACATCAATGAGATGGACTTGGAGAATGAGTTACAGTATAACTCGGATGAGTTTGAAGATGAAGTAACATACAGGGATGATTCTACATTTGTGTACAAGAAACATGCAGGTAGTGCTGGTTTGAATTCATACTGCAGCTCAACACCTACATTCCTTTTTAGTTTATACATGTACTCCTTTATCGAGTTTATAGAGTTTATATTAGATAACATTAATGCACTATTTCTTACAATTAATACACTATTCCAACTCAAGGTACATTTTTCCTCTGATAAAAGAGAACTTTCAATAGGATAAATAACAAATAACTTTTAATTTGTTTTTAAAATTATCTAGTGAAAAATAACTGTCAAATCCCCCCACCCCCGGAGGGTATTCTAAAATTTGGTGCATATCAATTATACACTGATTGTGGGACATCTATACATGTATGACTAAACTCTTCTTGTTCTCTGACACAAATATATACTAGTCAAAATTTCTAATGCCCTAAGGCAAGTATTTGTATTATACTATTATTATTCCAATTATTTTTAAAATGACAATGATAAATTATAAAGAATTAATAATAACAAAGTATTTTATTAAAAACTCAATCAAAATTTATTTTAGGGCTTTATAAAAATTAAATAAAGTATAGGTACTTAAGAATTAAAAATCACAACATTAAAACCTCATATGTTTCCCGTCGCGCTAATAACAGCATCTCAAAGAGATCCTACGATTGAATAAGAAACCTTTGTGGAAGGTTATTTCATTTGTTATGTGGTCTAGTTCTGCTAAATTCGGATGCCGAGGACCTTTTCACTATTGGATTTATATCGTCCTGCCCATAAAAGCCCATGATATGGTCTAAAATGCAGTCGCGCGTGTTGTACGGTGTCTATCAGAAATGTGAGTTATCCTAATGTAGCGGTTATGTTGACGTGTCATTACATGACCTTTTATCCTTCATGACGGGTCTTCAACACAAAACAAACCTTTTGTGAACCACGCTCTGCTTTGACCACACCAACTGATCTTGAAGGGCAAACATGCTTCGCATTTTTGGTAATTGTTTATAAGTTTTTTACAACCAGTTAAAGATAGGGAATTGATAGAATCAAGTCCTTTTGAATAACACATCTGAATAACATATTGAAGCGTTCCACGTTTCTTATTATAATAAAAGCGGTCATGGTCGAGTAATTACTTACTTGATTACAATTTTTTTGACATGAACAGTTGAGCATTTTATACAGCAGTCGATAGTGGCAACGACTTAAAAACTGATGCTAAAATTTTGTAAATAACAAAAAAATAAAAATGGGGCGTTAGAAAATTTGGCCAGTATATAATGTATACCAAATTCAAAAAGGTTACTTCAAGGATTTGTGAAGGAAATCTTACCAATGGCATTAAAACTTACATTCATTCTTTTAACACCTGGATATCTTTTTCATGTTTCAAAAGAAAAGTTTCATTCTCTCATTAATAGTGGACCGAGATGATGATGAATATGTATGAAAAGATAGAAGTTTGATGAATTGACCCATGGTCACTACGCAGAATTGAGAGGAGTTAATGAGTATTATTTTGATTCAAACATGGGAGGGAAGAATGCTCAACAATTAGCTCTGCTGTTTGATGGAAGAGCTCAAGAAACTGAGAGTGTTATGTCTTATTAACCAGTTGCATCATATGCATGTTTATATTTGCAGATTCTGTTTTCACTGCCCGGATTGATAATAACACCTGTGACCTTGTGATAACTGGAGGTCAGGACGACACAGCTTATGTCTGGTCTGCTTCATCAGGGGAGACCAAGTTTCAGTGTTATGGTGGGTAATTCTAAAATGCATTCCAATTGGTATAGAGTAATAATCACTAAGATTTTCTCTATCTCAACTATTTTTTTCTTATCAATATAAGATTGTGGTTTGATTTCATCACAGAAACTTTTTTTTTTTAATCTTTTAACTTATTTACCAAAATTTGAAATTTGATACAATTATAATGTGCATAAATGCAATAACATTATATTTTTTTAAAAGTAATACATATACCATGAACATCTGGCTAAAAATTAAATTATTTGACACAACTTGTAGGGCACAAGGATTCTGTAACCTCCGTAGGATTCAGCCATGATGGAGTGTATGCAGCGTCTGCTGATCTTGGTGGACTGATCAAAGTTTGGAAAGTGGACACAGGCAAAGAAGTCTGGTCATTTGAATGTTCAGATATTGAGGTACATAATACAGTTTATTGACATCACCTTGTTGGTCTTGTTCAGACAAGAAAGCAAAAAAACTACATCATAAAATAATTACATGTACTACAGAAAGTAAGCCATAGTCCATGGATTTATTTTCTCTGCATGGAGGCATCTATTATTTGTGTAATGATTTTGCAGTAATGTAATCCTACATCTTCCGAAGTCAAGGTTTTCTGATCCTCTCTGTGATCAGAAAATGCAGATAATTTATTAATATAGTTTATAATTTGATAATTTACAAGCATTTTTGTTTTCAAACTTTCCCTCAAAGAATTTACAAGCATGGCATGTACATTTTTCTATAGGAATTACCGTATTAGTTTGATTTTATGGCAAATATATCTCTGTTTCAATTATTAGTGAATGTGCGCTTAATTTTGGTACTTGTGACTATTCACCTTCTTTTCCAAAGAAACAGTTAAGTTATCATGTAAATTTCAACAATGAATGGCTTTATGTGAGACATGTTAAATATACCCTGTATCTGTATTTGTATATTCCTGGAGTGTGACTCATAGACTGTTTGATTTCAGTGGTTGCAGTGGCATCAAATGGCCCATGTTTTGATCGTGGGAACACAAGATGGAACCACCTGGATGTGGAAGATTCCCAGTGGAGACTGTAAAACATTTAAAGGACATGGATTGTCAGCAGGAAGTGGATGTTTGATGCCAGACGGTGAGTTTGATATTCAGGGAATGGTTTAGGGTTTACATTTGTAAAAAAATTATCTTGTAAAAATCCTTGAATGAAGAAATAACATTTCATTCTATATTATGGTATGATTCAGATGCCATAAAAATGATTTTTGATGTTCAGCTATCTCCAAGGTATGTGTAAGAATGCTAACAGGTTCAAGATTTAACTTCATTACATTCACATGTATATTTTATATTTTAGGAAAGAGGGTGTGTGTTGGATATGAAGACGGCTCAGTTAAAATCTGGGATATGAAAACAGCATCATGTTTACAAAATGTGAATGGTTTGTAACTGATTGTTTAAAAACGTGACATATTTAATTAAACAAAAAATTTAAATTTTTTAGGAAGTTGATGTCAAGTTAAAAAAGCAACCAAGTAAATGAATAGAAGCATTAGGACCAAATTTGACCTATTTGGGAGTACATGTTTCTGGACATTACTTTTTTTCAGGTAAAGACATTCACTCTTCATCAGTAGTATGTATAGACTGCCACCCAGACAATAACCTGATTCTAACAGGTTCAACAGATGCCACTGCAAAGGTTATCCACTCCAGTACAGGCAAGGTAAGCTGGCTCCTAAAGCAGACCTCCTGATAAACCAATGCTACAATAGTTAGATTACTGAAAACGTGTATATTTACATGTTGCATGTACGATATTTGGCGGAATATGATTTTTAGCCGGGCTCTGCTGAAAGCAGAGTCCTGGCTGTAGGCAGGCAAATTGCCAATGTTACTATAAATAGCACAACTTCAAAAGTAAACAAAAAACCAAACAGTGTCAAAGTAAAAGCTTCCGCTATACAAAAGAGTTACACAAAGAGCCACGTTTTGTCAAAAGTGTTGGCTTTTTGTTTCTTTTTTTTTAATATCGAGAGAATTGTCTATTTTTTTTTTAGCTTTCTTATTAATAACGTGTTTTAAATACAAGACTATGTATTTTGGATACATATAATGCGCATGAATTTTCATGAACTACTTTGCTGCGCGTTGAAGAAATGGGGATTGAATATATGACGCTTGTTGCAAAATTCAAGGCAGCAACTGTTGAACTTTTTTCTACTAGACAGACATATTTTTTAAATTTTAATTTACAAAATTTAATTGCTCTCTGATGCTTTGCCGACATTAAAAGCATGAGAGAGAGAGAGAGAGATTGAGAGAGATTTTCAGTGAAACAGTTTCAAGGATAGGTAAATTCGTGGCCAATGACCCTATTAATACAAAATGTTCATAGAAATTGCACTTCGATGAACATTTAATTTCGTGGATCAACTAAACTACGAAATCCACGAAAATTGGTATTCAACGAATATTGATGAAACCACAGTACGTTTACAGTAATTACTAGTTCAAGCTGTTGGCTATGCAATAGTACAACTACCTACAAAGGCTGAAATGTACTTATAACCTGCATATTTGTCATTAACATTAACAGGTGGTGACCACATTCAATTGTGCTGAAGAAAATTCTGAGGATGAAAATTCTGTAGAAAGCTGCGCATTTTCTTACACGTAAGTTTTGAAAGAAATCTTATGTTTGGCTTAGAAGGGTAAATCAATTGTTGTGTCAGGCCTTTGTTATCTGTATCAATAAATCTATGAAATGTAAAGATATTAATTGGGTATATTAATGTGGCCATGGATGATGTATGCATGTGCTGTTTGATCATATTTAGCAAAAAATTTTCATTACATGTACCGGCAATAAGGATGTAGAATTTTGTTCACAAATAGTATATCTGATTTGGAGTTAGTGAGACAAAGAGCATACTATAGTCTGTCCCAAGATATTTATGCTGCACATAACTTGCTTGACGATTTTTAAAAAATTATACACATACCTGTGAAAGAAGTGCAAGTAACTTTGAATATCTTGCACAATTTTTCAATGTTATCATCTGGGTCTGTTGCAATACAAAATCCCCGTATACATTACATTTTTTAGCTGTATATTGAAACCTGACAAGCTAGACGGGCCTTTTTATTAATATAAATATTAAATAATTTCAGAAAATCATAAATGTGCGGCATAAATATCTTGGGACAGACTATAGTATGCTACAGTATGCTAAAGCCTTTGAAAGTTTCCCTGTAAATGTGCACTATTTTCATTGAAATCCATTTTTTTTGTTGAGGATACATTAAGGTCACATTGATGTAAAAAGAAGTCCTTATCCTACTGATGTATATTTTCACTGCAGACAGTCATCACTTGCTGCCACAGGGACTCTTACCGGAAAGTTAAGCATTTGGGATGTCCCTACCCAGACAAACCGCAACACCTGCCAGCACACTGTTAGTGTCATACTTATAATGTTCATATGTCAGTGATTTCTAGGCGAATTAAGGAGTAAAATCAGTCTGGCAAACCCTCAACAAAAGAGACAAATATTTTTCTGCATGTCAAGCAATTTGAAAAAAAATAATTGTTGATTTTTGCTATCCTCATAACAGTTTGGGAAATCATGGGTCAGATTTGTTTGATGAGGTTTGAATGTAAATGGATTGAAATGAACATACACAATAAAAACATTGTCATTTATATACCGGGTATATACATTTGCTTTATTATAGGGAGGGGTGGTAAAGCTGAAATGGGACACAACTTCTCCACTGGTCTACACAGCATGTCTGGATGGAGTGGTCAGAATGTGGGATGCCAGAAATGGCAAATGTTGCTTGGAATGGTCGGGGCATCAGGATGCTGTGCTGGACTTTGATATTTCCAGGTGAGGTTTCGATATGTACTGGGAAACATGGATCTGCTAGTCATTGTGACAGTGCATTCTTGAGTATAATTGATTCTAAACATTTTGAGTATAATTGATTCTTAACATTTTGTATACTAGTATTTGACATAATGCAACTCTGCTTTTAGGTACCATACTCTATATATATATGTATCAGACAAATTAAACAAAATACTCAGTGTCGTAAATTTATAATATATAACTATGTTTAACCATGACTGTATATGCTTGACTTGTAAATATTTTCTTTTCAGAGATGGAAAAACTCTTGTGACAGCTTCAGAAGATAACACAGCTCGTGTTTTTTCATTACATAAACCAGACAGTTGAAGAAATGTACAACCTTGTTTTTATTAAATCAGTTCAATTAAAGGACCTCGTTTTGTTAATGCTTAAAAATTTCAATTTCATGATATGATATTGATGAAGCTTAAACACATGTTCCGTATACATACTGTTTATGTTTGTTACTTGGTTTATTTGAACCTTTAACCTTGAATGAGCTTCCAGAAGTCATTTTAACTTTTCAACATAATGTTTAATCAAACACTGCTTGCAAATTAATATAAATAGATGAGGTGATTTTATTTACCAGTATTGTATTAAGGTTTCTGTTGTGAAAATTAGGTGAAATTTAAATTGGTGGAAAATATTTATTTAATGGTTTTGTTGTGATGAAGCAGTAAGAATAAATTGAAACCAAAGAAAACCTGTAAATTGTGATGTTTTATTGAAGACATTTTATATTTTCAAAGATAAAATTAAAACAACAAAAGGGACGGAATCCTAGCTGGTCACACGAAAAATACTTATCACAGAGACTGAATAAGTTCAAACTTCAACAAAACTTCAAGAGTCATTCATCACATGATGCAATATATCGCCAGCCTCTAAATCTGTGTTCAATGATAAACATGTACAAAATATATACATATGATACACAAAATAACATTTGAATAAAACATGGATTCATAGAAGTATAAAGATAAGAACTTCAAATCCTAAGAGTCCAAAATAGCTCTGAATTCATGTACATATAGCTTGTAAATAAATTAAGTACTAAAAGGTGTGATAACAAAATATAAAGTAAATAATAACCACTTCATGGTCAATGAAAGAACAATTATTTAAGTACTCCATTCCCAAAGAGAAAGAACTGAATATCAATACTGTTTATTGAGAGACTTGTAACATGTTTGGGGGTTTGTTTCTGACTGTCATTTTCGGAATCCCTGGCGACTGGCGCAGAGACGGCTGAGGTTGTGACATGGCAGTTTCATATGTTTTCTGAAAGAAAAAATATGGGAATCAATAGAAAAAGCATAAACAATACGCAGGTATTTACTTTTTAAAATACAGTGTTTTGGAACTTTTGCAGGATGTACTGTAAATTCCTAATTAAATGCGAGGAATTACTACCCCTGCAAAAATTGTGAGAAGCATATTTCTTGTAGACTTTAAAATCTCACTTTTATTTTTCTGACAGTTGAAACTGTCTGGAATTACAATAAAAGTTTGATGCTTCTCGTGATTTGTTACAAAAAGACAGAATCATCGAATAAATGAGGAATCCAGAGTTATTCTTGAGAGGATTTTACTTCATTGGTGACATTTTATTTAAGGAGAAAGAGTCTTGGTTTTTGTCAGGTTTCAAAGTATGGCTAACTTAATCATAATCTACTCACCCTTCTCTGTGTTCTCATCTGTGCATTGTAGTAAGCTGCTGAGTCAGGGTTGTTCATCAGGAGCTCCATCTGTAACCGATCAAACTTCTCCTGTTCATCCTCCGGCTTAAAAAAAAAAAAAGAGGAGAAACTCAAAATTCAATGACAGAGAAAGAATATTGTTGAAGCAAGAATTAATGTACAGTATTAATCAATGATCATTCATATATTTCGCATTTCCTTTATGTTAATATTCACAACATTCAATAACTGACCACTTGGTTTGGATTGAATGGGAGGATCACCCCAGGTCTCATTCCATGACCAGCGGCTGAGCTAGAAATGTCATCTGTCTGGTTCAGGAAACTCTCAGCATACCAGTTATCAAACTCTGTTAAACCGAAATGGAATAATAAAGATATGTATAAAAAATGAACAGTCTTTGGGAAAAAAAACAATTCATGTATAAAGCACCACATTTTTTAAGCTTGATCAACTTTGCTCAAGAATATTTGATTGTTCTCAATCTATATCACTCAATATCAGTTAATGAAAAATGCAAGTCACAGCCAGAAACTTGCCATTAATGAGCCTCTGTCGACACTGGTCCACCAGCTTTTGACAATACTGAACTTCTGCCTTCAAATTCTTCAGCTCATCATAACCGCTTCTGTAATGCTGTTTGAGATCTTTTAATCTCTTGATCTCCAGGAACTCTTCCTCACTGATGATGACATCTCCATCTTCATTGTACTGAGGACCTACAGAATTGATATCCAAAGGGCTTATTAACACATCAATGGTATACACCCGTTATCAAAAGGGGAAATTGAAACCTGACCCTTGTCAAATTGTTCAAGTATGCCAAATTTCAAAATCTTTTATGTTCTGCGTAGCAGATGAATCATTATGATACTTATTATAGAAGTTTCAAGTTGAAATGTATTTTCAGTTCTAAATTAACATAATGTCAAATGGTTGAAATCCACATACCATTTGCTTCTCTTTCTTCCTTAAGTCGCTCTAGTTTATCTCTGGATGCATCAATATCGATCTTTGATGTGTTTATTTGTTTGGCTAAATCTGCATAGGCCTTTTTCTTGGATGCCAAGATCTCTTTGTTTTCAACTAGGATTCTGTTGATTTCTACCCCTTTCTCCTGCTTAAACTCCTCAAATTTGGCTGTTCGACTTGGGGGAGTGCTGAAAAGAAATAATTGATAAAGCTGTGTCGGTACCTCCCTCTTTACAAATAGGTGCCCTTAATGTTCTATATCATGCATGATCAGAAATCATAATCCTTACTCATGAACTACCATCCATTAACAAAGTGCAAATTACAAGTATTTAAATTTGTGAAAAACCTGATTTTATCAACTTTCATTACAACAAGTTGTTTACATACCTGGGTCGAGTGAGTCTATCAGCCCGTGAGGGACCAGTCGAGCTGACTGGGGTAGGAGCATCCTCGTGATCTGGTCGGTCTATAGAGGGGTGGGGTGACTTGACCTCTCTCTCTCCCTTAGCACTGTGTGAGGGGCTGCTTACACTCTTACCACCCACAGGACTACAGAGCAACCAAATAAACTTTATAATCTTAAAAGTTGTGTCATTCCTAGTTCAATTCTATGGATTTTTTTTACTTATTCTGTACATATTGCTGCTTTATATGCTTAATAAATAATCTTTCAGCACAGATTAATCATTGAATCATTGCTAATTACAGTATATTACCTTTTAGCATCTCTTCCTCCTTTTCCTCTTTTAGTTTCCTTTTCCTTCTCCTTTTTCTTTATTTGAACAACAGCTGAGGGGTCAGCCTTGGCAGATTTGGGGGCGACGCCCACCCCAAATCCTTGACCATCTGTGTCCCCCACCAGAACTCCTTCATCTGTGATGTTTACTCCTGCCTGTAAGAAGGTAACTTCTTAGGTAATTTAGAATTTATCAATTTCTATTATATTTTGAGTAACATGTTGTAAGCAAATTTTGATTTTTAATGACAATGATATGATAATACACCAATCTTCACTTTAATACATTCGTATCATGAATGTTATATAAATGGAAAATCAAATTACAAAGTTCTAAATCTAGGGTTTCTTATGTTTCTACGGTGTTAATAGAAATAATATATTGATCAAAGGTAGCTGTAAATTAGTGAACAAAAGAGTATATATATTGGTAATGTTTTCTTGAGTAAATATATTTTCCAGATTGAAGGAACAGTATATTTGACTATCAGGGTAAAAATTATATGAAACAGGTATCATTTTCTGTGTTTAATATGCATGTATTCTTCAGAGCAAGTTTGAATGCTTTAATCTTTAATATCTACCGGTATTCAGTTTTTGTTTTACAATTACATGTACATGTACTGAAATGTAAACAGAACATAAAGAATCTTGCTTGAATTATACACATGCAAACATCATCTAAACTATGTGTATTTTAAAAGAACCAAAATGTGAATTTATCCATGCTTAAATCAGAATATCATACAACACTTACTTATGTGTTATACATGTATAATGTTGATGAGATATACTCAAGTTATCATACTTTCATTGGAAATTACAAAAAGGGTGTTTCATAAAGCAATGCTAGTGATGTTATTCGCATTTAATTCAAAATATGTATAGTCTTAAGACATGCATTCATATTTATCTAGACTAATACACAGTGCTGGTTTGTGACAATGATTATAATATACAGCATGTGAAAAAGAACTTTTTAAAAAAGTAATAAATTCATAGAACTGAAATAGATGCATTACCTCATATTCACTCTATATTTGAAAATAAATATTAATGCAATTTAAACATCTGATCTTTATAAAAATATGAACAGGTCATTCTAATCCACTTAAAAGTGTATGAAATGTACAGCATAGCTACAGTTTATCTCTTATTACTGAGTGCTTTTTTAAAATAATTTTTTATCATCTAGCTGAAACAGAACATGATGCTGCTATCCAAACTTTCAAAGGTGAATAAAAATTAAATTGTAAAAAAAAAAAAACATAAAAAAAACTTGGTATTTGCAAAATTGCACAATGTTCCTAGATGAAACTGCAAAAAGAAACCCTTCAGCAAGTGAAGCATTAGGACGACTTTATTTTGGCGCAAGTAATTACCTGTTGTGCTGCTGCAATGGCAGCTGGGTCAGTCTTGTCTATCAGGGTATACTTCTCTCTCAGCTTTTGTTCAACATCAGCTTCCATTTGCCTGCAAGGAAGATATCAAAATAATGAATAATAATTCTATGAAAAGAATCAAGTACATGTACATATTTAAGCTATATTGCTATAAAATTCAGTTCATATCAAACATTCAAACATTCTGGATAGTTTTTGGGAGTTGATTTTAATCAACTCTCCTATGGAGTCACTCCGGCAAACCGAAAGTGAAACAGTGTTTGGACCTAAGCACAAATCACCACCGCTGACAAGACTTAGTTCTTGAAAATAATAGAAAAATTCGATGTAATGTATACTTAAGCATTGTTTTCAAGGAAACTTATCTATAAACACTTTGAAAATAGTCAGATTTTATTTGATATGAACAAGGTAGATATTTTTGTAGTCTCATGTATTCCTACGCCAGAGTTTAATATAGTCTCGTTCAACCAAACGCTTGGCTGTCAGAGACAGCCGAGCGTATGGTTGAACGAGACTAGAGTTCGATATCAATAGTGCTTGGATCCAAACAATTTTTAGAATTTTTTCGACTACTAATTCATAGTTTAAAATCCATCTTTAAATATTACACAACATGATTCATATGGGGTTTCCCGAAATTCTTGTCAGAAAAGTCTAAAAATCCATATTATAAAAAAGTGCGTAATTCAAACTAGAAACTAATTGCCATGCAAGATAATAAATGATAATCGATAAAATCAACTCCCGTCAGTACTTCAGCACTTTGATTTTCTTTAATGAACCAAATACTTACATGCAGACTTCCTTAAAAGCTTCAAATGTCCCATGAATCTGCCTGACATTCACAATCTGAAGTAAACAAACAAGTTTGTCAGCTTAGGGACAAATCATTGACTCAATGTCAAGCTGATTTTTAATTCAATAAATATCACTTATTTCATTGCTTTTACTCACATCAATTTCATTTATAGATCCTTCCAAGAATTTTCGAACTTGCTGCCGAATTTCATATCTTTTCTGTTCTGACAGGGGGTCATATGATACCATGCTTCGATTTGTCTGTAAAAATGCAATCAGTGATATACCAATGTACCCGTATATATGGCAGTAAAATACTTGTAATAAAAATTACAAAATCATCATTAATAATATAAAATCTTCAGAAAAGTAAACAAATGAATAATTACCAATGTGTCATGCATAGCAAGTTCATTCTTTAGATGTTGAATTTCTCTCTCTAGTTTTTTGACTAAAACTACAGGGTCATAAAGTTCATTCACAGCTGGTTCGCTGGCTACACACATCATTCTGGTGGCAAACCGCAGAGTAGACACCTAAATTACAATGATACCATTATTGTAAACGTTAAAGGACTATTTACTAAAGACTTTAATGTTGCTGAAGTTTTACTTTCAATTTGCTCCTTAACCTTGTATTGCTTTAAATTTTCTTTCTCTGGCAGTTTTTCCAAATTTTTGTTGCTTGCTTTAAAGTGTTATACATGTATTTATCAGAGGTTCATATATTTTATTTAAGGAAACACTCAAAATAGTAAAAAAAAAAAATGTTCCCTCTGTAAATACACTTACTGTTTCTTCTAACTGAGCTTCCTCTCCCCAGACGTTTGCGACAAGGAGAGTGTTACAGTTTCCCCCAATGGAGTCCTTCAAACAATGTGTCAGTTTGGACTGTCTGAATGGAATGTGTTCCCTCCTCCTGTCTGCTAGAGCTACAATCACTTGTTCCAAAAACGTCAATGACTTGTTGATATACATAGCTTCTTGCTGTGTCTTCCCTTCTGACTGAAATGTTGATTTATATCCATTTTCTATTACATTTTTAGTACATGTATTAGGCATGCAGTATGTCACTCCAAATTGTCATAAGCATAAAGTAATATTTTAAGGTTATTGCTTTGAAATAATTGAAATGTATAGGAAATAATGTAATGCGAAAATAAGTTTGCAGCTTGACTATTCACTATCTATGATTTGATCCATCAATTATTATACATTTATATGGGAATAAAATCTATCATTGCATGGATCTTCTGATCTTTGTTTAACGGTACCTTAGTTTTTCCTAGACGCTCTGATCCTGCTAGGTCCACAAAGTTTAGTTTAGAAATGGTATATCTAGCATTTGACTGTACTCTAGATCTTGTCTACAAATACCAAAAGTCACATCATTAAAAAGCAATATTTTACAAAGAAAACAGAAGGTTGAATCATTCTTCTCCAAAATCAAACTTTGAAGTCTTACCTCCAAATAGACTGTGAATATACAATGAGATCTAGAGGACTGTTTGTTGAGTGAGTGGGCAGCAATTGCACGATTTGTTTCTCCCTACAAAAAATAATTTCAAAAATTCAATAAACCTGACAGCAATTAAAAAACACCAAGAAAATGTTTCCTAAAAAAAATAAATTAAAATTTCCTATATACGGTATTTAAAGTTAAATATTGCTGCAGACATTTTGTGTCATCGATAAATTAAATAACATAATTGCCTTCAAATGGTGTTGAAAGATATCTATTTGATTATAGAATTTTTTTTTTTTTAACAAAATTGAGCACAAAAAGAGACCATACCTCAAACAAGAGATTAAGTGCTTCCTCTTCAGACTGAGCTAGATGACAGGACAGACCCTTCACATACACTCCATCCTGGTTTTCTACAACAACCATAGCCTGATCCTGACCCTCTTCCTTGTTCTTCCACGTCTCCGGCATAGTGGACAGCAAATCAGACATGGTCTCATTGTAGATCTCCAGGTAGGAAACCCTGTCATCAACATCAAGAGGTAAACATAATGATAGAAACAAACGTATTTACTAGGTATGAACACGATCATTTGCAAATCTAACACTGGTGTTGTTTTATACAGTCATTCTTCTGTGGGGAAGACTCACTACTACTGTGGTTTCATTAATATTCAAGGATATCAATTTATGTGGATAAAGTGGAAATCACAGTTTTCAAGGATAGGAATATTTGTCGCCAATGACCCTATCAATACAAAATGTTCATAGAAATTGCACTTCGATGAACATTTAATTTCATGGATCAACTGAACAACAAAATCCATGAAAATTGGTATTCAACGAATATTGATGAAACCACAGTTGTATTTAGCCATTCTTGCCCCCTTCATAGACCCCCCCCCCTTCAGGTAGTGTCCGGAATAATCATGCTTATTATTCTAAAAATTGTTCTTTCAGTACACTGACATTTTAGTGCTTGAATAAAAAATTCTCTGTCCAAAAAAAAAAAAAAATGCAACTGCATATTCTTTAAAGTTTAACAGAAATATTCAGTTGATGTTAATCCTTACAATATCCTCTCATGAGTTGTCTAATCACCATCTGATTGGATTGACCCTTGAATAATCATACTGTTCAATGGCAGTTCATCAATATAACTGAGTAAGATTTAGTTCTAGTATCTGTAAGTTATACCTGACAGTTATTGCAAATTCTGGTCTTTCTTCTATTTCCTTGAACAGCTGAGACAATGCCCTTGGAACAAGCCCCCTTTCCTTGTAGCTCTCTGTAGCACCTGTTATTGTAAAGGTTTTCCCTGCTCCTGTTTGTCCATAAGCCATCAATGTTCCTGTAAAATGAAATTAAATATTACTAAATTACCTGAATTGAAAAACAAGCTTTTTTGAAAATATGAATGCAGATCAAAGTAACATGTCTTTTAATTTGATGTTCTTCAGGTTTTTCTCAATAAAACTATCTAATGCTGAACTGAAACATTATGTTAAGGAATGATAATTAACTATGATGATCATTATTCGGTTCTTACCATTGTAACCATCTAAAGCTGAAGTGACAATATCAGCACCAACAGTCTCAAACACTTGATCTTGTGCTGCATTGTTAAATATTCCATCTAGCTTGAATGACCAGTCAAGAATCTGATTATTTACAACACCTCTCCTTGTATCTTTTCTTTGATGAACATTAATGCTCTGGAAGATAAATGATAAAAAAAATTTAATAGTCTTGCTTTCACTGAAAATAATCTTCAATGTTAACTTTGATAAATCACTTATTATTTGTTTTCATGTTTGTATAATTTTTAAAAAGATAATGTTTTACAATGTCAATTTTACATAGTCAATTAAAATTTTATTAAAAAAACACCACAGTTATGATGACACATGATATAATACCTTTCCATCTGGCAGTAACTCCAAATTATCATAAGCAAATTCTGCTGTTGGTCGAACTCTTGCCCACACTTGAACCCTTTTATTTTTTTGACCAGGTTTCCGTGTGTGTGAGCCCCCAGATAAATTTGAGCCATAGCTGATAGAACTTAGACCTGAGGTATTACCACGGCTGTACATGGTTGAGTTGGGTCCTTTTCAGCTAAAACAATATGTAGATGCATAATTAACACGACATGAGTTGATAAGCATTTAGCAAAATCCTTTTCATTCCATAAACACATACTTAAAAATGCAGTAAGCTACCTTATCACACCTTTTTAATGTCTAAATGACCAAATATGATTGGATGTTTATTGATAATGAACTGCACATAAGAAAACATTACTACAACTTATGGATTGGTTTGTAGACATCTTACACAGTGTTATGTTTCAAGATTAAACGCTGAAGTTCCATACCTGAATTATCCTATGTTTAGAAATAATCACATACAATTATCATTTGTTTTTCAGTCTATTTTTTTCCCTGCAACCCCGTACTGTTGACTGTTGTTAAGTGAAATGCGCATGTGCGTAGTGATAAGATTTTCTGAATGTCGATCCCGATGTGTCTCTCAGAGAGAGAGAGAGAGAGAGAGAGAGAGAGAGAATACTTATAGTCATGAAATTGATTTCATAATGAAAAAGAAAAAATCAGAGACAATTATAATCATGATAATTATTCATGTGTCTCTGGTAAAATCTAACTTTTCTGGTTTGTTTCTCCTTGAATTTAACACTAAATGAAATTACATTATTAACGATAAATATCTACACAAAATAAACGATTATCATATATCTTCATCCACAAATAAGCGAGGTCAACCTCAAAATTAAGGGGATTAAAACATTCAGATTTCCCATTTTGGAGCATTCTTGCTGCGGAAGTAGCGAACTGTCCAATCAAATCCATTGTACTAAATTTATCATGTTTATTACGATGTATTTTAGGATAATATAATTGTTAAATATACTGCCGTCTTCATTTATCAGAAGTAGAAATGTAAAGCTGACGATCGAACCGTACTATTTCTCCTTGGCTTCACAAGACTGAACATAAATTTCTTTTTTCCCCCTAATATTGATGTGACGTAACTGGCCCACAATTCCATTCGGTTCCCATTTGCGGATACCGTCTCGAGAGAAGCTGAGGTTGTTGTTTTTCGTATGTGCGTTTGTCTTTTCGGAAGAAGAAGAAAGCAAGTAACATTATATGTTTAGAAAATTGAATTATCATTGTCAACTGTTTACCAAAAGCAAGGAACGGCTCCAATGGCAGATTTTTGGGACGGTAGAACAAGGCAATGGCATAAAGACAACCATTGCCCTCATCAGTATTGAGCAGCATGCTTTCACAGGTATAGATATTAAAACATGATTATATAGGTACCAATATGTATAAATTTTATATAATTGCTGTCTAAGCTGAATCGCAGATACCTGTTTATGCAGAATATGTGTTGTAAATATGAAGTATGAGTTATGTCCCTTCACTGATGTCGAGATACTTGGCTGTCACAATATAAATTTTATGTTGACAAAATACAAGGAAAAGTTGAATGTGTTAAAGTGTCTGCAATTGAGTTGAGTATTTTTTTAAATAGATGCTTTGTTAAAAATTTTCATACAAGTCATCACATACCTCTGAAACACAGACACTTGTTTCTGTTAAGTTTATCTCAATAGTATGATAATTAACTCAAGATATCTATCTCCAAATTACATGGCAAACCCCCTTTCAGTGAATTGCAGTCATTTTCGCTTCCAACAGAAAAGCAGCAAGCAAGTGTTAGAATACCATTCTCTCTCTACGATATAAGGCTGTAGATAGAAAATCATTTAAGGCACGCTTGGGCAGTACGTGATACACTCCAATTTGATGAAGACGGGGTCTACACTTCTAGGTTAACTGTCCAGTCATTGGCTGAAAGATACGAATACATTGAACACAATGACACTTGTCCGACTTCATCCAGGGCTGTATGTTTCATTTGAAACAGCGTCAATTTCACAGACCAGAGCTGTTCTTGGGGAAAAAACTTACTGATTTTGACAGTCTATGAGTATTAATGAGCTTTTCTTAGGGAATTAAAAGAAAGAAGGTCAATATTTGACATATCTTGTTTTGGTTAGCAAACTAGATAGCAATCCCCAGAAAGTCCAGGCTCTTGTTAAAATGGTTCTATTAAACTTTGTCACAGAAACATGTTCTGAGACAAGGAATTAGTTACATTAAATTGGGAATATATTGTAATATAGGTAGCATAATCTTTGTCTCATGATAGAAAATCAGTCTATTGTTACCGCATTCTAAGCGCCCGAATATAAAATGTTTCATTACGCTTAGTTGATTTGGGTTTTTTTATCTTTCAACGAGCGCATGTCATAAAAAGAATATATTCTAGATGCGAACTATCAAAACCCCAAAAAGACATGCGGTCTTAAAAAAGCTCAGACAAGTTGTATCCTTACCCAACAAATAAAGCAGATTCTCGGGTTTGGACGTATTTTGGTTTTAAGAAAATTAATGTTGGACTGCCTCCAAAAGAAAATCTGGATATGACTTAGAGCTTTGTAACAAGTCAGTTAATTGTATCTTGTTTATTTACATTCATTTTTCAGTAAACTATAAGATATAAAAAATCTGGATATGACTTAATAGTGCCTTGTTACAAGTCAGTGAATTGTATCTTGTTTATTTACATTCATTTAGCACTAAACCATAAAATATGAAAATTTCGATAATATTCGAAAATTAGTTAGTTGAGGGAAACCAATTTTGGATGAAGAAAATCTCACCAATTCCCATTTCTTGTCTCAAGACAAGCCCTTACCATAGTTAAAATATGTCTCAGATTGTTGTATTGGAGCAAAACAGAGCAGATTAGCTAAGAAATAATTTTGATGAATTCAATAGAAACCACTATGTAAGTAATTAATCGAATCCTTTTTAAGACTTGAAAATGCCTACTATCCTAAAACAGAATTCATAGAAAGAAAAAATATCAAATGATTTTCTCAATTCAACATTTGAAGTAAGAACTCTCTTGATCATTCCTATAATAAATGTTTGATTAAGAGTTATCCGCCCCTATTTATTTTGCTTCATTGACAACACACACTGACAGAATGGATTCTGTGGTTTCTTATATCAAACAATACCGGATATAATTTCAGCATATTGAGTATTTTGAGATGTAAAAGTGATCGCAAAAAAAGCAAAATTACATCATCTAAAACATTTTTGGATTGGGTATTGCATTTATACATGTAGTCAGTTAGGATCAGCTATCATACTTTATAGATCATATCTGTGCTGAAAAAAACACATTTTGTTACAATTTAAATGCTGCAACTAGTTCTGTTTTTTTTTTTTTATACAGAAGGTAATTTCCAAAAGACGAAGTAAATCTAGGTTGTCTGATGGGACAAGGGCCTCATCTGAAAATTCCAGAATAATCAGACAGGTAATATGCCATTTTAATTAATGAAATATTTTTAATTCATATTAAAGATGACTTCGTATCTATTTATCAAATGGTAAAGAATTGTTGACACATTATCATGTAACAAATAAGGGAGATGACCACAACTAGGCTTGAACTCGAGACCTTTCAGTTTAAAACCAATACACCATTGACTGAGATAAAGGATTCACCCACTAGATACAGTGTAGTACTGGTTAAAACATGGCAGTACAAATCCTTACATATACTCTATCACACTCTGTCCAGTTCTATTTAGATTTCTATCCCTTAGAATTCACAAGACTTTTCAAAGCCCTCCACATGGGTCATTTTTTTAGGAGCCAATTTAACAAACTCAGGACCCTTTGATATAAATACCGATGCTCTACAGACTGAGAAGAAAGGTCAACCCACTAGCTAGTACTAGCTTGTGTTTAAAAAAGGGAGGATGGTAGTACTAAGCAGACATATATTCAATCACTTATGATTTTGTCATTTCGTAGGAAAAGTATATCATATCAACAAATGATATTTTATATAATGATAAGGACCATCAATTGCAGGCATGCTTATGCAAGAACTTCAAACAGAATATTAGATGATCATAGAAATGAGAATAAAATCATGTCAGCGAATATATATCTCACATGTCTGTGAAACAGGCCATAGGTTTCTGTTTATGATGTTTAAGATTCCAGATGTTTGTCTGATCATTTTTATAATACATAGTTTTGCTGGAAGGTAGCATGACCTTTGCTCTTCACTTTTTTTCAACAAAAATCCAGCAAAATGATTGTTCTTTCAATTGGTGTAACAACGTGAATCTTGACATCTCTGTTGGTAAATTCTCTCAAAATGGAATTGGACAAAGTATAGTTCAACACAAGTGGCCATCTGCACTAAATTATATATTTTATGAAAAGTATAGCAAAATGTTGATGACTTGGGTGTGGTCATTGACAACTTATGAGTTGTTGGACTAAAAGACAGAAACTTTATCTGAAGCCTTTGGCCAAAGTATGCTAGATTTCTAAAACCTCTTGAGACTGAGAGCATCAACTAATCATAGAAAAAAATTCACCGATTGATCTTTGAGATAAAAATACTTTGCAGTTACATCTTATGAGAGATGTACATATAAACAATAAAATTTTACGTTAAGTATTTTACCTACAATGTTCTTCATCTTCATACTGATATGAACCTCAAAGGAAATTTTGTTGTTTGGCACAAATCCTCTTAAACTGCTGCACAAAATTAAGTGAAACTTTGTGGGTAATAAAGACACAATTTGTAGAAGTTATTAACAGGACATGCCAATTCCATTATTTTTCTGTTCATTGTTCCCTTTTGAACTTGAAATTTTTGCCATTTATTGATCATAGAAATGAAAAAATTTTCCAGAGCAACCCCTCTTTAATCCCTAGATAAAATTTCATGTAACCTTGTAGTTGTTAACACAAAAGTGCATATTTGCAGAAAATTTCAATGTGATGTTTTTCATGAAATAATGTTGCATGTGTAATACAAACTCCGCCATTCAGTAAATTCGTGTAGTATTGTCAGGTAATGTGGGATGGTGGGGTATGTGAGCTTGTTCACTTTTTTTCTTTTAAGAAGTCACTGTAGAAAAATTAAAAGAGAATATGAAGAATATTATGTTAGATTTGGGTTTTAGTTAAGTAGAGGATTTATAGATCCAGTAAATCAATCTATTTGGTAAATTTTGCTCTGATTACAAAGGTCACAGGCAAGTGAGATTACAGAATGTTTAGTTCAGATCATGCACTGAATTGCATTGATACAGGAGTTTAACAAATGAATGCAAAATATTTAATATTTTTACAAACAATAATCCCACAATCCTCTGTGTATATAAACAATTACAATAAATGTTAAATTTTGATAGATAAAACTTATGTCCTGCAAAAATTAGGACTCTTAGCTATTAAAGTATGTATTAGAATAGATGTTAAAAAAATGAACTGGATGATACATTGTAGTTTAATGTCAGTGTTCACCAAGTTACTGTTTTCCCCACCTTATAATAGCTATATAGTGTGAGAGGCATTCCATGATGGACTGCATTTGCTAATCTTTCTTATAAACTGTTCTCAAGTTAAAAACTATATGCTTGTGTAGTTTGCCCACACATTAAAAAAAACCTAGGCTTCACATTGCCCCATGTGAGTCAGAATTGGGATATGCCAATGATACAGAGGCAACAGATGAATCTAATTGATAAAATCATTGTTACAACAGCTCTCCCTAGTCATGCATAATTGATACTGCACATGAAAATAATGTGTACCATCAGTCATAATCAGGCACTGTTGTTCTCATTACATGTGGCAATTAACCGGGAGAAGTTAAGTGTAAAATACATAGGCCCAGTAATGACGACTGACTGTGTGGAAGCTCTACCTTGATATGTATCAATAGGCTAATCAAAGGAGTTTTTAAAAAGTTAAATGTTTTATAAATTTTAGACGTTTATATAACCCATGCATTGTTAAGGCAGCCAATAAATCAGAAATGAACTTGATTTTTTTTTTTTAATATAAATTCGATCAAGTTTAAGTTTATAATTAAAAACTGTGTGGTCAATTAAAAACATGAACAACAATATCAGATCAAGAGTAGATTACTCTGAAGGCAGAACAATTGTATAAATTTCATGCATATTATTAAACTAGACTGAATACATATTATGTAATCCATTACTTTACAAATGTTTTTCCAATATATTTCAAATTTTACAAGATTTCAGACAGTATGTGTTTTCTTTATCTCTTAGATATCTAGAAATAGATAAATAATCACAAATGTCAAACAAGACATAACTATTTCTCTGTCTTGTACACATATTAAAAAATGTGGAAGTATTACTTGTTGATTGACTAACTTTGGTTTGGTATTGACTTTGGTGGCCACAATAAGCAGTCATATTCTCTTGTGCAATCAACCTAACAATAGGAGCCAATTAGTTGTGTGGCTAATTGCTATACAATATTTACAGGTTCAAGTCCATCAAGGTCCTATGTGAATTCATTAGATGGAATAATCTTGTAGCAGGTGAAAAACTGAGCAAGTTTTTGAGGTCTAAGTTTCGTGGTCATTATTTTCTCTTTATGATGAGTCGGTGCTGATAGGTATTTTTGGTGATTATGTAAATGTGCATTAAATTCATCAGACAGTGGAAATTCTTCAAGCATCAGCAGCTTTCAAAATTCGACATCTATTAGAAATCTCAGCCTATAGTAGTATGTATAGAAAATATAGCTGTGATCACTATTTCATAATATAATAGAAGTTTGGTTTATGAGACATAGATATGTATAATTGGGCCACATTTTAATGTTCACAGAGGAATGATAATGTGACACACATAAAAAAATGCAAATGCAGTGTCCTGAATAGTATAATGTCATTTAATTCTTACTACTGACCTTGAAAGAATCTACTGGTGTATAAGATAGTGAGAGGTAAATGACATTTATTTGGTAGATAATTTGATCAACAGAATGCAAGTTCCTGAAATACATTACATGTATTTATATAAACAAATGAGTCATACGTTCATGTATGTACTACATTTAAAATGCAATATGGAGATCAATATTGATATCGTGATGGTATTCACATAATGGTCTATTGATGGTTAAAAAATGTAAAGAATGTAGCCCCAATCTCCATATAAGTTTTCCAACATAAAATATTGATGGATAAATGTTAATATGAATAACATATGTTTAGTGTCATGGTGTATTCATTAATGGAGGCTCTAGGGAGCTAGATTACCTTTGAGATGACCCCCAGTGGTTGATAACACAATTTAGGATCATCTCCTTGTAACATACTCCCAGCATTCTGATGCAGGATTGGTGCCATACAAACTTGTGTATCTGGATGGATGCCACCTCTGTATTGGTGTGATAAAAATACCTCCACACTCAACACTGAACTGGCGAAAACCATTACGGCTGCAAAACCTGGGACGTGTACAATACTTGGGATGTTATTATTGTTGATCATTCAGTGTGAAAATAAGTAGTAGATTTAAACAGCAGGAATGTAAACATACATCTGGAAGGCTTGAACAGGTGTGAATCCTAGGAATTCTGTGTAACACATACTCTGTACACTTAACTTACTTAGAGGTTTTACTTAGTGATAAAACTCAATATATGTGATTGTGATGGATTTTCTCTTACTGAAATACTTGTATTTTGATTGAAGTTTTTTAGCGTGGATGATCTGAGGATATAGAATACACAAATGGCGCAAGACAAACATAGGCCGAAGAAAAACACCTTCACCAAAACTGAAAGGAGCTTTGTAAGTCTGTGTGCTTGTACACAAACAGTGCATGATCAGTTTATACATGTATATATACTGCAAGTAACATGATTTCATGCTATGGGATGCTGCATGAAATATGACCTATCTATGCTTGTCTTCTAATTTCCATTTATCACTTATACCAGGACATATAAACACATGGACTGGAATTGGTACTTCTCAGATTTATAATGGAAGGATATTGCATATATTTTCAGTACTTAACATCACGGCATAATAAAATGAAAAAAGGATAATAAAATGATGATTATCAGATTAATTTGTTTAGGAATCTGCTTTAGAATGGCAACATTTTTATGAAGGACAACCCTAAAAATAGAGATAAGCAAATCCCATGTATATGTTTAAAATGTCTAATGGCATGTACAGCAAATTATATACATGTATTTCAAAAGGAGCAAACAAAGGGCCAGTCACCATGTTTTGTTGAAGATATCTTATTAATATTTTGATCCCTCTTCTAAATGACCAGCACCCCTACCAGATGAATAAAAAAAAATTAAACTCGTGCAAAAACAGTTGTTTTGTTTAGTAAAGTTGACCAATTGTGAAAGATGAGTATTAAAACCTGCATCATAGGATTGTCCATGCGCTTGGCACTCCACAACAATGAAAACATCATTAAAGTCACATCGGAGTTGTATAACTTTATTTTGCATGATGAGAGTTATGGATTATTCATGATTTATTTTATCCCGTCTACTGTGAAGCCTCTCCCGAGATGCCAAGTTGTTTATAATGCAGATCTTTTGTTTTGTGTGCATTAATGTATTAACACAGGGGAAAATGTAAGCCCTATACAAGATAGAAATTGATATTGGTCTGTGTGTTTGATATTAATCTGGAGCTGTATATTGACAAAAGTGTAAGGTGATGCACAGTTATGTGCTGTCCTGGGTAGACACCATTTTGAGAGAATACAGTAGCAATCAATTGTTACAATCTATAACTGAACAGTTTTCTGAAAATGCTGCATGTTGAAGAACTAACAATCCAAATGTTGACCTGAGACAGTTGTTATCCAGGTTTTATATACTGTAACAACTGTGTATTATGTTGTACTTAAGACTTTTCCTTTGATCTGATAAAGGAGTTTGTATGATTATTTCTTGTAGTTGATACTAAATACATCTTTAGGCATTTATTTGTTTTCCGAAGTAAATTTACTTTCTAATTTTTCCAACAAAATTTCTTAGGCACATGTTTTTCTGATAAAAGTTTACTTTAGTAATGTAGTTGGTATAATACAACTTCCCATGAAAAGGAGCAGTGTTTGGATGCTGTTTATGTCAATAGGATGTGCCCTTTATGAATTTGTAGAAGAGAATGGTATTAAGGTTCATTCAGCTGTGATTTCCCTGAAATAAAAAATACAGTGGAACTGTAATCCTGGGGACGGTAGCTCTCAATCTAATTTAGAGGTGGATGCTTTGAAATAGTGTTATACTATAGGGCAATGTTTCATTGCAGAAACAAAATTGTATACTATAGTATCAAAAATGTTGTCCATGTATTCTCATATAGTATTATGATTTATTTAGTTACCAGAGTGGGTAAGTTCATATACTTATTTTTTGGACGGATTGCATGGTTTTTACTCTCCTGTTTTGATTCTGCTTGTGGTCATCATGAGAGTTAAGTGTAATGAAGGTTGTTATTGTGGCAATAGCTCTTTGTTCAGACTGATTTTAGTATGCTAGAAACTGTGTTGAACCAATTGCATAAATGATACTTGTATACAACAGACTTCATGCATTCAGAGATATTTCGACCAGTTGATTCAATGATACTGTGCCAACTCAATTCAAAGGCAAAACAACTGCAGAACACTCATGAGACTCGTATGAAATCACTCATTTATTGACATCACAGCTATACTTGTGCATATTCAAGGCATTTGAACAAGCTTTACCCTGTGTATCAAATACATGTACTAATAACTTCCAATATTAATCTTTGTAATAGCAAATAACAAATCACTTTTTTTCAATGAAATTTTGCTCATTTTATTAAAGTAGACTATTAAATCAAGTTTTAATGCCATTTTTTCTTGGACTAGATCTATATATTGTTGTCCATTAGAATTGGAACTCTTCACATAGGGAGGTTGAATGGCTGTCAGTGAAATATAGTATATATTGATTTTCCATTGCTGCTGAACACAAGCCTCCATATTGTATGGAAATTTGCATTTTAGCTCTAATTCAGGAGCCATTTTGGAGCTTCCATTATTATAGTGCATAATAACCCTGTTTCGATAGAATTTTGAAATCTGCTTTGTTTGGATTAATGAATAATAGCAGTTCATAGATCCATATTTAGTATACCGACAATAATGACAAACATTCTCTGCTGGCCATTGGTTTCTGCAGGGATATAGACTCATAAATGGGTGTGATTAGTGCTGTAGATGGGACGAATTAATGTATACACTGATTATCAAAATTGCAAGATCTTGGCTAAATGTTTTTGCATGGATACCTTGGTTTGGGTGGACTGTGATTGTATAACAGGAAGTGGGCTTCTTGTGACAAATGTGTCCTGATGGGTCGAATTAGGAAACATAACAGTGATGTCGATTCCTTGATGGTAACTTTTCTTTATTATAAGTGTTTTGCAGCTATCTGCATTGCTTTATTTGATTTTAGGAGAGAGAAAAATAATCTTGCACAACCTATTTTAGAATCTTAAAGACTGAGTTCAGATATTACTGGCAAATTTATTTATTACATTTGTTCAAGAATCTTTAACTGCATGCATTGATTTTTATCTATGAGCGATTCTGTGAATTTTCATTGTACATATCATGACTACATACAGGAAAATATTTGCCCCCTTTTATTTTCACCCCTTTTGCCCTCATTGTCAACATGTGAATCAAAGACTGGGCAAAGTCCATTTTAAGTCTCAAATTATCTCTCTTTAAATACAACTGTGTCTGGGCGAATTCAAGACAGGGCGAAACTCTTAGTGTAGAAGGGCGAAAATTACATGGGGCAAAAATAACCTTGTTTACAATATATATCATTCTACTGTGCATTGTTGCTGAGGATTTTGTGGTAATTAGAATTACAGCCTCATTTGAATTTAACTTTAATACTTCCACAGTGTTTATAAATGTTTTTGCTACACTGAATTCTCATGAAGAATTATTTGTTCCTACAGATGTTTTCACCTTCAAATTTCTGCAACATAAGAACCAAAGAGAACTGTGTATTAAGCATTGTCTGATAAGCAAAATTGATTAGTAATGGAGATATTGCAAACTACCATAGTGTAAATGGTAAAACACTGAATTTCCATAGTGATAAGAATCTGTCCATTAAGGTCAGATTTTGGAGTTGTCCTGTATTATGGTTCATTCCGCCAGTGTATCAAGATGTTCTCATCTCTGCATGAATACTGAGGAGGATTTGACAATATCTCACTACCACCAAGATGGCCATTAATCATGGTTCATTGGTTTAAAGCCTTGTCAATATGCTGAAATCAGGCTAAAAAACTTCTCATCAAGATATCACTATGCTCTTCAGTACTGATTTTGACTTGCTCTTTCTATTATTATCATTATGCATTTTAAGGGCATATTATCTTTTCCCCTTAAGCAGCATTATATAAGGACAGAGAAATGAAATATTACCTTCTTATACAGCAATTAATTACCCCTGCCTTAATTTTACATACCCAAGAGTTCTTCTATTCTGCATTCAGTTTTCCAAATTTTACTAATTCAGAAAAGCTGTTAGATTATAATGTATATTTACTCTTTACTGATAAATTCAGTACATGTACTCAAAATTTGTTTTGGTTTCCATAACATTGTCTTAGTTCATTGAAAAACTGCATTTTGCAAGCTTTACTAAAAATTTGTGGCGGAGATTGTTTATTGGCTTCTAGAAAAGCTGGATTTAGATGTGAATGCCTGTCTGGTTTATAAGTGAGCTTGTTTACATCCCAAAGCATGAAAGAAATAGCTGCCTTCCTCAGGGCTCCTAGCTGTCAGCCAATCCTAGCCATACAGACTACAGACAGATAGCAGGATGCACTCTTGAATGAAATGCAGAAGCTCTTAGAATTGATTGGCAAATGATTATGTTGGGATGCACTTCATCCATCATGTTCAGGGCGAAATAAATAAGATACTTTATTTTCTGATTATGGATTAATATTGCATCCATTTAGGAATCCAAGCAGCTCCAATATGTATCCCAATTTAATCTGAGAAAGGACTGCTGTTTTCAACAGACCAGACTACAATGCAGCATTTTCATTTGCTTGTGTTTTCCTCTTGTTGTTGCAGTGACACACATTTGTGAATTATTGATTCATGCTATTACACGAAGGAGCAGAATTATAAAATATTCATAAGAGTTAATCAAACTTAAATCAAACGTTGTAGGCCTCATCATTTTGTCACATTTAACTTTGTATTTTCTGCTCTTTATAGGCTTATTTTGAAAATCTGAGTGTCCTTTTCAAACTGGAGTGAATCTCTTTGTTTGTATATAGGTATATGAGTAATTGCTCTTTTTAAGTATGTATTGATTACTATGAGAGTAGGGCAGTCACAGACATATTGATTTTTTTAGGGACATAATGCAGTAGTGCATGCCGTATTGCTGCAAAACTTCCTCTGTTACAGTGTACAGACATTTGTTTTTCTATCAGAAGCCATATTCATGGTCGGTCATGTGACAGTTGTCTTTTACGATTCAGATAAAGCTATGGACTTTCTGATTTGATGAAATAATGCATTTGTTGTCATAGCGTAGAGATGCTGGCAAGTCAGTAGAGGCTGGCTTCTGAGAGGACTGACAGTGGTAGTGCTGGGTGGTGTTGACTTTGTGTCTATAACAGCTTCCTATGACCAGTATTATTGAGTTGGAACTGAGTATTCATGTCTATTGATTTGCACCAAGGTTACAAATTAACTCCATTCTAGAATGTGTGTCAGCTTGGAGGGCTAATCCAAGCATGGGGCAAATATTTCAAAATTGTGATGGGAAGAAAATGGAGACTGCATGGCATGTGTTGTAACAGGTTGTTGTGAGATAGAGACATAATGGTGGCTGTAGGCAGTCAGTCCCAGGAACAGTATAATCTCCTCCTTAGTTCATCCTCTATTTCTTTGGTAAGTGCATGCCAATAGTACTGTGTGGTGTGCAGAATGGAACATATTGGAAAATAAATGCCAAGAGAGTCCTGAAGTACTAACAGAAAGTATAGTACATATGTACCGGTACATTTTGCTGTTGCCAACCCCCACTCCTGTCTAACTATCCTGGATGTTTCCCTTGTTTGTAAACAGTGGTAGTTCAGTGAATTTGAATAATTGAACCATTTATGTTAATAACTAACTCTCTGTCCTTTTTTTTCAGGAATCTGCAGACTCCATCAGCCAAACTACACCAGATGCTTCTGAAAATGAGGAGCGTAGTGCATTGCAAGCAGAAACAAAAAGACTTGCCTTAGAACAGTTACATAAAGCCAAGGTAAAATCAAATTCACAACTCTTCCTAATCTATATGCAGCAAGCCTTGAACCCAAACTTCACCATTGATTTGCTTAGCCCTTGGAAATTGATTTTTTTTAATAAGTTACTTTGCCATCTTAGTAAATAGAGACAAATGAGTGTAGTAGATGGTTTTGCACTTGTGTACTGGTGTTTAGTGTATTACTCAGCAGCTGACACCAGTTGATAAAGATCACAGTGGGGCCCTTTGCCAGTTCTTCCTCATGCCATTAAACTCAATCCCTCTTATTGACAACTCAGTTTGATAAATTGCCTATTTTCGGAGGTTTGCACTGCAGAAAATGATAAAAAAGAGAAGGGGGAATTGTACTTTAGGTCGCATCACAGATATGCCTGAATATTTCTCCCATATTGCAAAGTTCAGTAATGTTCTAGTGGAAGACTTTGCCATTGGACTAGAGTAATTAGTGTGCAACACAATATAGAGGGTGAAACCCAGCAGTAGTCAAGAAGCCTGCTCCACTTTGTAGAGACAGTGAGAGGGTGATTTATGACAAAAAGGTGAATTCATCTGATATTGTATTGATTCTGTCATAACCGTCACTAGAGCAAGAGGCTTCCTCCCCCACTTGTCATTATGAACATGCAAGATTCAGGTCTGTCAGGGATGCAGTATTGATCCACATACACTTATTTATTTTGGTGGAAATCTATTTGTGGACTGGATTACTATACCCTGCTCTGGGATATTTTTGCAGCTAAATTAATTTGCTGGTTTCAAACTCCCACAATAGTTTTGATATTTTTATTATTATATTTGTACAGCAATCAGCACTGGGTGCATGCTGATACATGTTATGGGTTGTGGGAGGGAGGATTATATCCATATACTGAGCAGTGTTTAATTATGCGTGCTTGCCATTCCAAATATAGAATGAGAAATGAATTAGAACTAGTTTTTGAAAGTAACCGACGCAAGATTTCTATAATGCATGAATTTCTATCTTGGATACCTGTATGATATTCATTGATTAAATCATGAATGACATTTTGATTAAAACAAAAACCATCAGTGGTCTAGTGACGTAATAAAAGAGTGAACAAACAATCTGACGCTGTTATTGATGAAATATTCCACTTGGTTATATGTATATGGTCCAGAATTATAATTCAATAAGATTGTTAAACACATTGGTAGGTAGACATGAAACGATTGTTATTACCGGGTAGATGTCATTTTTATGTGTATCTCAAAAAGCTTTTGTTAATTGATCTATACTAGAAGTCAACATTTGAAGTACAGGTTAATCTTGAAAAAACTTCAAGAAATGAAGAGCCAGAACTTTTCATCCATTTAAGGTGACTCACTACACCTTGAAATATTTTCTCAGAACTTTTCATCCATAGCATTAAGGTGATGCACTACACCTTGAAATATTTTCTCAGATCAGTAGAAAATCACTTGATTGTGATAGATATCATAGTGGATAAGAGGTATTTAAGTCAAATAGGCAAAAAATGTGCAATTTTGCAATTTCCAAAATTTAATTCAGTAAACATGAACAAAAGCTCCAGGCGGATTCAAACTCATGATCTGCGGTTCAGAAGCCCAATACTTTAACCACTTATCTACAAACCAATCGAATGATATAAACAGTTTAACAAAACATTTAAATCGCCATCTTGTGACGTAGTGTCTTAAAAAGTATAAGTCTAGGTTTAGTGAGGTACCTTAAGTGAATGTGTGCAGTTATATGAAAAAATAAGTCAGGCTGTGATTTAATTCCCTTTGAGAGATCAAGAACTTCAGAGGATGGAAATTCGAGCTACCTGTTTGAGTTAGTCTGAGTGTCACCTGTATGTAGTGGTAAAAGCAGTATATTTGTTGTACCTGCAAAGGTTATTGTATAGTCAGACTAACATCATTTCATCTTTGTAAGTTTTTGCTTAACAGAATGTGCCGCTGGAGCCCTTTTAAAAATAATTATCACTCTGACTACATAATTCCTTAATGTTTACAAGATGCATAGAAATTTCAAGCAATGAAGAATGAAATTTAATTAAATATTCCTGTTAATAAATAATGAGCCATGGGCTTATGATTGATGATAACTGAAAAATAATTGGTAAACCTTTTCCAATTATCGATTTCAATGTTAAATGATAGCCTGCCATAGGAGTAGAGTTTGTGAAAAAAAAGAATGGCTTAAGTTTTGTATTTGAGTTAGAATAATTTGGTTTCCTTTTTGATGAAGATGAAAAGGAACAAAAATAAATAGTGAAACAAGTATTTTCTTCTTAGAGAAACATTCTTTTTAAGAGGGGGGGGGGGGGGATGATGGATCTACTACAAATTATAATGAAAAATTATTGATTATGATTTATACCATTGTGGATAATCCTTTGTGTGCTATATGGGTATGAGGAGAAATTCTCCATCATCTGTTCCCTAGATCTAACTGACCAGACAGTGCTGTCAGACTAAGAGTGGCATCTGTTGTCTATTTCTCTGTTATTACTGGCTGTACTAGAGTGTAATATACAAAGATAATGAGCTTTCCTAAACATATGGTAACTTTGCAGTGTTCTTGGTGCTATTGAACTAAGAGGGAACAGGACAAGATGTGCTATATACATGTATATTTAATACTAATTTTCTCTAATAGCATCAGAGCACTAGAATTTAAAATGGAAGTAGCTACCGGTATATACCCCTATTTCATTGATATAAGTTTGTGAAAATGTTATTCAGTCATTCAATTATTGTCGCAAGATCAAGATTAAATGATTGATAAGAATTGATTTTGTTGAATATGTGTAAAGATGAAATAATTTCATATTTAATTGAAGACTCTCTTCTTTGGTTTCCAGAGTAAACCTGTGGCTTTTGCGGTCCGCACTAATGTAGCCTTCAATGGGACAGCGGATGGGGGGGACTGCCCCGCACCCGGTCACTGCGTTTCTTTCGACGTGAAGAATTTCTTGCACATCAAAGAAGTAAGTAAAGAATGCTAAGATTTCTGTCTGAACCTATCAAAATTTTTTTATTAGAATTTCTTATTTGATTCAATGATCTCCTATAAAAAAAATTTGGAATCAATTTTTTGTATTCATTAAGAAGACAGACATTAGTTATGGTGAACTTTTTGTGGTGATGTAGCCAGTTAATTGAAGAGTCAGAAGTCAATTAATAATTTGGCCGTAAATCAGCTTTGCACTGTATGGTTTTAGGATGCTATCCAACAAATGGCTATGTGCATCACCTTTTCATACCAGTACATGTATGCTACTCAGCCTGGTTTACATATGTATTAGATTCATGTATGATATAGATTATCTTCTTTGTAAAGAATATTCACATACCAAAAGTATAAGCTTTAGAAATATATCTCTACAGAAAAATTGGGGTCGACAGACAACAACAATAAATGCAGTTAACTGAGCAAAAAGAGAAAAGAAATGTGCATCAGTTTAGGAGATATTAACCTAATATCTTAACACTGTCTGGTGAATATTTGATGCTACAAAAAAGTCAATCATTTTCAGTGTATTGTCTTTTTATTTGGCTCATACTTTCTTTTAAAAACAAACCACACCAATTCACTTTTCGATCTCTCTGTAGCCTTAAAACCTACGGCCTTTTAACCCAAATTCCCACAGACCTATAGCTCTGCAGCTTACAGAATGAATATGTGTACTGCAATTGGTTGAAATCAGCCAAATAATCTAGAAATAGAAGTGAGAGAATTCATGCATTTCAGACATGTAAATATATAAAAATAAGAGTTTGTTTGATCAACAAATAGTTTCATTCAGTATTTTCCGGTTCCAGAAATTCAACAATGACTGGTGGATTGGGCGGCTGGTCAAGGATGGTTGTGATGACTGTTTTATACCCAGTCCAGCCAAACTGGAAAATCTCAAGTCTCTGTCTGGCCCCAAAAGCAAAATGTATGTAAGGTAAATGAATGCAACTGAATACACCACAAATCATGGCTCAAGGTGCCTTCTTTGTTATCCCCTTAAATTCCAAAGTAAAAGAAAAATTGTTTCCTTGCCTAATCCATTCCTTGAGCACATATGCTTGCAGTCTTTGTCTAGTTTATTTCACATTGTGTATATTGTTTGGGGAGGAAATCAAATTATATCTTTTCGTGACAGTTTAGCTACAAATTTATCTTATGTGAGACAAAATTTGATATCTTCCCTTTGCACCAAGTTGAATTTAACAATTAGATATTCTGAACTAAAAGTATATAAACATATAAGATTCTAACCAACTAAATTAGTTTTTTTTAAATTGAATAGATGTTCCTAAATGTTAACAATTTGTAGACCTTCCTAAATGTTAACAATTTACAGACTTTCTAAATGTTCACAATCTGTGGACATTCTATTCCTCTGTTGTGGTTCAGTTGCCTTCACCAAGCATTGTCATAATCACTATTCCTTTAAATCCAATAGATATTGTCACACAAGTCTGTTAACATGTTTTCGTTGTTGTGATTCCATGCATGTTTTATTATTAACACAAACTACAGTTCACGTAATGGTATCACTAAAATTTTCTTTGTTTTGTTTTTCAGACGCAATGACTCCAATACCACCATGGAAGGTATGCTGGGGCAGGG